>NW_022103928.1:9849658-9853482 GCF_000313985.2 Echinops telfairi
GAGCTTGGTTTTCTGGTTGCTGTTCTGACTTGGTTCTCATCTCAATTTCATAGAATAAGACCATTCTTACAGGTTAATCAACAGTCCCAAGATTACACAATGGCAAGGTTCAAATACTTCTTCCTGAAATCTTTCTTCCTGCTGTTATCCCATAGGGACCGGATGGCACTTAATGTAGGAAACAGTGGTCGGTGTAAGATATGAAAATAATTATAATTTATAATTTATCAAAGAGTCACAGGGTGGGGGGTGGGAAGAGGAGCTGATACTAGTAAATGTCTAGAAAGAATGATGGCAGCATATATACAAATATGCTTGATACAACTGGTGTATGGATTGTTATGAGTTGTAGGAGCCCCCAATAAAATGATCTTTTAATAATTAAAAAAAAAAGGAACTGCTGTTATCTGAAGCAGGCATCAACAGATTACTGCACAGATTAAGTAGAATGACTGTCTTGAACTAAGTTGTAGTAGAGGACAAATATTTGCATCTTCCAAGTCCCTGAATGATGCTGCCTTCAAAAAGAGCGCACAAACATTCCCCCTCTCTAGTTTTCCAGCAGAATAATTAAACCCCGGGGGCACAGGCACAAAGGTTGGAGCAGAGGGTACATTTTCCATCTTGCCTCTGCTACTTTCACTTGCACATCAGTTGGTGAACACCAAATGCAATTTTCCACTTTGCTGTAAACTCAAGAGGTCCATGGAGGGTTTGCGGAAATGGAAGACTTGGAATAAATCTGAGGGGAAAAAATGGTATTTGCAAGTTGCCATCATTACTCAAGACAGGCTTTAAAAAGAAAAGGATGTATTTAATATCACCACATGATGGGGGAGACACGCTATGATATCTAGAACATTAAAGAGGTATAGTAGCGTAGTGAGTTGCACATGTTTGGATGCTATCACCAAATCAGCAGTTCGAAACCACAATCTGCTCCACAGGAAAAAGGCAAGACTTACCATTTCTGTATAGTTTCACAGTCTTGGAAAACTACAGGGGGAATTCTACCCTGTCTTATTGGGCCGATATGAATCAGAATTGACTAGATTGCTGTGATTTAGCTTGGATTTCATACATATATCATATCATTCCATATTTCAATTACGCAAGTAGAATTGTACAATTGTTACCACAGTTTCCAAACATTCTTTTTCTATATGGGCTCCTTGACAATCATCTCCCTTTTACCCAACCACCATTATACCGCCCTCCCCATGAACCCCTTATTCTACTTGCTGTCCCGCAAGGTTGATCAATCCTAGGTTTCACATACAAAACACAGAAAAACATATAACAACTTTAAAAGGGTGACTTCCATTAAAATACACCTCTGAGATACACTCTAATATGATCAAGCAAAAACCGAACAAAACAATACAAACTAGAAAATATATTTTAAATGCAATTCAAAGTGACACGTGATTAGAGAAAACTAACAAAAATACAGTCAAAGTTTAAACCCAATGCAGAATCTATATGCTAATAAGACTATAGGCTGGGCCTCTCCACAGAGTTGAGACAAAAGGTATCTAGTGAAATTTCTCATCCACGTGATTAAACTCATCTCCACCTCCATACTTCTCCTTCCCAGATTTAAAAGTCACTAAGATAAACACTACTGGTATACTTTATCCTCGCTGACTATCCTGTAATCCAACATTTTGCAGTAACAACTATAGTAAAGCATCTAGCTGCCTCATCGAAAGGCAGGTAAGGACCCATGTTTTCAGGTGAGTGTCTCCCTCCTGAGGTTCATGCTTCCTTCCATGCCACCACCATTCCCAGGCCAGGGGAGCTGCAGCTTTAGGTTGAGCACACCTTCAAGAAGGTGGCAGAGGGGTGCAGAGAGGATGCTGGGTAGTCACTTCACCACTGACCCTGAGATCTGCTATTTGCACACTTATGAATGCTGGGGCCAACAGTCTGTGGTCCTAGGTGGGTGAATGTTTCTGTGGAAAGCAAGAACTCTTCATGGGTCAGTTTGAGCCAGGTCAACTCCTGCCTGCAAACCTGGATCCCAGCACACCTCCGCCAGCAGTTTGAAATGCCACAAGCCAGCCTGTCCTCCCAGGAGTCCTTTCACACAGTGCAGAGACAAGAAAGCAGCAGAAGGCAGTGACAGGAGCTGCCCAAGTGACTCCTGGAGCCTGAAGACCATGTGGTCACTGAAGTTTCACGTAAGGCCAATTTCAGCATAACGACCTGGTCACTGAAACATTGTCATGCAATCAGTAAAGAGCAACTGTCTACACTGAGTTCAAATCTTACTGCTGCCACTGCTTCTGTGGTTGGTTGCCATCAAAGTGTCCCCAAATCATGGTGTCCATGTATATGGAGTAGAATTATGGCTGTGACCACTCAGACTCACTGCCATGGAGTCAAAAGTGACCCTATCAGGCAAGTTCTGAGACTTACTCCTTATGAGAGTAGAAAGTCCTGTCTTTCTCCTACAAGGGGTTGGTGGTTTCCAACTGCTGACCTTGTGGTTAGCAGGGTTGCTCTGAGTCTACATCAACTCAATGGCAGTGAGTGTAGTTTTTGTGGAGCTTTCCTATGTGTCTCTCTAGATGGATTCAAACCACCAACCTTCTGGTTAATAGTCGAGTACTTACCCATTTGCTAAATCACTCACTGGATTTGATATCACAGCACTGCTAAAACAACAGCAGTGATCACCTCTGGGCTTGCTATGCAAAACAAATAAATCCTTATTGCTTGATATTGCTAATGGGTTACTCAGTTTCATACATGAAAATGCAAAGCTAATGAATACACTACTCTGCCCTCTTACAGTACCAGCCCTAAAACTCTGAAGTGACAGCTATTCCATGGCCCTCCCCCTACACACACATACAAGGAAGAGCCGCCCTCCTCAACCTGTTTTCCCCAGGCAACTCTATCTCTATAAATAGCATCATCATTCTCCCCACCTGCCCAGGTGAGAAATCCAAAAGCTATGCTTGCCTCTGTACTCTTCCTCGTCATTTTGTCTAGCCAATCACGTGGGGCTCAACCAATCACCACAAAATCACCGCCATGGAGTAAGTTCCAACTCACAGCAACTCTCTAGGGCAGAGTAAGGAGCCCCGGTAGCATATTAGTTGGGCCACTAACTAAGAGTTCAGTAGTTCAGAACCACCAGCCGTACCTTAGGAGAAAGATTAAACGTTCCACTCCCTTGAAGAGTTACAGTGTCAGAAACTCACAGGGGCAGTTCTACCTTACCCTATAGGGCAGCAGTTCTCAACCTGTGGGCCGCGACCCCTTTGGGGGTTAAACGACCCTTTGACAGGGATGGCCCAATTCATAACAGCAGCAAAATTACAGTTATGAAGTAGCATCTCTCCATCTCCATAACCACCCTGAAATTCCAAGCTGGCATCATCTCTTTCCTGTATTGCTCCTTATGGGTCTTTGTCACCACTCCCGGCAGTCCATTCTTCACGACACCACCATAATGATCTTTCAAAAGCACAAGTAGAGCCATGTGTGGTCGTTATATAACCTGTTGTCACTTTGAGATTTAAGAGTGAAGGAGTTGAGTTTAGCCCGTCTCTTGGGTCGCAGTTTGATGACCTCATTTGAAGGTGCTAAGGTGATAAACAGCTCACTGGAGGTGGGACACACGCATTCCCTGCCAGACATTCCTGTTGAGAAGACACATGGAGCTACGCTAGAGCCCTGGAGCTGAAGGAGCCACGTGAAGACCCTGCCATTGCTGAGATGCTTCCACTGCCACTGGATCCACAAGACTCTCCTCCCACTGGCTTGTGATCTTCCTGCATTCAGTGTCATTGCATGTGTTGCGTGAGTCTGAA
>NW_022103928.1:9854544-9877057 GCF_000313985.2 Echinops telfairi
ACCTAAATGTAAACTCTAAAACAATAAAGCTCATTAACCTGTCCCGCAGGTCATCAAACAACGTGGACACCTGAAAAAGGGACTGGGAATGAAGAGGGGCAAGAGACGCGAGAAATGGAGGCAAGACAGGAGTCTGATCAAGCCTCGTTTATTGAGCAGAAGGCAGAGGCTTAAATACCCAATGGTGGGCAGGTAACATTACATCATAAGCTAACAAAGTGTAACGGGTAGTATCTAATAATCACGCAGCTACCAAATATGGAAGATATGGCAGGCATCAGTCCTCAAACAGGTCCGCATGCAAATGAGGTGCACTTGGACGGTCCGCATGCAAATGAGGTGCACTTGGATGCCTGGCGGAGGTGTCCAATGAGCATGGCGGCTGCCTGCCACCGAGCACCAATCATCACAAAGGTCAAGCAATTAAAAAAAACTCAGGCAAGACAATAGGCCAGAGAACATCCGGGAATGGGAAGCTTAAAGACAGCGGACGGCGCAGGCCATGGGCTGAGGGACGTGCAGACGCCCACAGCTCATCAATGAAAACATGGGGGCAAACTTAAGGGCTCTGACACCTGGCACAAATATACTTTCAAATACAACAGAAAATGCAGACATAGCAGAAGACAAAATGGATGTGGCATGACCCTCTAAAATAAGATACTTATGTGCATCAAAGGAATTCACCAAAAGAGTAAGAAGAGAATGCAAAGACTAGGAGAAGGAATTTCAGCAATGATGTCTTGGCCAAAATCCTAAATTCTGTAGAAAACTTCAACCACCTCAACACACAAAAAAGACAAATAATCCTATTAAAAAATGAGCAGAGGATGTGAACTGACAGTTCACCCAAGAAGATATCCAGGTGGCCGACAAACATATGAAGAAATGTTTAAGATCACTAGCCATTAGAGAGATGAAAATCAATGATGAGATGCTACCTCACACTAACACTGATGACTAAGTTCAAAAAAAAAACAGAAAATAAGGAGAATCCGGAAACACGGAAACCTTCCCGCACTGCGGGTAGGACAATAAAACGACAACGACTGTGGAAAGCGATAGGATGCTTCCTCCAACAACTGGGAAGAGAAGACAATATGGGCCAGCAATCTCTTTACATGATATACATCCTAAAGAACACAGCACAAGCAGACATAGGCAAACTTATGTCGACGACAGCAGTATTCACAATAGCAAGAAGACGGGAACAACCTAAACGCCCATTCATGGAAGACTGGCTAAGCCTTGGCATACACACACACAAGGGAATATTCCCACTGCCATCAAGTTGAGTCTGACTCCTGGAGACCCTACAGGACAGAGTAGAACTGCCCCTGTGGGCTTCGAGGCTGTAAATCTTTACAGGAGCAGAAAGCTTCACCTGCCTCCCACAGAGTGGCTGGTGCTTTCAAAATGCTAAGCTGCCTGTTAGCAGCCAACACACTTGGCAGTTAGTAGCCCACACAATTAGCAGCCCGAAACATAACCCAGAGTTCCTTAATGGGACACAGCAGATCGTTGAAAAATAATTAATATAAGCCTGAACCATTTCATGGCATGGCTGGTTTCGGAGGACATAATGGTGAGTAAAGTTAGTCGATTACAAAAGGGCAAATATTATATGAGCGCAACTATAGAAAAGAAATCAAGATTAAGGTTTTCTTACCAAAAAGAAACAGACTTTGATGATTACCAGGGGGTGGAAACGAAGGAGAAGTAATAAGCTTAGGCTAGAGCAGGGGTCAGCAAAATTTTGAGACAGAAGATCCTAATCCTGTCTCTCATAACAATTTTAAAATTGCTTGAGAGCCATAAATATATTTGTACAAATGACAAAATCACCACTATCTGAATAACAGCCTGTAAACGTTTTCCGTTTTACTTCAGGGTCACCTTACATACCACAGTTTGTTGACCCCTGGGGTTGTAGATAAACAGGTGCTAGCGTGAGTGCAGGGGAAGATAATCTTCTACAAGAAGGTGAGAGGGCAAACATGGGTAAAAGGGATCAGTGACCATTGGGAGGTTTGGTAAGTTATTTAAGTTGCTGAATGCAACACTGATGATCTGATATGTAAAAACCCCACCTAATTCACAGTGGGGAGGGGGGAAATAGTACTTCACTAAAATTAAAAACAGGGTCATAGTCTTCCAACCTGAAAACCCCCCATAGTTCCCTATTGGCCGTAGGATAAAGCCCATTCTCTTCCTGGTGTCTTACAGGGCCCTCCCTTTTATAGTTCCAATCACAAGGAACTCATGTCGGTTTTTCTCTCCAAGGTTCTAGCTTGTGAACAAGGCCATTACAGCAGCAACCATCCGCATGTGTGGAGAGGGGATACTCGGGAGTAATTCTGGTTGGCAATTCTGTTCCTCCTTAGAGAACATATCATCTAGGCGTTTCATCAGCATTTCTATAGTTTGACTTGAGAGAGTCTAACTCCTCGACCTAAAACAAACTTGTTAACTCCTTTACACACCTGACCTCTCACTGCGAGCTCCCCACCTTTCATTAAATCATGAGGGGTCAGAGGCAAACTTCAGAGAAAAGCCCTGCTTTTCGCAAAAGGCATTGACAGCCCTTATTATCAATGCTGTTTTCCCTCCTACCTTCTTCTCTTTTTTTTTCAAGAAAAAGGAAGTTGCACTTAAAGACATATTGCAAAACAGTGCAAATGTTTAAATATGGATATTGTCCAGACAGTGATCCAAATAACTGAAGTGGAAAATGTTACTAATGCTGGAAAAGCAGTGCTTGCTACCCACGGCTGTCGGCAAGGTTCAACGTGGGAAGCTTAAAACAGGGTAAAAGCTTTATTCTCGCAGCCCAAGCCCGAGGAAGACACGAGTGAAGACGCAGGCTTGCCTTAGATATAGCTTGCACAGCAGATTTTTGTTTTTTATTTTGTTAAGTTTAATTCCTGATGTTTCCTCTGAGTCATTTTCCAAGAATATGAAACTGTCTGCCTAACACTGACCCTGACTAACTTTGATCTTTTGTGACCTATAAAATTATAAATGTGCAATTACAAGACTTTTACTGAATATTTTTTAATTTGCTGAAATCGCTTCATTTATACAAATAGGCCAACAATAACAGTAAAGCTCACCATTACTTGCCTCACATTAGTCATGTTGGTTTTCATGCTTGTAGAATCCATGTCAGAAAATTAACTCTACATGAGCCAATACAAATTTGCCATAGAAGTGAAAATGAGAGCAATAAACATTGCAATGACGGTAGGTACTATAATAAAAGTCTTTGCACGGACCATCACATTGACTTCTTACACAACTTGACACTACAACTTGGATCATCACCAAATGACAAAAAGAAGAAACTAAGTAAGGCTCATAACTGCACATCTGGGGTGTAATGATTTCAGCTTCTGAACTCAGACCATCTGTCTGCAGAAGCCAGGCTTCTTAACCATAACACCCCACATTTACTGTATATACTCGTGTAGAAGCCAAGTTTTTCAGCACATTTTTAATGCAGTTTTTGTGGTAAAATTAGGGGCCTCGGCTGATATTTGGGTTGGCTTACACTCAAGTATACACGGTATGTAGTATGTGACATATACAGGAGTGATCAGAAGGCTTTGACAAATACTAACTTGGGTAACACAGGAGCCTTGGGAGCATAATGGATTACATGTTGGGCTGCTAACCACAAGGTCATCAGTTCAAAGCTACCAGGCCGCCCCGTCCACAGGAGAAAGGTAAGGCTTTCTACTCCCATAAAGAGTTAGTCTCAGAAGCCCACAGGAGCACTCTACCTTGACCTCATAGAGTTCCTATGAGGCGGAATTGACGTGATGGCAATGAGGTGCTTTGGTTTTCTGCTTGTTTGTTTTTGAACTTGGTTAACCCTCATAACAAACCTTCTATAGCAGGTATTAACACGATTCCCATTTACATCTGAGGAAATTCCAAAATGGAGAGGCCGAGTCACTGATCCAAGATGGCCCCGCCGGTAAATTACATTCTGGGCCATGGTCTTCTAGGTCTGAACCACCCCCCAATCGAGTATATTATCTCCCAAGTAATAATAACTAATAACTTTAAGGGCCTTTAAGGCACTGTGCTATATAATGGGCTGCTAATCACAGGTGGGCAGTTCACACCCACCAGTTGCTCTGTAGGAGAATGACTAGGTTGCCTGCTCCTATAAAGATTTGCGGTTTCAGAAATCCTATATACCTGGGGTGGGCCATATAAGCACCACAAAAATCATCAGTAGCAGCTAACATCACACACTTCACCAAAGAGAAGCACTTCCAGCCATCATATTAGGGATGAGTTAATTAAAGGTTTGACCAGTATGGCCTGAGAAAGATATTACATAAATATCCAAAAGGCTCTCGGCAGACAAAAGGCTCCCCACCCCTGCTATATAGAATTGCTATGAATCAGAATCAACTCCATGGCTGTGGGTTGGGTTGGTTTATAAGGCATTTATAGCATACTGGGCCTTACTTCAAATGCTATATATACATTTAAATCATGAAACCTTCACAATAACTCTGTGAGGTACCTCCACTTTGTAGATGAGAATTTTGGAAGGCTCAGAAAGAAGGCAACTCAGTTGCCCACAGTCACACAGCCAGCCAACCCCACAGTAGAGAACACAACAGTAGCAACTTCTGCGTTTCACTCCCTCATCTCCCCAATTTTCTTCCTAAGGCATGGATGGCTGGGAAATAATACATATCAGCTTTTCCATCTCTTGAAAACTGTTCGGTTCATCAAATTTAGGGTATGACTATTCATAGACACCTATAAGCTAATCTTCTGGGAGCCAGTGCAACCGCAGTGCACACTGCAGAACAATGCATACGTTCTCTATCAATTACCCATGCCAAGCAGGCCTGGGAGCAGCCCACCTTTCGGTATGAACACTGCCTTTGGGAAACAAAGAAAGCCCGCTGTTGTTGTTCTCTTTTTTACGGTCAGTTAGGAAAGCTGCTCTTTCTTGCACAGGAAGCATCGCTCTGTGTTCTATTCCTGTTGCTGGGCACCCTGGAGTAAGGTCCAACTCACAGCAAGGGAACTGCCCAGTCCTGCACGTCCTCACCACTGTTGCTAGATTTGAACTCATTGTTTCAGTCACTGTGGTGATCAATCCACTCGCTGAGGAGCTTCCTTGTTTCATTGACACTCTCTTAAAAGTCCCATTATAAAAGTAAAGCCCCCCCCAGAAAGGCATTATGTACCCTATTAAAGAAAATCATCATTTTCTTTGCCCATTTCTAATCAATAGAATGGGGGAGGGGCACCTCTCAACAGTCTTAAAGCTCCTTTCTGAAAACAGAATTAAGGAATAAAAATACAACATAGCAAAATAAATCGATATTCACAGCCCAACCCGCCAAGCCTAAAACTCACTGTTACGGACTCTATTCTGATTCACAGTGCCAGAGGAAGTCAGAGGAGAAATGTTCTCTGTGGTTTTTCTGATGGTAAACCTTTATGGGATCAATCTCATCTTTCTCAAGCCCAAGCTCATCTTGGAGCAGCTAGTACATTTGAACCACCAACCTTGCAGTTAGCAGTCCACCACTTAACCCACTGCACCAAAGAAGGGTGGTTTGTGAGCATCGCTAAATATTGGTTTGTTTAGAGATGATTTGTGTAGAAATTCCACAAGGCCGCAGAGCAGCAGGCTTATAAAAATCACTCATACCTACTGCCTCCTCAAAAATATAGAGTTGGTAATAGACATTACCTTTGTCCAGCACAGGCACACACCTTTATCATGAGTCACTATGAGTCGGAATCTACGAGGCAGCAGTGAGTTTGGGGGTTAGGTAAGAGAAAACCCAGAATCTGCCTCCCAGTTATTATTGTTTCAGTTTGTTGTTGTTATTGTTGGTGGTGGTTGCTTTCTGGTCAATCTGACTCATGACGACCTCCTATGTGTCAGAGTTAAACTATGCCCCTGAGGTTTTCAAGATTGAGATCACCAGACCGGCCTGCCTGCTGAGGGGCCTCTGGGTGGGTTTGAACTGTCATACTTTGAATCAGTCATCAAGTTCTTTGCAATCTGCCATACTCAGGGTCACCTATTGATTCAATTGAGTCAACATATATTTATACCCTGTTGTCTCTCTGCATCAGGCCCTGAACAGACAACCTCTGGGAATACAACGGTGTCCAGTGTGGTTCCTGATCATGAAGATCAGTGCAGGATAATCCTATAAGAGGGATGAAGGAAAAGCTCAGGAAATGATGAAAAAATAGTATAGTGACCTAATATAGGTGAGAGTGTAGAGAGAGGGCTCAAACGTGACCTTCAAACTGAAGGAAGAGGATGAGGAGGAAGTAGACAGAAGGAGAGTGGTGAGAAGAATTTTAAATGGCAACAGATAAGTGTGTACAAAGGTCTCAGGTGAACTAAAAGGAGCTAACGTAAGTCAGCGTGATGTTGAAATCAAAAGCGCTTGGTTCTGTTTCCAGTTTGACCACTAACCCTGGGCAACTCCCTTCACTTTTTTTTTTTTTGTTCTCAGTTTCCCCCTAGGTTGTAACACCATTCTTTGGCATACTTATTTATCCCCTAAGTATTAACTCAGAGATCGTTAGGGTGCCAAAGGACTGGCCTAGTTCTTCTGAGAGTCATGCCATAAGTAGCCACAGTGACTCCCCTCCGCAGCAAGACCTCCAGCCCTCACTTCCCAACATCAGCAGGAAAGGGCTGACATTCAGCTGACAAGGCAACCTGGGCCAGTGACATGTAGATGACAGGCAGCCCTCCCGCCACCTGAACAGTTAGTTGCTTCCAGAATCCCAACGCTGAACATCTATTATGTTTATCCTGTCAAAGAAGAGAGCAGCGAACAGAATACAAGGAACAGATCACACTAGTGGGTAAGACAACAGGGAGTACCACTTGACTGTGACAGAGCTCATGCTAGAATTTGGAAGACAAGGCAAAGTTAGAGAAAATGATGGAACAGGTTGGCCATGCTACTACCTGGAGCTTCCATCTAGAAGGGCCCCTGAAACATTACAGGAAGTGTGAGAAATGCTCAAGTAGAAGAGAGCGCATTGAGACGTCCAAAGAACATTCTTGAGAGAATAAAGGACAGTCCCTAAGACGCCTGCTATTGAGGGACAAGGGTAGAACCGGGAGGTGCAAAACAGCATGATGCAAGCTGGGGGCAGAGCCAAATTGCTCAGGGCTGTAGAAGGAAGGCTGCCAGGCCTCCAGCACCTCTTATTCTGCGTATCACTCGGTCTGCCAGGATATTGGACACATGTTTAAAGAATATAAGTGGGACAGAAAATGGCCACTCCAGGAATGTGGAAGTGGCCGTCTAGACCTTGGGGGAAACCCTGGCTCTGTGGGTGTCCAATGGAATGGGTCCCAGGATCACCATACACATAATGCCCACCCTGCGGGTTCTAATCCACTGATCAGGGACCTACAGTTGGAAGAATTGGTCCAAAAGGTGCCCCCTAGCATCAATCCCCATACTTAGGGTCAACAGAGCCCAACAGAATGAGATCGAACTGTGGGTTGTGGCTCAAGGGGGAACTGTACTCACATAGACTCCTCCTACCAATAGTGTCTGGAGTGCTGGGTCCATTAGGGAAATTGATGATGATAATAGTGCAATTGACATACCCCAGGGGCGTGACTGACAATGCTCTACTTCTTTGTCTATGTGGCGTTTTGCTTGTATCTTTCTTTCTTTTCTTCTGTGTGCGTGTGTGTTCATTCTGTTTGGTTCCTAGTTGGCTTATAGCTGCTACTGAGGCAGTTGGTCTTATAAGGTTTTGATTTTGTGAAATTACGACCTCTAAAGTAACCCTGAGATGTGCAAACCCCATGGACAAGCAGATGAAGTCTGGGCTCCTACTTAACTAGCCCCAATTCAAGAGCATAATAGTTCCGAAAATACAGCCCTGCTCAGTACTCACTTTGATCACTGAAGATAAAGGTGCTACAGCAAAGTGTGGTGAAGAAAGTAGATGGTACCTGGCTATCAACTGGAATCATGCCTGGGGTCTTGTATTCAAATAAGCAGCCATCTAAGTGAGGAGTCAACTAAGTCCACACGAAAGAAGCACACCAGCTTGTGTGATCCAAAGATGACAATTACAAAATTCTAAGGGATAGAAATTTCTGGATAGAAGTTCATGATAGAAATTTCTTCTCTAGATTTTTGAATGGGAAAGAGAGAGGTAGCAGGAGTAAAATTATGAACACCCCATTTGTAGAAGGCTATGGAGGACCGTGGGAGCCCAGAAGCCATCTGCAGAGTATCTGGTCAGACTTTGCCTCTCGCAGATCCGCTCCAGCCACAGGCAAGAGTCTCACGCAGCCCTACTATCAGACAGAGCCCCTTGTAATCCTGATTATCCAGGCTATCCTTCTGTACCAGGCCAGTTGACCTTCCCATAGACACAACCTGAATTTGTTCTGGGCGCAAGTATCTCTTATTTTTTACATGACAGAAGTATCTTCTCTGGATTTTTGAATGTTGATAGGTGTCTTTTCCTTCTTACACATTATTTGAATTTTTGTCTTTATACTATTATGAATTTATCCTTACCTCCTTAATACGATTTTGTTTTTATTGTTTTCTGTTGGGTTTCCCAGTTGTGAAACACAGAAGCAGTGGTTGCGTAGTGAAAAGTGTTTGTAGAGTGTGTAGAGGTAGGTGGAGGGTGATAGGGAGGGTAAGGAGATTTGGAGAGTAAATAAAGAAGGTGGGAGGGGGTAGGGAGCACTAGAACTGACTAATTGCACAACTCATTTTAAAGGCGATTTAACCAAGGGGTTGGGGATATATTCTAAACTTCATGGTGCAATGATTATACAATTCTGCTTGATAGGACTGAACTATAGAATCGGATGATTTGTAAATTATGTGCCAATAAAACTGTTGGGGGGAAAATAAAATTTAATTTAAAAAAGACTATTGGTAGGAAGGTGCATGCAAGTAATAGTCTGCCTAAGCCTCCCGTGCCATCAGGCTACTCACAGCTTTCTGCTCCCTTTTTTTATTGACTCAGTTAACATTCAGGACAATAACTCTATCGTCTGCACCACCACCAAAAATAATACGAAGGCTTTATGTTAAAGCTTCTAATCTGTGTCCACTCACACCCATGTTCTGCAGGCAATCTCCTACACACAAAAGAAGGAATCATTTCTGAGTTGCTTCCCCGGGCCCCTCTGCGTAGGAGTCATCTTATCAGTATACACAGGGCACTTCAAGAGTCCATAGAAACTTCCATTGCCGTTTCGTTCCATTAGTCCCAGGAACTTTGCAGAGGCCCTTCATACAAATCACTTCATCATTTGCAAGGTTCTCCACGTGCTTATGACAAACTACGAGACGTTAAATAGGCACAGTAGGATCATTCACACCTCTGAGGTACAGTCATAAATGTAACGACACACTGAGCCTTCTTGAGGAGGCCCAACTGATCCAGGTAGGCAGTGTCACTACCTGGAAGGTCCAGATAAGTTTTCCAGTTCATCGGCTTTGTTTTATAAGAATGAAAAGAAAAGACAACAGAAGCTCAGAATGCTAAACTAATTTGCCCTTTACCATACCTGTTACTGGAAAATTAATTCTGATTCAAGTCTTTCCAGATGGAACGGTGCTCCCTGGAGTTTTTTCAATAGCTGTAATCATTGGAATTGGTTTTCGGGCCCTTTCTTTGGCCAAGGTTGGGCCCCTTGTTTTCCTTGGATTTTGGGGGGGGGGGGAGCCATCCATTCCAAGTCTGATCAGTTAACCTCCAGCTGAACCCCAGCAGCAACAGAAGCTCCATATTGTACTCAGTACATGGCAAAATCCTTCCAAGCCCTTGCAGGATTCTGCCTCCATTCCAGTCCCGTGTCTTCCCTGTCCCCACCTCCTGCCACCCCAGTCCTCTCCCTTTGGCTCAGTATGACCACCCTGCTGTTTCTGGGCCAGGAACACTCCTATCTCAGAGCCTGTGTCCTTCCATTTTCCTCCGCCTGCTACACTGTACCTACACACACACACACACACACACACACACATATCAATACCAGCATTAACTGTGCTCTAGTACCCTTGCAATCTTCCCCAAAGGGCATTTTCCCAGTGAAGCCTTCCTTGCCCATTCAACTGTAAATTAGGATTCAGCCAAACCTACCCAAGCTTTCTCTTCCTCTACAGCACGTATCTGGAAGCCCTGGGGAGGTAGAGGTGAGCACTGGACTGCTCACGGAAAGGTCCACAGGTGGACCTCACAGCTGTTCCACAGGAGAAAGGGGTGGGTGGCAGTCTGCTTCCATGAGGATTACAGCCTCGGAAACCCTGTGGGGGAGCCCTACACTGTCCTGTAGGCCTGGATTGGGTTGGAATCAACGTGGCAGCAACAGTTTTGGTTGGGGATTTTATAGTCGGTGTCACCATTTAAAACTTGTATTTCACTTCTTTAAGTATGTCTTTCTATAGGCCTCCTAACCCCAACTGCAAGCCCACGAGAACCAGGATTTTGAATAGTTTGATGACCGCTTCATTCCGAGCTCCTGGAAGAATGCCTGTCACAAAGCACATGCCCAGTTAAGTCCAGTTGTATGGATTGGTGGGATGGAGTCAAAAAGTGACCCAAATCCAGAGAACCCAGAGCTGTGAAATGTCTACTAGCACCTGACAGGTCTGGGAGGCAGCTCGCGGCCTGGGTGTCATCTCCCATCACTATGCGGCCCTCGCTGATACCCTGTGTGAAAGTCTATAAAGTAAGGGCTGAAGTGATACCAAAGACTTGTCAAAGAAATCCTCTTTGAGGCTCTGTGTCTCCGGCGTGAAGGGGAAGGGAGCAAGCCAATGTTTGTCTTATCGGAAGCAATACGCTGACACGGTCAGAAGTAGGAATCACTTCTGAGCTGCTTACCCAGGCGCCTCAGCTAGAGAGTGGATGGGGATGGTTGGCTTAGATTGAACCTCCAAAGAGAGAGGCCGGATTTCAAAGACTCCAGCAGGAGCCAACAGTTGCCACTACGCCTGAACCGCTGGCTTGGCCAAGCCTGCATGCATCATTCTAAATATAAAACGTGAAGCTTCAATTCTAGTTTAATGACAGATATATAAAGGAAGATATTAAGAATGGCCAAACACAAGCAGAAAGAATCAAGAGTATCTATGAAAACTGTGCAATGCTTGGCCTGGCTACCAAGGAGAAAAACACTTGCATTCGGCCAGAACCAAGCTAGCATAAATATTTTATGTTCTTTCATGTTTAAGGACACAATAATAGTTTGCAGCCAGCCTGTATCTCACCTCACCAACAAAACCATCCACAGAGAACAACGGGTCCAAACCTGCAAGCCACTAACTTTACAAAAACCAGAGATCACTAACAGCCTCACTAGTTTCCAGTCTAATTGGGATCGTTACTTAGAGCCCGTCCATCACACACACAAATTGAAAATGAACGAGTCTTCATTCCCACAGTTAGCAGCACCTCTCTCGCCCTGTGCCGGCTCACCAACTCCCCTCTTCTCCACCAATCGGAGCCCCTGCCACATTTTCACTCATTTCACAGGGAAGTTGGATCGACTCAACAGTTTCCAAATGCTGAGGCCATTTTCAAACGGCAGCAATCACTTCCCCGAAGAAGAAAAAGAACTAGACAAGAACGGGTGGGAACTACGTTACCACTGAATGCCTTAATGGCGCTAACATTTCTGAATTCCAAGTGTCCACACCCAAATGAATGTCTCAAGTGGGCACAGTCCTCTCTGAAATCTACAATGAAGGGAGTAGGAGTGTTTGTTGCCTCCCAGAAGCAGCACCCTCCTCTGCTAATGGGCACACTGATGGAGATTCACTTGAGACCACTCAGAACCATTAAGGCTATTAAGTCTGACGAGGATCAAGTCTAATAAGCAAATGCCATCCCAACAGGAAATGAGTTAAGCTTGCCTCAGTCACTTAAGCAAACACTCAAAGTCAAGAGTGCCTCATAGAAGCTTCTCGTGGAATTCTGCTGCTGCTCCTTTGGCCTAAACCAAATCCGGGATGATTAGAAATGTTCATTTCAGGAAAAGGGCAGGGGGGGCGGGGGGAGGATCCACATTTAAATGGCATAGATTTCAGTTGGTTTTAAGTGACCAGCTAAGTGTCTCTAAACGTTGCTCAAGTCTCTCTGACTGCTTCAAACATAGCAACAGCAGGTGCATGATAAATATTTAGGAAATGGGCATGGAACGGATCCAGCCCCACCTACATAAAGTCCGGTTTCTGATCTGGAAATTCTAGACCATCACCAGTCACAGAGGAGTGAAGAGGCTGTGGGTCAGGCAATGTGCTGGAAATATTTTTGTCATGTCTCACACATTCATTTCACAATTGTGCACCCTCTAGATTTCTGCTCTTTCTAAGTCTAGGCCTAGAACATTCATTTCCTAAATGAAATCTAATCTCCCATCAGCACAGTCCTCTCAAATAGTAACCTCAAGGAAAAAGGTGTTGCTAATATTCATTTCTGCTCCACACGTCCTCCACATTTAACCATCACATTCAAAGTCAGCCAGCATGAGACTTGGTTTTACTTACCTTGGATCCTGGCTGTTTCTTATCATAGGATTCCATTTGAACTGGATGTTTGGTCAAAGCAGGAACTATACCTTAAATTCCTTCCTACCCCTCCACAGCTATCTTATGAACAGTAACTATTCAAGAAATACACAGGTTCAGTTGAAAAGATCATTGAGTCTTGGATTTATTTCTCTCAAAGTCTCTACCTAGTCGAATAGTTTAAGGACCAAAACCTCAAATTGTAAGGACAATAAAATCACCCCAAGCCATTGACCTAATCACTCGGTGTGTTTATTCTACTTGGAAACAAGCTAGCCTTCGGGATGACCTTCCCTGGACAGGCGTCTCTAAGAGCAATGAGTTAACTTCCTTCAGAGATGACAAGGGTTTCAGGATTCTCTGGAATGCATACCTAGCCATTAATGTGTCATTATTAATGGTTCCCTTTGAACAGAAGCAGCACTGGAATAGTTCAGGATTTCCCAGCAATGGCACACTCTATACGTAGGAGTCAACAAACTCGATTTGTAGTCCCTCTGCTTACTCTGGTATATGCGTTCGAGAAGGCAAATTACTAGACATAGTTAGAAATACTCGTCATTTGTGTCATGATCTCTATAGTGAGGCTCCAAGGATATTAATCATAGTGTTTACTTAAGCAATCACGTAACCCTCTTTATGGAAAAAATGATGAGGAATTTCACACTCCCAAACTCGGGATGCCAAGTTTGGTAAATAAAATATTTAGCAAATTTAAATCTTCAATTCAGTTTGGGCTTCAGATAAAAAAATACTTTTAGCATAACTATGTCTCTAATGTCTCATGGAATATATTTACACTATTGACACTCATTTTTTCTTTCTTGTAAATAAAAACTTCAATGAACACCCAGTATTTTCTGTGATAAACCTATCCTGTACCTAGAAACTGTATTACACAGTCATTAAAAGGAAAAATAAATGCAAATAACAATAAAATAGTTTGCAAGGCCTTAACTTTCAGAAGAATACAAAATGTAGCACTACAGAACATTTTAGAAAGCTCAATATAGTGATAGTAGAAAAAAATAGCTCAGGTATACTGAGTACCACGTGCCAGTACTGTGCCAAACCTTTTATGTGCATTATCTCACTTAATGCTTAACACATCTTTAAACGGTAGGAGCTATTATTATGATAATTCTACAGATAGGAGAACTAAGGCAGAGAAAACAATGCCTTGCCCAATGTCACAGAGCGATGCAGAGCAGAGACCCGGCAAGAGGTTAAGAGAATTTACACCTTTAGCCACAAGCTTGTTTTACAGAAGAAAAAGAGACCCTTAGTCATTAATAGGAGGGCAATCTGACAGGAGCATGTCTGCCTCCTGTTCAAATCACACAGATGGGGAAAACAGAAATCTGGAATGGCCTCCTCAGATCCAACATTCTTGCTACCTTAAGGCAAATTCTTGTTTCTACATAGACACAAATCCCAAATACTGGAACAACCTGGAACACTAATCAGAAGGCCAATTTGAAGCAGGCACCGAAGTGAGCCTCAAGATCCAATTATGTGTGGAAGGACGACAAAGCCAAAACCTTGTGTTTGGATATGGAACTAAGCAGTCAAGCTTATCCCATTTAAATTACCACAGTCCAGGAAATAATGGAAGGTACCCAAATTTTGTCTGGAGTCATAGTGTAGATAATTTTGTACCTCTGGAATGGAGACAGATTTCTTTCATGTGCAAATGTGAGTGTGTGCCTGTGCCTGTGTGCATATGTGTGTGTGCGTGCGTGCGTGCGCACGCTCACGAAAGGTATTGGCTTTGAGACGTATTTGCTTATCTAACTGTATTCTCCAAAGCTGACTACAGGGAGCAGAGAGCAGGGTAAAACATCAAGTGATGGGTCAGCTGGCGGATGGAAAAGAGGTCTGTTGGGTGAATAGACACTTTAATTTTGTTTGCCTACCTTTCATATATTATGGAGGAATCTGTAAGTAGTTGTTCACAACCACGGGGTTGTGAACTCCCCTAGGAGTCTAACTATCCCAAGGACAGAACCACTGGCCTGTGTGTTACCACATGTGGCACTTCTCCACCCCATTCTTTACATGACAACCGGAGTTCTAATCCGATTACAACCAGCCATACTCAACTACCCTGTTTCCCCAAAAGTAAGCCATCCCCCAAAAATAAGACCTACTTACAGTTTTGCATCTCGCTAAAATATAAGGCATCCCCCCAAAAAATAAGACCTCCCGAAAATAAGGCGCCCCAAAGCTACCGTAACCCTGGACTCAGGATTGTAGCGGCGGTCGCCATCGCGCATTTGGCCACAGTGCAGCCGGAGCAGATAGGAAGTACAAGGTCTCTTTTAATAAAACAATGAACAATAAATGTGTACCGTATTCTTCTTCATGGAAAAATAAGACATCCCCTGAAAATAAGACCTACCACATCTTTGGGAGCAAAAATTAATATAAGACATTGTCTTATTTTCGGGGAAACAGGGTACCTCTGTTATCCCAACATCACCATACTATGGGGCTTCCGTGCCTCCATTCTAACTGGAATATCCAAAGAAAATCATCTTTGGATAATGAATTCCAAGTCTCTTTCTTCTCTGAGACTTTACTCCTCCATCCCCCCTCAGAAGAACCAATCCCTTCATCTTTTGTTTTCCAAGGGTACAGTGACATTGTCATGCCTATATTTATCTTGCTACAGATTCTGGTGGCCACCTCGGAATCAGTAGTTCAAATCCATCAGCTGCTCTATAGGAGAAAGATGAGGCTATCTGTTCCCATAAAGATTCACAGACCCAGAAACCTTTAGAAGGTCAAGATGAGTCAGAATCGTCTCAAAGCAATGAGAAGCTCTATATCCAAGAAGGCAAATTCCTTGTTTGATATGATAGTCATTGTATCTCTAACAGTGTCTGGCATATAAACCCCTGTTCCAACTCACATTCACCCTGCAGGACAGAGCAGAACTTCCTCAGAAGGTTTCCAAAGCTATAATCTTTACAGAGGCAGACTACCACATCATTCCCATGCACGGCAGCTGGTGGGTACGAACTGACGACTTTTCAGTTAGCAGCCCCATGCACTTAAGCACTGACCCTTGGGCTGAAAAAAAGTGAAAGTAAAACAGCTTGCTGGCATAATCATTTCTTGGGACCTCACTCAAGTGGAAGAAGACTCTCTACAACCATTCATTGAGTTCTGTTTATTTCTGCTCAATCTACAAACACATTCTTGGATGGATGGGCATCACTGCATGTGGTTGCAGGTGCTGCTGCTAAGCAAATGCCTACTGACCAAGAACTTCACAGATGATACCCATGACCAAGAACTTCACAGATGATACCCATTTGTAAGTGAGTTTTGTTGTCAGCCACTGCCAAATTGATCCCAACTCATAGCAACCTCATAGGGTTTTCAACGCTCAGGCCTTTGGGAAGCAGATCACCAGGCCTGTCTCCTGAATTGCCTCCCCAAATTAAAACCAACCTCAAAACTAAAACCAACCTCACTACCATCAAGTCAATGCCGACTCACAGTGACCCTATAGGACAGAGTGGAACTGCCCCTGTGTGACCACAACACCACCAGGGCTCCTCGTTAACAGTTACAGAACGGTTCTTTAAGCTCAGAGCCATGCACTCAACTATTTGTACCACCCAGGGACTCCTAATTGAGCTTTAGGGCACCCAAACCAAAATGGCCCCAAAGCAAGATACAGTGAGGGACCTCAGAAGAAAGGTATACTTGAGAAAGCAATTAAGTTCGGTCACTTGTATCCACAGTGAATTGTGGAGGACCCATGCACAGAATTCAGAAGCAGCCCAGGGCTCTTCCTAGGCTACCGGGAAAGAGTGATGTTATCATCAGCAACATTCACCTTGATACAGTGGAGGACCAAGGCAGCAGAGCAGGCCGTTGTTGTGTTTGTTAGCTGTCCCAGGGACTGCTTGTGGCTCATGGGGACCCCATGCACCATGGAACAGAGCACTACATGATCCTGCACCTACCCCATGATCAGCTGTGGCTCTGCACGGTTTTCACCAGCTGATTTTTGGAAGGAAATCACCAGGCTGTCCCATTCCTAGTCCATCTTAGTCTGGAAGCTCTCCAGAAACTTGTTCAGCAGCTGAGCAGCATGCAAGCCTCCAATGACAGGTGAGTGGGACTGTGCATGAGGTGCACTGTCCCGAAACTGAACTCAGGGGTTCACGTCATGGCCTCCCACTGAAACAAACTGCTCCCATGAGGCACCATGAACTGAACCTAGTACAGTCCTCCCCTTCGCTGCACATAATAAGAGCTCACTCATATACAAGTTGCTCAGGGTCACAAAAGTAGAGGCATAACAGGGTCTGGAACCAAGCCTCCCAAAATATTGATTCACTCAGCATTTACTAGAGAATGACTTTATCTGTTCACCAAATGATGAACCCAGCTATGGTCACAGGTCTAATGAAAAACACAGTTGATAGACACCTAAAGCTCTTACTCAAGAAACTCACTGCCACTGAGTGGACTCTGGCCCATAACGACCCTGTCGTGCAGAGTAGAACTGTCCCTGTGGGTTTCTGAGGCCGAAAATCTTTACGAAAGCAGAGAGACTCGTCTTTCTCCTGACGAGTGGCTGCTGGGTTCAAACTACTGAAGTCGCTGCTACCAATCCAATGTACCACATTGAATTTACCACACTGGGTAATCCACCGTGCCATGAGGGCCAGCTCCTGGGACTACGTCATAATAAAACTCTAATGTCACCTTCCCTGCAGCTATTGAATGCCTATTCTTTCTATATTTATCAAGAGAGACCTTAAGTAACTAGAACAAGGCTTTAAAAAAATTTTCAATGCAAAACAAACCCATCATGTTGTAACTATTCTTTCATTTCCTTCCCTTCGTTATTTATGCAAACTTCCTAAAACACTCATTAAATCAAAAACTCAAAGGTGATATTAGATTATTTTTTCCTGATAGCTACACCATTCTGTATCCCCAACATATCAGCACGGTGTTGGAAAGAAGCACTGGTTAGAGCACAGTCTTCAGTTTTCCAAAGGTTGAACAACCATAACTTCCTCGGGAACCCGAGCCTGTGCTTTATAGTTGTCAGAGTCAAGAAAGATAGCTTTATTCCTAATCCAAACATCACCATTCACAGCTAAAGTTAAGCTACCCTGTCCTCAAAATCAACCAAAAAGAGCCAGTCACTAATTCACACCCAATAGTCTTGGACACGGGATTTTAGGCTTTAATTCTTGCATGGCATCGTCCTTGTCTTCTTCCTTTTTAAACTGGGTGAATTAATCAGTGGGAAAATTAAACAGAAAAAAAAAAGATTTCTCTGAAAGCTTAAGTGATTTAGGAGAAAACAAAGGGGGGGTAGTTCAAAGAAAGTCACTGACCACCAGTTGTCCCTATATTTTCACTAAAAAGTTTTCATTTGACTCTGAAGTACACATTTGGCTTTTCAAATATCTGCTGGCCTGCAGAATCCTAAAGCACCAGTTATTTCCATAAAGTAAAAAGACATATTCTGGTCTTATTCTAAAGAGGACACTAGAAAACAAAACTGACACTGTGAACAAACACTCTTAGCTAACATGCATTGAAATAATCCAAATGGTTTTCATTCCAGGGAAAATAGTAAGTCAGCAGCTTGCATACGATTGCCTTTTTCCAAATACACAAAATAAGCAAAACACCACCAGCAGAATGTGTAAATGCTGAACCCTTTCTGTTTCTGCTCCAACAGGACTGCAGTTCAATCGATACCAACTGCCAGACAGTGCTCGGCTAACCTCCGGCACACTTCCAGGTGGCCCCCTGGTCCCTCCCAGAAGCCTCGAGAATTCCCAGGACAAGATTCAGGGAGCTGCCGCTCACAGCACAAAGTGAGTGACAAGGCAGCCCAGGGCCCAGAGGCCAGCTGTAAACCAAGGAATGGAGAGGTAGAAAATTAATGTTGAGGGTGGCCAGCAAAAAACAGTCACAGACTGCACGCAGATTCTAAACAAGAATTCAGTGAGGACCCAGCTCAGGATTCCTTAAAGAACAAGTGGCTTGGGGAAAATGATAAAGAAATCAAAACCCTTCACCCTTCACTGGCTGGGGGGTTGGCAAAAGACTGTTGAGTAAAAATATTCTATATAAGGAAAATTACTTAAGGGAAGTATTCACAACCCGTCCCCCTGGGTGGAAATCATGAGTAAGTCTGTTTGGGTTTACAACTAGGAACATGAGAGTAGCATCCTACACACTGAATCATTTTCGAACAGTAACAGAAAAGGAAAAATTGGTGTTTGAACTTGAAGATGGAGAACTTAATTCCAAATCCCCGTCCTTTTCCAGGACTTGAAAGGACAGTCATCTTCAAGGAACTAGTCAAAAGAGGAAGTGGCATTCTCTGACCGTTTCTGTTAATCCCCGCCAGCTGCCATGTACACAGTGCAGTGGCATCAGAGTTTAGATGAATGACCGAGCGGCGACTGCAGAATCATCTGAGGGGGAGAAAAGAAATTCGTGGGTGGGAAGGGAGGGTAGTGACGAATGGAGAACGCGTTTGAAAACGTGGAAAATTAATTCACTTTGCAGTGAATCACTCCACCAGTCTCAAACACTCAACACTGCCAAAAATAACAGAAGAAGTGGAAAAGGAAGCGTAAGCACTCCAAGCCAAATCGAGCTATCCGGGGGAACTGCTGAGAATCAGGTTCCCCGCAAGAGTGGACTGAATCCCTCAGAGAACAGCTAGGAGAGATCTGGTCCTGGAGGAAGCACATGCACTGCGGGCCGCGGTCCACATTATCTGAAAAGCAGCACCTTTTCAGAAACAGCTGCTAGGCCAGCATCTGCAGACTGAACCGTCTGTTATCGCTACATTACCTTCTTACGCACAGGCAGAGGCTCCGTCCCAGAGCGTCCTTTGCACAGGTCGCGGAGAGAGCGCGTGGGAAAACCTCTGAAGTATTGTCAAGGTGTGCCATTGGAGCTGGGCCACGGCATGGCCCGGGATAAACGTCAAACACCAGGCTTGACTCAGGGCAAAGCCAAGGGGAGAAGGAAGCCGCACAAACCCTGACTGACCCAACAACCCAGAGAAAACACTCACCAGGGCCGCCTCAGCCCTTTGCCCGAACATTGGGTCCACTGAACCGTCTCGGAAAGGAGATGAAGACCAAGATGGGGTCGCAGGTGCTCTGCCACGAGCATACACGCACCTTCCCTCAACACGAGCAAGGCTAAATTAGAGATAGAGTGATAATTAATAGGATCCTTGGCAGCCGGAGCCAGCTTCTTTAACCAGTAATTGCTGCCTGCTTAAAATGACAGGGAACCCAGCCAGGAAGGAGGGAGGTGCTTATGATGGTAATCATAAAAGGTACAATAGACTTTACATCAACAGGTTACTTGGCTCCCATTCAAAGCTGCCTACTTATCTGAGAGCAATAGCAAATAAATTCCACACGCTACACACCATGACTGGAGATCGATAATTCTTCTAGAAAGATCACCACAGGAGCAGGGACCTCTGTTAAAAAGGGCTCCACTCTAGAACACCTTCCAAACCGCAGAATGCCATCGATCGCTAGCTTGATTGCAAAAAACAATCATAAGAATTGCCAATGAAGACACTGTATTGGAAAATAGAATTCTTCCCATCAGTCACATTTTGACTTGGTCCTTTTTTAAAAAAAGAGCCTGCCTCTTGCGATATTTTTTAACAACAGCACTGTTTGTGCCTTCTATTCAGACGTTAAAGTAAACTCCTTATTTGTAACTGCTGGGTTGGGGGTGGGAGTATTTAACTTAGAAGTTGTTTACTGGAACAACTAAAGATCGTTGGCAAGGTTAAGGAGAGCTGGCATGTGGCGTTGTCTCCCATTTAAGCCTCCAAACCCGTGAACTAAGACAGCAGGACAACATGTTATGCCGATTAGCTAATACTCATCAAAACAATCATCTCAGAAGACCAGTACCCACTAACATTTCCCACCAAGAAGCAAGCCTACTGTACCTCTGACATCCTTAGGTGTCCACAGACATGGAGTGGTGATGCTTCAGTCTTCTGCCACAGGAAGATGTCTGGAGAGATAAACCAGGGCAGCAGGCACATAGCTCCACAGTGACTAATGCTGACCAAAACTTCATAAACTCAGCTGCACAGGTAAAGACCTACTTTGTTTGCTCAGGAAGTCCCTGGCTCCTACTGGTGGCGTTGCAAAGGATGCCCTAACAGCCTGCCAAGAAGAGATCAGCACAAGGCAAAAGGTTTCCCAATCAAGACACAGCGCAGGCGTCCCCATTAATAATATCTTAGGGAAATCAACTTTTCTCGTGGTAGTGAAAGATAACACTATACAGTAAACTGGGAGCAGACACACTGAAAGTTGGATGGCTTTTACTTGACTTGGCATAATGGGGCATAGTGTGGTGGTTTGTTGTTGTTACTGGTAGGGGTGGTGGTTGGGATGGTCTTCCTTTCACCCCAGAAATAAAGATGTTTTCCCATTCATTCTGCAAGGCGCTAATCCATCACTGACAGCACACACAAAGTAGATGGCTCACCATTAAAGCCATGAACCAGGATTCTTATAACTTCTTCGTCTCTATTAGATCATTATCCTTTTATTGAAAATGTTTAACTCAATACTTTGCAATTACTAATGATCTTAACACCCACATGTCAAGGCAGAAGTTATATTGATTACACAACATTATGATGTTTCAAGAGCTCTGGCATGTCAGAAATAAACAGTCCAGAATGAAACAGCCTACCTTCATCTTCATGAAGAAACTTAAGAAAACCAATTAACGAGTCAAGTTAGAAAAGAGAGATAAGTGAAAAACATCAAGATGGGTTTTTTGTTTGGTTTGCTTTTTAATCATTTTATTGGGGGCTCATACAACGCTTATCACAATCCATACATCCATCCATTGTGTCAAGCACATTTTTGCACATTTGTTGCCATCAAGATGTTTTAAGCTACATGTTCGGTGGTTGAACAGAAGGATAAATGTGTAGACGGGGCTTGGGGATGCCCTCAAACTAGCAACCTTCAGAGAAGATCTTCGACAAGAATGAGGGCAATCTATAACTCATACACCATTCCTTAGGAATGATTAAGTAGCCCCTAGGGATAAATCTGCCATCCCATCTCTTGCTACCTTTATTGGAGACTTAATAGACTGTCTCCCTTCCTTCATTAGAAACAGCTTTGAAAACAAAGACCTGTGCAGCCAAGCATGCGGTGAACACCTTTAATAGATAGATCTATTTATCTTGGATACAGATTTCAACCACACCCTGAGTCTCATCCTTCCTCCAGCAGAAACGCAGTCCTCTTCCCCCTCCAAAATCAACAAGAATCGTCGCCCCTAATTGCTTCCTGTCCTTGCTCCCATGTCCACCCCCAATGGCACAGGAGCCACCACAGTGTTTACACTGAGTACATAAGAGGAGGAACTTTGAAGGAAGACAGCCCTCAGTTTGGATTTTGGCTCCCACCCATATTGGATGGATGTTAGTTCGCCAAGTGACTTAAGACCCCAAGTCTCAATTTCCTCATCTGTCAAATAGGATCCTTGTTGTTAGTTGCGGTCAAGTCAGTCCCCACTCATGACCCCATGTGAGCAAAGTCAAGCTGCTCCATTGGGCTTTTAAGACCGCAGCCTTTCAATAGCAGGCACCAGGCCTGTCTTCCAAGGTACAGGGCCTCTGGGGGAGCTCAAACCACAAACCTTTCGGCTATTAAATTCCAAGCACACAGGAACTCACCCCCCTCCCCCAAATGGGATCTGACCTCACTCCTATTAGTTAAGTTACATAAAGCGTGTTTAACACAGTCCCTAGGAGTCTGTCGGTGTCCTTGCACGCATATAATTCAATCAATACTGAATCCCTCATTCTTGCTACAAGAAGGCTTCGGAAAACTCCCTTATCTTTCAGTTCCAGTTTTCCACAGTTTGTG
>NW_022103928.1:9878770-9897947 GCF_000313985.2 Echinops telfairi
GTAACAAGCATGAGGATGACAGGACTGGGCAGCGTTTGGTTCAATTGTCCATGGAATAGGACACAATTCAGTGCACCTAATAACAATGTCCCTCAGGTCTAAGACAGACACATGTGCATATGCACACACATGGACACATACCTAAGGGACCCTTTGTCTAAGACACACACATTGATCCAGTGCACACCCAGGATGCATCTTTCATTACACAAATCCTGGGGCATTTCCGTTTCCTTCATTGTAAATAGGTAGGAAAATGAGAAAACAGGAGATTAAAATACCAATCCAAGGCACAGCTCCTAATAAGGGCTTTAAAAATAATACTGGTTTTTTGTTTGTAAATAGTGTCATCTAGCAACTATGAAACCACTGGGCCTTCTCTTCTTTACACTCAACTTCCTAAACGAATTCCAAGCATTCCCAACACATAAACCTGGCCCCCCATCACCACCACTGGCCAGAATGGCTATGCTGATCATTACAATATGGTAGCCCCCAATTTACTCAGAAGTCAAAACCCTTACTTTTTATGTGGGTCCTGAGTAAACTGGGTCTAATTGCCCCCAAAACTATAGATCCTTGACTTTCTAAGCCATTCTACTAGTTTCTGCTGGATTCTTCAGTGATGGCTGACACCTCTCTCCCAACTCCCAACTCTATTATTCTAAAGAACAATAGACATTGTATTAAAATAGAGAGCAACAGAAACATGTCAGAACAATGATGATGCAGGCAACTGTTGTGACCTAGAAGCAGTGAGCCATTGGAGATGGAAAAAAAGCTGTCAAAAATGGATGGTCAGGTTCCTGGAAGACTTTTATCAACATCACTTCAAGTTAACCCCCAACATCAGAATGGCCAGTGCCATAAAATGGTTTCCCCAGGGCGTAAGTGTTTTAGCCCAGAGAAGGAGCTGCAGGAGAAAGACAAGACACAAAAAATCTTACCATAGTGAATGATGGGGGAGTGCCGAGTGAAGACCCAAAGCCCATCTGTAGGCCACTGGAGATCCCCTTGCAGAGGGGTCTCGGGGAAGAGACGAGCCAGACAGGGTGCGATGTAGCAACGATGAAAAATACAACTTTCCTCTAGTTCCTAAATGCTTCCTCCCCGACCCCCACCCACTATCATGATCCGAATTCTACCTTGCAAGTCTGACTAGCAGAGGATGTACACTGGTACAGATAGGAACTGGAAACACAGGGAATCCAGGGTGGATGATCCCTTCAGGACCAGTGGTGTGAGTGGCGATACTGGGAGGGTAGAGGGAGAGTGGGTTGGAAAGAGGGAACCGATCACAAGGAAGTATATGTGACCTCCTCTCTGGGGGATGGACAACCGAAAAGTGGGTGAAGGGAGACGTCGGACAGGGCAAGATATGACAAAATAATAATTTATAAATTATCAAGGACTCATGAGGGAGTGGTGAGTGGGGAGGGAGGGGAAAAATGAGGACCTAATGCCGGGGGCTTAAGTAGAGAGGAAATGTTTTGAGAATGATGAGGGCAATGAATGTACAAATGTGCTTTACACAATTTATGTATGGATGGATGGTGATGAGTTGTATGAGCCCCCAAGAAAAGGATTAAAAATAAATAAAATTCTAGAAAATTCTAACAAACAAAATATATATATATATATATAAAAGTTAAAGAAAACAAGAATGAGAAATATGTTTAAAACTGAGGGTGGTCATAATTGTACAACAGCTGTTAATAGGACCGAACTATTGAATTGTAAAATATTTGGATTATGGCCCAAAAAATGGTTTATAGAAATAATAAAAGTTTTTTTTGTTTTAAACCAAAAAAAAAAAGAATCTAGAAATAGACAGTGGTCATGGTTGCACAGGAGGGTAAACACAGTACCAGTTGATTGTACACATGAAAGTGGTCAAAAATGGCAAATATTTTGTTATATACACATGTAACAAAAAGTTCATCTATATATACTTACATGTGTATGTATATAGAAGCTTCAAAAAGCTCACAGAAAAAATAAAATGGAAAGATAGTGGAACTTTTCCACAACCCTTAAAAAGAAAAAAAGACACAGAAAAGAAGTCTTGATGTTTCTGTTTGTTTGTTTGTACCTCTCTTAACATTAAGAGTGTGGGTTATACATTGGGCTCTAGCCACGAGGTCAGTACTTCAAAACCACCAGGCGCTCCTCGGGAGAAAGGTGAGCCTTTCTATTCCCGTAAAGGAAGCACCGCCTGGGAAAACCACAGGGGTACCTCTCCCCTGTCCCATCGTCGTGATGAGGGGAATCCACTCAATGGTTGTGAGTGTGGTTTGACCATTAATGGTGGTGGTGACAGTACAGCAAATGTCACCCTTGATGTATTACAGATTCACAGATGCAGGCATTTTATACATTCTATTCCATCATCCTCACAACTATCCCAAGAAGGAAGTATCATTATTAGTCCCATTGTATAGGTGAGGAAACTGAAGCACAGAAGTAATTAACCAAGAGCTCATACCTATTAGGAAAAATCAGTCTTATTTGGGGTACATTTTTCCAGGAGTTTCCAGAAGTTACTGACTGAATCCCTTGTATGATACCGGAAGCATGTCATCCTTTTGGTCATTTTCCAACAAATACTTACTGGCCACACATTATCCTAGATCGTGGAGAAATCTAGTGAACTAAACAGGGTCTCTTTTCTCACGAGATTTTGTTGAAGGGGGAATTGACATCTAATAAGTAAGTATAGTTCATGCCCTTCATCAGCAGTCATTATACCCTATATCAGCATCACACACATTGTATGAACACATACAGAACCATTGCTCCTAAGCAAAATGTAAGGCTGGGGTTCTGCAGGCTACCGGTCACGATGTTGACACTGAACCATCAGGAAAAACCTTATTTGGTGTGTGTTTTGGTTTAACGGCACCTTATTTCATACATATATCATCCATTCAGTCATCAAACCAACAATCCTACAGCTCATTCCTAAACTGAGTTTATCTAAGACATGTTGGGTTTTTTTTCTCCTTACAGCCCATCACGACCGTCCTGTCTATTGCTTAGGAATACTAGATAGCAACTCAGCAATACACCTGGGTGACGGAGCTGGGGAGGCGAGGCAGGGAGCATTTTAAACAGTAGCATTGCCAGTGAGAAGCATGCTACTACATAGGTGGCAGAAAATACAGTGTAAAGGATAGTTGCTGACAATATCAGACCTGAAACAAGAAGCAGAGTTGCCATATTCAACTTCAGTTAGGATTGCTGTACGTCAGGCACGTCAGGCAACACATTTGTCAGCACTGTGTGTGCACTGCTGTTGCTAGGTGTCAGCCAGTCGTTGCCACCCATGTATAACAAAGCAAAACACTGTCCAGGCCTACAGCAGCCTCCCAATCACTATGTGTGAGCCTTACTGTTACAGCCATTGTGTCAATCCATCTCTTGGAGGGCCTTCCGCTGTTCCCCTGCCTCTCCATTGGACCACGCCTGATGCCCTTCTCCAGGGGCTGCCCCCCCCCCCCAGGGAACCTCCCTGAACGGCTGCAGAAACACCACAGCTATTGGTGTAAATACGGGATCCGAGAACCACAAGAAAGGACTTATCGCCTATTTCAAATAGAAGATGCTTGATTTTTAAAATCCATGCTCATATTTTGTTGTTGCTGTTCTCTGGCTTGGTTTTGTGTTGATCATTTCTTTATTTGTTGTAGTTGAGAATATGTAGAGTCAACGGTTTCTACATTAAGGGACATTATGACATTCTTGTGCAAGCACCCTCGCTCTCCTTCCCTGAGTTGGCCGGCCCCCAGGAACATGAACGTACTGCCCCCTCAAATCCCTATCTGACTTTTCCAGTTATGGTGGCCAATATGCCCCCAGAGACATAAATCTTAAAAGAGCATAAAGCTTGAGGCAGAATTGTTGACTGGTTAAGCTAAGCTATTGTGTAGTCATAAGGAGACTTGGAGGAATATTTTCGGCATAAAGTTTAAAGATTATCTCAGGGCAATCGTTCCAGAAGGCTGTCTAGTCCTGATGGCTCCCTAGGATGCACACGTAAAACTTGGCTTGTTCTTTCTTCAAAAAAAAAAAAGAGAAAAAGCTTTCTTGGTGAAAACCCAGTTTAAAATACATTCCCACCCCCCACCAAATGCAATTTAAGCATCCATTCTGTCAGGTCATGTCTTCTTCTCCAGAAAGAGCTCTTCTGACCCTGGGGATCTTGTCTGGGGCTCAAACCACCCCTCACCAAACCACACCTCTGAGAAAATGGTTAGATCTCTTAATGTCCTCCTGGTTAGTTGCCAAAATAGCATATCGGCCTAGAGAACTTCCAGACTACCTTTTCTATGTCTGATGGCCAGTCCTTCCCCAACCTCCACTGCAGCCAACAGAGATCCCTCGTGTTATCTATCCCCTCAGACACAGAGCACAATCTCCCATCAGACCAGTCCATTCTGGACCCATCCTTGGGCTTCATTCTTTCCTCCTCTGTGCTCCTCCTCGCACCGAATGCTATGTATGCATCCATGGCTAGGCGGCTTTTCACTGTTCGTAGGTTTCAATCACACGGAAAGAAGACCACTTTCATTTCCTGTGCTTTCCAAGAAAACTAAAAATAATGAAAAAAACCACCACCCACTGCCATTGCGTCAATCCCACCCCCTGGTGACCCCTATGGAAAGTTCCCAAGGCTGCACAGGTTTATAGGAGCAGCCTCATCCTTCGCCTGTGGAGTGGCTAGTGGGTTTGCACTGCCCATGTGGTTAGCAGTCCAATGCTACCCAACAGTGCCACCAGGAGCAGCACAGTTTCAACTACTCATGAAGATATCATAGAAAAGCTAGAGATAATCTTAAAATGCTGCCTTGGTATCCTACCGATGCACCTATCCACGTACAGATGGATTCTGGTACAAGAGGTATCCCATCCCATTCACTGCTGTCTGGCTGGGGCAATGGTTAAAAGTTCGCAGCTGCTAACCAAAAAGCTGGCAGCTGAACCCACCAAATGCATTGCCGGAGAATGGGGCACAAATATGCATAGCCTTGGAAATCCTTCAGGCCACTTACACTCGGACCTGTCGAGTCTCTATGCACAAGAAGCGATCACATGGAGTTTGGGGCTTATGCATACAACAGTTGTTATTGTTGCTGTTGTCGTTATTGTTCGTTATTTATTCGGTGTCATCAAGTCTGTTCCAACTTATAATGACCCTGTTCCTGCATCATCCTCACAATTAGGTTCAAGCTTATTGTTGCAGCCACTGCGTCAATCCTTCTGGTGGGGGCCTTCTGCTTCTTCACCTGCTTGATGGAGCATGCCCTTTTCTCCAGCAACCTGTCTCTCCTGGCAGTCTGTCCGAAGTACACGAGATCAGTGGGAGCCTTGGTCTAGAGCTGAAACAGTGTTAGTATAGGTTCAAAAACTTGCTAGCTAAATATCTTCCAGGCTTGAGAATTGACTATTGGGCTGGGTAATTTAAACTACAAGGAATCAAAGTATTACTTATTTACTTTACAGTGACAGAGCAGTGAAGAGACTCAAAACAGCACGCCCCTAGAGCCACACAGAGAAATCACCTTTTCAATGCTTAGTCAAATCGCCCGTGCTGATGGCGCAGACGCCAGCAGTAGCACACATGTGCACGGTGTGGCTGAAGAACAGTAGGACAGCAGGATTCTCGATACCGCACGAGCAGCTGGCATCTACTGTGCCCTCCTACATCTAGGTAATAAGCTCTGATGCCTTGCTGAAATCTTTTCAGCAATTCAACGTAGCAGGCAACCTTGTCATACTTAGGTCATTCCTAAGCAGTGACTGATGAAAGCATCCACTGATGAGGGGGCTTCAAAAATCCATGGGGGAAAAAATCCATTATGTTTTTGTTCCATTTTACCATGAATTGTTAGAAGGCCCACCCCCACCCTGCCCCTGTGTTCTTAGACATGTGCCATAAAATGAGAATTTTCCCCTGAGAAAGATCATTCCTATCCAAGCCAGTCCCCCTCTTTGCCCTCTGAAGGCCACAGGCTTTGGGGGAAGAACTTTGAAATGATCTAGAAAAGCAAATTAAAGGACGGGTGGAGTGAGAACAAAATTCAAGCCTACATTCTAGTCACTAAAATAGTTATACATTGCTTCTGCGGAGTGGGGGTTTGGGGGTATAGGTGGGGGGACCAGAAGTTCAAGATTCCATTGGATAAAGATACCCACCATAAAGAGGATGCTGAGCTCCATGTGAAAAGGTGAAGCAGGAGTCGTGATACGTACTGCTGAAACACGACAGTTAGGAATTACAGATGCCCGTGTTGAGGCAGCAATGGAGTTGAGCAGCTTATATTTCCATGGTGTTTTGCAATCCCAATTAGTGCATCTTATTATTTATTCCTCCACCTATCTATAGTCTATAATTACAATGAAAGGAAACACAATGATAAAGGCAAAGATTGTTCTAGCAACAAAATTAGCACCTTACATGTAAATAGTACGTGCCATCCTTAAATACCTCCCTGTGAGGCATTCCACAGCTCACCACTATTTGACCTGCATCAACTCCATGCTTCTGACGCTGATTATCCAACTTGGAGATGATGCAGGCCCTTCTTGACAAGGCCAGGCAGGAGAAAGATAGAGCTTTTGATTCCCACAAAGAGTTACGGTCTCGAAAACTCACAGGGACTGTTCTCCTCTGTGCTATAGGGTTGTTATGAGTCAGCTTCGACTCAATGGCAGTGTCTGGTTTAGTTTTACAGGACCATGGGTGGTAGAATTCTCCCCTTCCAGGTAGGAGACCTGAGTTCAAATCCTGACCAATGAACCTCGTGCTCAGGTACCACCCATCTGTCAGTGGAGGGTTACAATGCTGCTATGATGTTGAACTGGCTTCAGTGAAACTTCCAGACTAAAATAGACTAAGCCATGAAAACCCTGTGGATCCCAGCAGTCTGGTCGCAGAGACAGTACAAACTGGCACGAGGCCCTCAGGAATCAGGATAGATTCTAGGGCAGCTAACAGCAATTTTATCTATGGACCCCTCTGTTTCTATGGACTGCCGTCAGACCGTGCACTCCTTATTAAGGTATCTAAAACTAAAAATTCATATCAAGTCAAAAAATACTATAGATAAAACGGGTATGACAATTAAGGGATCAATTACGATTGTGCTGCTAATCACAAGATCAGTAGTTCAAACCTACTAGCCACACCATAGAAGATAAGCTTTCTGCTCCCATAAATATTTACACCCTAGGAAATCCTGTCCGTAGGGTCACTAAGACTCAGAATTGCTTCAATAGCAGTGAGTTTCGGTTTTTTCTAATAAGGGGTAGGCTCTTAGTGTGATTGAGGGGTTGGCCCATATATTTATTTTCATCCTGATGATTACCCTGCAACTTAGATTGTATCATTATCCACCAACTCCATTTTACTGATGTTGAAACAAGGGCTACAAAGATAACTTGTCCAAAGACAGACAGCTAGCCAGTATTCAAATTGGAATTTTAATTAAAATCTGTCTCACTCCAGAGGTTAAAACCAGAACTTTGACTTATTCAAAGAGCTCTTAGCCAGCTTATATTAATAACAGATCAGGGCTTTCTCTCTGAAGGTCAACACACAGCAAAAGAAAAGGGAACAAAAAATAAAAATGCTTCAGCCTAAATGGGTTCAACAAAGGGATAGATAGACTTCCCTGGTAAGAGAAGTCCAGAAGTCTCCTGTAGGCTTGATCCATCTGGCCACGTCCTCCTCCCAGTCCACTCCTTTCTTCCCTGATGTCAGGACACCCTTAGGTTTTGACACAGCAGATGCTGGCTGGTGGTAGTCATTCCACCCTGGGGTTGGAAGCTTTCCACCTCTACAAACTGTCTGGAATTCATTAAAACGGGAAAACAGCCTGACAGTCGTATTTCAAATTTTATTCAGCAGAGGTTTTGTGAAAAACAATTGGGTCACATGGGTATGCTCGAACGACCATCACCCTGTTTCCCAACCAAAAGGTCCAGTCGAGCGACCACAGTCAGTTTCCAGATTTTGCTTCAGAGTCGAGATCATAGGTTCTTACATTTATTTGGCTCATCATCTTCTTTTCAGAAAAAAATATTACTCAGCTCCCCATTTGGCAATTAAACACATTTGTCCTACAGCCCATAATGCTGGGTAAAATATAGGTATTTGCTTTTGTAGCAACCCCTGGATTGTTCCAGGGCCCCCCAGGAAGGGGCGATAGCCCCCACTTTGGAGAATACTGGTCTAGGACAAGCACCTTATAGAAGAAAAGATAGGTAACTCCAAGTGACGAAGATACCACATTAAGACAACCAAGAACCCCACCTTGCTTCACTATCGGACCACTAGATCAGTTAACTAGTTCTTCTAGAATGAATTTTTTCCATTTTTAACCACTGAATAATTATAACCACCATCACCCATGTGTCACTTTGCCTGACTGCGGCGACTTGTGTGTTGCTATGATGATAGAAGCTGTGCGACCAGTATTTCACCACTAGGGAGTCACCCACAGTAGACAAGTTTCAGTGGCACTTTCACATAAAACAGGGAAGGAAGAAAGGCCTGGGGATCGACTGCCCAACACCAGCCAACGTGAGCCTTATGGATCACAACAGAACGTGGTCTAACGCACTGTGCTGTGGACACGTCGCCCAGAGGGACCGATCGCTGAAGGAGAACCTCATGCTTGGTGAAGAAGAGAAGCCAGAGAGAGAGAAGATTTGGGGTAATGGCAGCAATGGTAAATCGTGCTCACAAGTGTGAGGGTGCTGCAGGGCCAGGTGGCATTTCACTGTTATACATAAGGTCCCCATGAGTTGGAGGCAACTTGGCAGCAGCTATCACCCCAACTTACAAACCAACTAACTGTGATCAGTGATCGGCGATCAGCTCTGGCCTGAGGAGCTCACCATTTACTATTATATTCATTTTGATCAAGGTAAATCCTCCATCCTAAAGTATAAATACAAAAGCAATTCAGTACAGAGACATGACCTTGGTGATGACCATGTTGCTGCTGTTGTTCAGTGCCTTCAGGTTGCCTGTGACTTATGCACAACAGAACTGGGTCCTGCGCCCCCTTCCGCAACATAACAACTGTTACGTGCAGCCCTTTGTTAAAGCCACTGTGCCAGCCCGTCTCATCGAGGGTCGTCCTCTTATTCACTCGCCTTCTACTGTACCAAGCACGATGTCCTTTTCCAGGGACTGGTCCCTAAAGCTTTGAATATCATAGAATCCGGCAATTCCAGCCCTCAGTATATACCTCTAAGAACTGAAAACAGGAACAGATACTGCTCCACTAATGCTCACATCAGCACTGTTTACAAAAACCCAAAGGAGGAGATACCAGGGGAAAAAATGGAATAAACAGAATATGGTGTACTCATAATGGACTATTTCCCACCCAAAAAGATACTTACTACATGTAAGTACCTTGAAAGTATGAACCTTGAAAGCATGTTGAGGGGAATAAATCAACCAAAAAAGGGCAAACACTTTATGACCCCATTTACATGAAATATCTAGAATCGCAAATGTATAGAGACCTTGCTAGCAGTGGGAGAGACGGGAAAAGAAGGATTCTTTGCTTATGGGGTACTGGGATTCTTTAAAGGTTTAAGAAAAAAATATAAAGCTGGGTAGGAGTGATAGTACGTTACTGAACTGTACAGGTAAAAGTAGAAAGAAAAAAGACAATGGGGTTTTCCACAAACTTTTTGAAGTCCTATCATATATACCCGTGAGGATATGCACTACAGTAGTAAAAACTAGAGTATTTATATGGAAAGTCAGCCCCTGAGTCAAACGGAAGCCATTGCTCTGCAGACCACACACTGAGGGCCATTACACGGAGACTTGGTGGTGGTTCCTCTAGAGTTGGAAAGGGGACCGGTGATTTTTCTCAATGAACTTGGAGTAAGAAGCATTCCATCGAGGCACCGTATAGGCTTGGGTAGCTCTTTTTCAAGTGACAAAAAATCCAAAGTAACCTTGCTTAAATTCTTAAAGGAATATTTTAATTAAGTAACAGAAAAGTCCTAACTAGGAATCGCCCTAACTAAGTTTACCAAGGAGAGGCATAGCTCCAGCCAAGGCAAACACATTACTAGTAGGATCACTAAAAGAAGATTAACTATCAAAAGACGGCTAGCTATCTAAAAATATGTTCTATTTTCTAGCACAGGCCTCATTGGGGTCTATACTTCCCAAACCTCACCTCAGTGTCCAGGTAGACACGAGACTGGCTTTTGCCAACAGAATTCGAGCAAAAGTAATGTGCGTCCCTGTCAGATCCTGGGTAAGCCCGCTCTTCTGTTTCTTTCTCTTCACACCGCTGAAAGCAAAAGGGCTCCAGGGACCCAAACAAACGAAAGAGCCAGAATCTAGAAGCCTCTGGGATTCTTGATTGGCTCCAGGGAGGAAAGCTGCCTGCCAACCAGAACTCTCCCCCATATGCTTGGCATGCCACTCTGTGGCAGCAACCAGCACCGCCCGATGCAACAGCTGCATTTCCCTGTGCCTTCGGATCGTCCCAAGCACCGTAGCTTTCCAAGCTAAGCCCAATGGAAACTAAGGGAGAATGGATTCCCAGGAGCACATAAGTGAATCCTGGAACTCGTTTTTTTGGCCAATGTGTCCCTCCCCAAAGCAACCCCTGTGATTGGGGTGGGGGGGTGGGAGTGGGGATGGACAGGCTTGTATCAAATTCTCCTTTCCCATAGCTCCTTGAAACTGAACCCTACAGAGTGAGCAGGTGGGAAAAAGTTGCAAGAAATGGGGAGAAAACTTTATTTGCATGCAAAATGAAAGCATCCATTACAGATAATATTTAAGGAGAGGGCAATTGGCTGCCAGTAATAGCTGACTAGAAATATTATCAGGCACATGAACCCATAAGTGAGAAAAGGGGTACACGAGGAAATGATTCCATAATGTCAGTGTCATGGACTTGAAGACAAACCCCAATTCGTTTTCCTTGCTGTCACACCGTGCAAGGAAGTCATGACTCCTTGTGACTTCAGTACTATAGCCAGGTGGGCTCCATAAATCCCTCTTGGTCATTTCTGAATCCACAAAGGTTTCAAGTTTCCACATACGACCAGTCATTAAGACTTACATCCCCAGGTCCCATCATGTAGTACTTACCTATCTAGCATGTACCTAGATAAAATGGTGTTTGTGCTTCTCTCTCCAGAGAGAGGTGGGAGAAATGGTCAGGCTAAGTCAATGCAAGACAAAGTGATAAAAAGACTACACCCTGATTGACCAATACACTGCAAACTAGTCACCAACCTCTTATACGTTACTCTCCAAGTGCACTTCTTCGCAACAACTTTCATTTGGAAAGTCACCCACATTCATGCTAGCTGCTTATATTTTTAGAGATTGTTTCACATAAGCAACTGTAAGACTCTCCTTTAAGGATAAATAAAAATGTTAAAAACACGTAGTTGGTGTAATCCTCTTGTTTTAGAAGGAAGTGGCCCTACCTGGCCAGTGCTATTTGAATGTTTATTCCAGTCATTCTCTGCCATAAGCATTATAAATCAGTTGCAAAGGATTCTATGGGTCTGAGGTGCCAACATTCTAAATTTAGAGGGCTCGGTTATGCAGGCTCAGTAATACAAGAGAGCAAAGCTGACACGGAAAGAATATTTTTCTACTTTTTGCTGACAAATAAAAATATGCCCCACTCTACAATTAAGAGGGCATTGTTAGAATTTGGCCATTGACATATATCCCTGTGTCTGTCTGTGGACTCAGTTTGAGAGCACTATTTCCACCAGCCTGGGAAGGCTGATGGCACAGCAGGTTATGTGTTAGGCTGCTAATGATGGGCCAAGATGAGGCTGTCCGCTCTCAAAGATTTACCGCTTTGAAAACCCTACATAAGGTCGCTAGAGTTGGAATCGACTCGAAGGCAGTGAGTGGGTTTGGCTTTGGGGTTGGGGCCAGACCAAAGCCCAAAGAACAATGTGGCCACAGGGCACAGAGCTCCTCAGACAGACTACCAGAACCCCGAGAGTTCTCAAGGAAGAGCAGCGCAACACCTATGAGGGTTCCATGTTCATGCCCTTTCCCCAAGATTCCTCTCTCCAGCCCACAAGGCTACTACGCTCGGTAAAGCGGAGGGGCAACAAACGGGAAGACAGCCCGCCCTCGACAGGGGCTGCAACAATGGGCTCAGGCAGGCGCACAGCTGTCGGGATGGTGCAGGACTGGGCGCTGTTTGCTTCTGTTGAGACTGAATTGACTGGTCGGTACACCTAATAACAACAGACATCTACGACGTACCTTTCGAAAACCTTGCTTCTTAGAGCAAGTTAATATTCCGGGAAAACTTTCAGGAAAGGTACCAAGGAAAAAAGAACAGCATTTCCAACTTTCATTTCATAATTCATACATAACCAATAGGCTGAATGACGGCTCAACCTCCTTGCCTCCCAGGCAAGCTCAGCTTCACACACAAGGAAACACAAGTTCCTTATGCTCCCAACACCGGGGACAACCACTTTTCCGACGTTGCCCATGAGCACCGGGGAAAACAGACCAGTGTGTGTGAATGACTCAGCACGTTATCCTGCTAGGGACCACGGTGGGAGGGGGAAGGCCGCAGATGCCTTCCTGAAATTGCTCAATATCCCACATTTTCTTATAGACGGGGAGGATTCTACCAGTGATCTCCCTGCATCTGGGTATTATATAATCTGCTCTCCCACAACTCGGGATTTTTTTCCCATTAAAAGGTGCCCATTCCATGGCTACTGGAATCAGAATGCTTTGAAGATTTTTGTTCTAAAGAGTAGTAGAACTAAGCAGACGCCATTGCCCGTGGATGTCAAGGCAAGCAGATGACAGGGGCAGCGTGTGGGAGTAGCTGGTTCTTCTTTTTCGCGTCTAAAGCACTGTTGACCTTTGCACGTCGGTGCAGACAGGAAGCGTGATCTGCTGAGGGGACCACAAACTGGGAGTCAGGAGTTCTGGGCTGGGGGTGGTCGGTTTGTAATGCTGGTGTGTGAGTCTTTTTCTAAATCAAGGTTGGGCTTTACCTTGTAATCTAGATTATGTAGACCTCTCCTTTACAACAAAAAGCCATTCAAAACTCCAGTCAAAAACCAGGCACAGACAATGGGAAAAGACGAGGGAACATCATTAAGCAAGGTGATCCTAGAGGAAAGAAACGGTAATAAAAACAGTAAGATCCACCTCTGCTTTTAAAAGAGGCTAAGCCTTATAAAAACAAACATAAATCTCTGACCCAATGAACATTAGGGCCACCAGTTTATATGACCAAGTCATATAAACAATTATACCAAAAAACAAAACTCACTGCCATCAAGTGGTGCCAACTCATAGCGACCCTACAGAACTGCCCTTGTGGGTTTCCGAGACTGGCACTCTTTATGAGAGTAGAAAGCCTCATCTTCCCCCACGGAGTGGCTGGTGGTTTCAAAATGACTGGCCTTTTGGTAACAGGCCAACAGGGAACCACTATGCCACCAGGGCCCTTCTGTAAACACTTACAGTGAAGATCCACGTCTACACTCCGTTCCCCTTCGTTTAGGCATTGGGTGCAGCGCGAGCTTAGTGGTAGAATTCTCAAGCTTCCAAGTGGGGAAACTCAGGTTGGATTCCCGACCAACTCACCTCATGTGGAGCTGCCTGTCAGTGGAGGCCTGGGTGTTGGGATAGGATGAATGGGTTTCGGAAGAGCTTCTCCACTGACAGACTGGGGGAAGAGGCCTAATGATCTACTTCTAAATATGGACCAATGATCTCGCTAGTCAGATCCTGTTGTGCATGAGGTTGCCCTGGGTGGGGGTCTGACTCACCAGCAGCTAACAGTAACCTTCATAGATTGCCTTAAACCAGTCCTTTGTCCCTTCCTTGGCATCTTCTATGCATCCAGACCAAGGAGAACTGCTTTGCATACATTACCTTTTATCTTTACAGCGGACTTACACAGTAGCTATTGCTCCAGTTCCCAGAAGAGGGGGCTCAGAGTCAGAGGTTGGGTAACTTACTCCAAGTCACATCACTAGTGAGTGGAGGCCTCGGGACTTGAACCTTCATGCTGCCCATTCAGGTCTTGCTCCCAAACCCTTCCTCCAGGAGGTCGTCCTGGTGTAGCACCCACTCTAATACAGGACCCCCTCTCCCAGCCACGCTCTATGTCACTTTCATAGCCCACGGCGATCGAGTTCAATCCCTTCCTGACGGGAGAGAAGAGCAGTCGCTGCCCCACGGGGTTCCCAAGGCTCTAATCTTGAGGGGAAGCACACAGCCAGTCATTCTCCCACGCTGCAAGTGGCTGGAAGCTTCCAAGCAATGACCACTGCGCCTTAGTTTTCCCAACACCTTTTGAGCAGGACTTCCTTGACTGCTCTGGTTCTGCACTTATAAAACGTAAGCACAGGTGGTTTATCTTTGCCTGTCTAGCTCTCTATTTGGCTGCCCACAGCCAGCACAAAGCCTGACACACTGTAGTTGTTTCATTTTAATCTGTTGGGAGAAGGGAGGGAAGGGCGGAAAGGAAGGGAAGGAAAAACAAATAAATATGCCCAAGTCCTTCTAACACCAAAGTTATGCTGCCTCTGCTTGACAGGGCTCAGGGCAGTTTCTGACCGTGCCTTGGAGAAAATGATACTGGTCACTCTGTCCCCTGGTGGCTCCACATCCATCAGAGGAGAGCTGTGCGCCATACAGATTTCAGTGGCTAATTTTTTGGAAGGAGACTGCCGGGCCTTTCTTTCCAGATGCGCCTGGGGGGATTTAAACCTCCAATCTTTCACTAAAAGGGAGTGTGCTGTCTGTACCAACCAGAGACTCCGGAGAGGATAGAGACCCTCATCATGTTGCGGTCCATTCACTTCCGTGTCTTTATCTCACCATTATCCTACTCCCCTCGAAGCACCGCCTCTCCTTCAGCTTACCCTGAATCGTGTTTCAGCCTGGCTGCAAGACAGCCAATGAGATACCATCTGTAACACATGCAGCAGAGTCCAGGGCTTAGGAAGCCCCGGAAATATTGGCCATTGCAGATAAGACATCATCCTTCTGAATCTCTGGGCAGATGTCTCATTGGAACACACAAAAAGTCTGATGTACTTCTTTATGCTTCATTGCATGCTTGCTGAGCCCCGAGAAACAGAAGCTGCAAAGAAATAACTAAGCCAGGTTTTAGAACGAAACCAGGGAAATACAAAGTGGTGGCCAAGAACTACTGACAACCATTTTGACTGAGGCCACAATAGATGGGTATTGGCAGGGGGGGCAAAAGTATAAACCACTTCAAGTTCTTCACAAGTCCTGACTTACTGGACCCACTTCATCATCTGAAAGACCCCCTGAGACCATCTCCTTTGAGTTACTCCATAACCTTGAACTGAGACTATGCCAGTAGCCACATTGTGCTAAACCACAGACTGGCTCATAAAATAAGGAATATTACCAGTGGGTACCATCTACTTTTAAAAACCCATCTCTATAAGACAAGATGGCCAACAATACTCTAAGGCAGGGGTGTCAAACTGGAGGCCAGTGAGGTAATTTTTTGTGGCCCACAATGCTCTGAAATAAATTGAAAATAGAAAAGAATTGTTATGAAGAAAATAGTGCTTAGGGGAGATCGAGGCAATACCATACACACAATTCCCTCGTTACATTTTATTTTAGAGCATCGTGGGCCACAAAAAAATTAGCTCGGGGGCCGACAGCTTGACACCCCTGCTGTAAGGTAAAAAGGAAAGTATAAGGGAGCCTGGAAATCGGGCAAGTGACAAATGGAGAAGGGACTGAATGAGAATGTTTGCACATCAGGAAACACGCAGCCAGGGCCTCCAAAAAACGTGCTCAGTGGTGGTTCAATGCAAACCTAACCTGCTAGGCAAACTTTCAGCAAAAACATAATAAAATACAACTAAAACCCAAAAGCCAACCTAGAGAAATGAACATGAAATAGAGGAGAGCCAACTCCAGTCCTCCTCCAAAATCCTCAGGTATAGACGGGAACTTTCAGCAGAGCCAGGACTGGCTGTCAGATCTCCCTGCCCTCCCTCGGTCTCCATCAAGAGGGAGCCTAGGAGCTGTGCTGTAACACCCTGCCCTCAGGGCACAGAATGTTCACTGGACCCACTAAAACCTCAGTCTGAACTAAAAACGTGTCTTTACGATAGCAAAAGCCTGGGGTGACTGCATTTAATACCTAACTTTCCCCCAAACAACATCTATCTGGAGCTGGGGCAAGCATACTTCTGTAATTTACTTTGATCAGACAAACCACATGGCAAAGGGCAGTTTCTACTTCAAACACACACACACACACACAGCCGTGTACACAAATGAAATTCTTGCTTGCTGTCCTTGAAAATGGCTCTCTCTCTCTCTCGATCTACATTCACATATACACAATCAAGGATGTTCTGCCCTATTATTTATCCTAATACTGCCAGTTCTGAAACAAAGCAGTTGGAAGGAGAAATTTAGTAACTTTGATTTGTCCCAAGATACATTTTTTTACACTGAGGTCCTATTCCTGACAGTAAGCACATGTGACCTGTTCTAAAAAAAGGATATTTTCCACTTCTTGCACAACTGGAGCAGATATAAACATCAGCCTGTGCAAACTGCACTTCAGAACTCCAAGGAAATGAAATCACAGACACACACTCTCTTAACTAAAGTCCATAAATAGCAATCATCGGGAAAAGAAGATCTCCAATAATACACACAACCAACACTTAAAATCCCACTTTAATCAAGTTTTACATCTAATTATACCACACAACTCATTTGCATAATAAGATGTGAACATCTGCCAGGTTTAAAGCACCTTGGTTTTTCCAGTGTTGCTCTAGATACCTTATTCTATACATGTTTTAGTAACTGTTAAGAGGATGGCAGGGTTGGGTATTTGCTGTTGCGGTAAAATTCTACAAGAAAGAATGCATATTCCTTAATAGCATGTGCTAGGCATGATGCTAAGTACCTCTTACACATCTGATCTCCGTTTGAAAACTTCTACCCACCCATGTGTCAGTCCATTACACTGTGCTGATGTCTGAGCTGCTATGATGTTAGGTCCTTTGCCACTAGCATTTCCAACATCTGCCTGGTCACGAGGTAAACACATTTCAGCAGAGCTTCCAGGCTAAGGCAGACTTGAAAGATAAGCCTGGAAATCTACTTCTCCAAATAAGCCAAGAAAGCAAGGCAGGACACAACACATCATTGCCGAACAGAACACCTCAGGAGAGATCGGTCACAGCAAAGGGCCATTCGTGAAGTGAGGGGAAGACACGGTGGAGCCTGGCACGTGAGTCCCAACAACGACCTGGAACTTGCTGGTGATTGTGAGGATAATGGAGGACTGGGCAATGCTTTGTTCTGTGCTAGTAGGTGAGGTTGCCATGAGTCACAATGGCTCAAAGGCCGCTAACTATAAAAACTAACCTTAAGAGAAAAAAAAAATCAACCCTGAGAAAAGACTTCTAACCCTCGCTTTTGTGTCCCAGGTAAAGAAACTAAGAGTCCAAGAGACTAAGTGTCTTGAAACAATCCCAGTGGTGACGCCGTAGGCCTGTCTGCACAGCGTTTAATCGGCTCCCTCTAAACCTGCCTATATGCCCCCTGTCTCTCTACCGCATGGTGACCGGAGAGCACCAGGAAGACCTGGAGTCTAGGTAGAAGTTTAAAAGACAAATAAATACCGTAGATTTCTACCTTAGGATTATGTCTTCCAAGGCATCTAACATTTTATTTAATGTTGTGGAGAAACATATTTGGGTACTGACTTAATCTTCAAGGCCAAAGATAAATACCCCTATCCATCCACAAAACTGTCCCTCCAATTCCCTTGCTTTTACTAAACTCCCATTATTGATGCCCATGGCCACCTGGTGCCCCCACTGCCTGGGAGAGTCAGCCAGATGGAGTGCTTTCTCTGACCATGCTGGAATTTTGGAGAAGGGATACTACTTGGGATTCACCACAGTGGGCAGAGCAGTACACAGATCCTGAGTGTGAGGCTAGGGCTAGACTGCCACCATTTAAATCCAGGCCTCATTGATTTGCTGTGCCTCAGTTTCCTTCTCTGTCTATAAAATGAGAATAATAATAACACATGCCCCCATGGCTGACATGAGGATTTGCCAGGTTAACAGTAAAATACTTAGAATAGTGTCTGGCCCCTAGTAAACACTCTATTTGTCATGTACATTATTCATTTAAGTCTTGATTTTTATTATTACTCTTGAATGTTTCAAAAATTATGTTAACTCACAAAAATACTTAGAATGGGAACTGATTCTAAGGGGGATCCAGAAGGTTCATGGAAAAATGGAATTAAAAGACAATGGAGTTTTTCCACAAACTTTTGAAGTTCTCTTGTATAATACGTGCTCAATCAACCTCAGTTACCACTATCAGTATTACCTTGGACATACTAAGATACAATAAATAAGCCAAGTTTTATATATGCATTGATAGCAAACTTGTCATTTTTTAAGGTGTCTAAATAAATGAACAAGCTCGGTCAAAATATAAAACATAAAAATGTCTCTGAATAACTTCATTAGAAGAAAATCATAAAAGAGTTTACTAAAATTAGGAGAAGCATTTTCTAAAATCATTTTATTGGGGGCTCGTACAGCTCTTATCACAATCCATACATCCATCCATTGGGTCGAACACATTTGTACATTTGTTGCCATCATCATTCTCAAAACATTTGCTTTCTACTTGAGCCCTTGGTATCAGCTCCTCGTTTTTTTCCCTCTCTCCCCCACCATCTCTTCCTCATGAACCCTTGATAATTTGTAAAGTATTATTATTTGTTCATGTCTCACACTGACCAATGTCTCCCTTCACCCACCCTTCTGCTGTCCATCCTCCTGGGAGGGGGTTATATGTAGATCATTATGGTTGGTTCCCACTTTCTCCCCCTGCCTTCCTCTTACCCTCTTGGCATCGCTACTCTCATTGGTCCTGTGGGGGTGTTTATTTGACCTGGATTCCCCGTGTTTCCAGCTCTTATCTGTACCTGCATGTACACACTCTGGCCTAGCCAAATTTACAAGGTATAATTGGGATCATGATAGTGGGGGGGAGCTGGGAGGATGCACTAAAGAACTAAAGGAAAGTTGTATGTTTCATAGGTGCCATCCTGCACCTGACTGGCTCATC
>NW_022103928.1:9899141-9910617 GCF_000313985.2 Echinops telfairi
GAGAGAGAGAGAGAGAGAGAGAGAGAGAGAGAACAGTCTTTATCTTTTTCATTTACCACAAACTGTGAGAGTTCCACCACACACTTCCCTCTGAATCCGTCAAAATGAACCGCACTAAACCACACCCAACGGGGCACTACTGTGCGATCCTGTCTTATCAGTCCAAACCTCGCTCACTTTCATCCCTATTTCTAATGTGTAGCACTAACAGCTGTCTAAAATAATTTTTTAAATGAGCAGGAAGAATTAGAATGAAACTGAACCAGTCTTGAAAGCTGTCCAGAAGCCGGGCACTGGCAAGCCCAGAGCCACAGAAGGCAGCACCAAGTCCGCGGGACAAAAGTGCAGCGGGTGGGACGCACTGTCTGGAGGGAACAGGCAGAGAGAGTCCTAGAGCTGTGAGGAGCCGTTCATTCCCTGGCTGTGCCCACGTGTGACTCCTGGGCTCGCCCTTGGTGTTTAGCAGCTTTCCTCTGTCACCATCATTCAGAACTCAGTCCCTGGGTAACACACAGTGGTTTCTGGCCCTTGGTGGGGCCTGAAGGACAAACAAGTGTTCAGTTAGTGCTTCTTCTCCGAGGAGCCCCAGTAGCACAAGCGGTTAAGCGCTTGGCAGCCAAATAAAAAAATGGGTGGTCGGAGCCCACCCCGTGGGAAAATGACCTGGCGCACGGCTTCCATAAACATTACAGACGGGAAGAGGCTCTGAGGCTCTGTTACATGCGGTCACTGTGAGTGGAAATCAAGTCCACAGCACCCAACAACTCCTGGCCATAGCTTCCCTTCACATAATCTAAATGCAGCAGCTGCACATCCCTAAAGGCAATGTCTGGGTTAAAATGAAGCATGTCTGCCCTTAAGCAACAGTTACTATCTGGGCTCTCCCTAAATAAAGCATACACAAATTCCTCTCTGGAGAGACTTCACTGGACACCTGCCTTACAAGGAGCACAAATACAAAAAAAACAAACACCTTAGTCTGAGTCAAGGGCTAACGGAGAAAGAAACAATGTACTTCAACAACCAACAGAGATTGAGTCCCCTCTCTGTGGTGGGCATTTTCCGTGCCAGTGGTTCTGAAATGGGCAATTTTATATCCAGGGGACATTTGGCAAGGCTGGAGACATTTTTTGTTTTGTCACAGTAGTGGGTCGAGAGGGAATACAAATGGCCTCTAATAGGCTAAGGATACTGGAAAACATACTGCAAAGCAGAAAACACACAAATGCGCGCATGACCCCACACCACCCCCAAAGAATTATCCAGCCCAAAATGTCAATAGTGCTGAGGTGGAGACCCTGTTCCTGGCTCTGAGGATATATCAGTGAATAAGTAACAATCAGAAAGCCTGTCCTCTCTCGAAGCTTACACTCTACTAAGGAGAGATACATAAGAAATACACGGGAGTATCCTCCCCCCCACCCCAGCAAATGGAATCCGCACACACCCCCAAAGCTTTGTATTTATTTACAAAACAACCTTATCACCTTCAAAGTACTCTCCATCACACTTAATACATTGGTCAAATCTGCAATTCCATTCTTGGAAACAGTTTTCAAACTTATCTGTTTGGATGGCTGACAGCACCTCCCTCGTATTTTTTTTCTTCAACTCTTCTACATTGTCAAATAGCTGTCCTGTCACATCCCTCTTCATCCACAGAAACAAAAAGAAGTCACACAGAGCAAGGTTAGGTGAGTCAAGTGCATGGGGCAAGAGGCATGCTGTTTTTTACCAAAAACTAGCACACTGAGATGGCTGCATGAGCAGGTGCATTGTTGTGGTGGCAAAACCGGTCCCATCTGCCACAAATCAGGCCTTTTTAGTCACACACTGTTAAAGCTATCTTTACAGAACCTCTCAATAGAATGCTTGATTAACAGTCTGACCTGGTGGAACAAACTCCAAATGCACTATCCTCATCACATCAAAAAAACCAAATGAGCATCGTCTTGATCTTTGATTTCACTGGATGAGCACTTTTTGGGTGAGATGACACTGGCTTGATTGATGTTTGCTTCAGGGTCCTAAGAGTAGCACCATGCCTCATCACCAGTAATGACCTTGGAAAAAAAGTCTGGGTCGCTTTGGAGCTGTTCTTTCAAAGCACAGTGTGTTTCCACTCGTTGCTCTTTTTCCTGGGCAGTCAAAACACGAGGCACAAATTTCACAGTGAACCTTCTCATTCCAAAATCTTCTGTTAAAATTCACTGCACTGAGCTCCAAGATAATCCAGATAACTTCCCCATCTCTTCAGTGGTCTATTGTCGGTCTTCAAGCACAAGTGCACAAATTTTGTCCACATTTTCATCCGTCTGGGAAGTTGGTGGACATCCAGAATGAGGTTTGTCATCAATCAACATTTCACCTTTTTTGAAAAGAGAAAATCACGTGTACACTTGAGTTTTTCCCATCTCATTGTCCTTGTAAGCTGTGTTCACATCACAACAGTTTCTGAGGCAGTTTTCCCAAGCAGGAAGCAATATTTCACGGCCGCACGCTGTTCTCTTAAATCAGCCATGACAAAAAGAGAGGTTTGAGCGAAAATGCTTTTACGAAAAAATTCACTGTCACCTAAGTCCTATGGGGAAGCGAGAGCGGGGCAAGCGAGATCAAGCGTATGGCGGGACAACTGTCAATGACATGGTGAGGGCAGAACTGAGGGCAGGCGTGAAGTTGGTGAGGGAGTGAACACTGGGCTTCTCTGGGAAGACTTGAGTGGCCTGGGGTGCTCTGGGAATGATAAGGAAACCAGTCTAACTGGAGCAGGAGTCAACCAGGGATGATGAGAAATGACATCGGAGCCAACAGTGAAGTGACAGAAAATGCTACCTTATACCATTTTAAGGTGGTCATCTGAAACAACAGCCCCTGGAGGATTTTGGCAGAGACTGGTCTACTGACATAGGGTTTCCCAACCTCAGCACTCCTGGTGCTTCAGAGCCTGGGAGCTCTTTGTTGCGAGGTGCTATTCTGTACATTGTAGGGCATTGAGGGCACCCCTGTTCCCCACCCACTAGAAACCAATAGCTACCCTCTCTGGGTGGCTACCAAACATGTCTCCCAACATCATCAGCTGCTGTTCCTGAATGAGAACAGGTTTTAACAAGGATCCTGCGACTGCTGTGTTTAAAATCCACTCAAGGGCAGGTTAGGTCAAAAGCAAGATACCAGGTAAGAGATGATTGCAATAATCCAGGAAAGGGCTATTGATAACTTGGACCAGAATAACAGAAGAAAAGTTGGTGAGCAGTGCTTAATTTCTGAACAGATTTTCAATGACAAGGGGGCAATCTGGAGGCTATCAGGGAAAGACAGAATGGCCAGGTGGTTTGGGACCACAGCGAGCCCGTTTCCCTTCATAGCACCCCTACATACAATGCAACAGGACACTGCTTGGTCCTGCACCATCCTCCTTGGTCACCAGTCCGGTGTGTCCCTGTGTCCATCCCCTTTGTTGAGGGCCTTCCTCTTTTTCGCTGCACCTCTCCTTTATCAAGCATGATGGCCTTCTCTGGGAACTGGTGCCTCCTGATAACATGTCCAGAGTACAGAGACAAAATCTCACCACCCCTGCTTCTAAGGAGCATTCTAGCTGCTCCGCTTCCAAGGCAGATTTGTTCCTTCTCTGACAGCCCTTGGTTTGTTCATCATTCTTCGCCAGTCTTCCTTATGATTTCCCCGCTTTTGCATGCTCACGAGGCGATTGAGAGTGCCATAGCTCCGGTCAACCCACCGTAACACGCATGCCACTGTAGAGGGACGCGCCCAGTCTCAGCCTTTCCTTCTCGACCCCTTCCCACCAAGCCCTGTACCAAAGAGATGTCCTGGCAATGACCCGTGGCAACAAGTGAGAAGGCCCTGCGCAGCGGGAGACCCTTTTAAAGTTGCACAACAGATGTCAAGGACAATAAGTTAAAAAACTGTGGAAAACAGTATAGGGAAGTTTTGCCAAGCCCATATATTTATTCACAGATTTTATTTAACTGGTTTATTTCAAATAGCATGTGTCTGCTCTACATGCAAGTTCTGCAACAACTTTGTTAATTTAGCCTCCTCTCCATACCAGTTCTGTCCCGCACCTGTTTCTAGTGCCAACGTGTGAAGCCATTTCTTCCCACGTACCCACATTCTTTCTTACACGTGCTCTCAGCTAGTGAGGACGCTCACTCTGCCAGGCATGTTGTGCCGACACCGAGTGAGAGCAGGCCTGAATCCTGCAACTTGAGTTCTGCGGCTCGTTTGTGCCTCCCAGATGGTGTTTTCCGCACTCTCTCAAACGAATCTAATGTTATGTATCAGCTATCATCAAAAATGTTTGAAACAGTCCAGTTAATTCATTTTCCCCCCAGAACTATACGCACAAACACTGGCTCCCTCATTCTGGCCATGCAAGCATTTGCTTATGGAAGCAAAACCAGGCGCTGCTTGGTAAAACACTAGTCCCTTCAGCCAAATGCAGATAAAGCCCCCTGCGCATCACCAACAATACTCCTCATACAACTTTAGTCGAAACCCCTAGGCCCCAACACACAATCTAGGCTTTCACACAAAACAGTCTTTATGAAGAGAAACTACCAACTAAAGGCTTTGGGCTTCTAACCACATAGGATGTTCACTTTCAAACCCCACTGAGCGTCTGCAAAGCTCATCATCAACGCAGTCAGCAGGTGCAATGGTCCCATTCTCTCCCCCAGGAGGTTCAGTCCTGCCACAGCCTGAAAGGAAACAAGCCTGACCCTGGCTTTCCAGTGAGGATGAGGATGACACACTCCACTCCTAATTCCATTTCTCTATTCCTTCACCTGATGTTGTCCCTTAAGGTCTGTGGTACTTAGGGCCCAACCAGGTCCTACGCACAGTGAGGGATGGAGCCAGAAGGTTAGAACTGAATACAACAGCATCATTGAAAGCTTCCAGTTACAGCCTTATCTTAATGCCCATGGGAGGGGGTGCTCTGCTGTCACTGCCTCAGTGGGTCATCCTCCCTCATGGGAAATGCTAGAAGAGAAGGCCACCGGGTTCAGAAGGCCACCTGGCAGAGGAATGACAAACACATGGAAAGATGGCAGAAAAAGTAGTTCACACAGAGGAAATGGGCGCTGGAGGTGGCCTGAATGTCAGGCCAGCAAGTGTTTTGCCTCCTCTCCTGCAAAGTTTTTGAAGTGCCCAAGGATTTCGTGCCAGAATGGGCACTCTCCCACTAACCCCCCAAGGGTAGACCCAGATTTGGATGGGACTCTGTTTCCAACAAAATATATGTAAAGTAAGTCTCACCTACTTTGAGCAAGTTCTAGAGTGAGCCGTCCCTGGAAAGGGACACCATGCTTACTTAGAGGGTCAGTGAAAAAGAGGAAGGCTTGCAGAGAGCTGGGACGTACAGCTGGGACGTACAGGGTGGATCGTGAGGATGGCGCAGGACCAGGCAGTGTTTCGTTGTTGTACGTGGGGTCGCTGTGAATGGGCACCCACTCAAAAGCAGCGAGGAGACACGCCCACGCGCTGCCCCCCACCCCGCCCGCGCTCTAGGGCCGCCTTCGCGCGAAGGTGAGAGGCAGGCGGGCCAGGAAAAGCTCACCTGGCAGAGGTCAGGGGCGGGGTTTCCCCCAAGGAGCAGGGCTCCCAAGAGGCAACTACAGAGGAGCTAATTGCCTTCCCAAGACAGTCCGGTCTTGTTCGCCCTCCATCTGTGCCCCTCCAAGTCCTCGGCCTCGCTGCAATCTTCAGAAAAAGGGGTTCACCAGAAACTCTTTATTTTCTCCCCTCATTGCACAGCCACAGCATCCCCACCCGGCGCCGCTCCTCCCCCATCCCCGCGCTGGGTCCATCCCCAGCCCCCACCGGGTCTCAACAGCTGGCATCCCCAACAAGGGTCCCCCCGTGCCTGGGAGCAACATCCCCGGCTGCCCTCTGCGCGCTGCGAAGTGCGCTCCAAGCAGCCCCCCAGAGGCGCCCGGGCCAGGCCGGTGGGGCCCCTCAGCTGTGGGGGGCAGTTCGCTCTCTGCCCCGGGGCAAGGGCACGGGGTCCTTGTCTCGAAGCCCGAGCAATCGGCTCCCCACGGCTCGGGATGGAAGGCGGGGTTGCTCCCAACAGTCCGCCGCGCCTTCCTCCAGCTGTCACCACTCACCTGCTCTTCAAGGGTTGACTTTTGAGTTCATAATAGGTTTTGGGCTCTTCGTGAAACTCCTCCCCGACTTCGAAATCCGGCACGATTCCCGATTCGGACTGCATGGCTCCCGTTTCTCGTCCTTCCACTGCCCAAAAGTGAGACTAGAGCCCGAGGGCTGACGGACGGACGAAAGGTGGCCGGGCCTGGGTCCCGGAGCCGTGCGCCCCCAAGCAGTGCCAAGCTCAGTCCGCTTACCCGCGCGCAGCCGCCCGCCCCGTGCGCGGCGAGTTTACACTTGCACCCGGGCGGGAGGGGCTGCCGGCCGAATGTAGCCTGGTAGCTGTAGTTCATCCGGGGTGGGGCATACCCGGCTCGCCTAGGGAGCCACTCGAGCGAAAACTACAACTCCCAGAAGGCCAGGCAGCGGGGAGAGGCAACGTGGTGGACACCGCTAGTGCAACTCTTGTTTGGATTCATTGTCAATGTCAGCAGCTCCTCTCCGGACTCTCTCCTGGCTTGCTTCAAGGGTACAGACTTAGCTATTTAATATTAGTAAGAACGGACTCAACCCTGCTCTAGTATCTTCATCCCTCTGCTCAGCTTAGATCATTGTGAAGCCATGAGGAGTCCTTATTTGAAATAATAAGAATGCTGGAGGGTTTTGACAGGCGAAAGTTTTAGCATCCAAGCTTGCTTTAAATAAAAGTGCTTCCCATCGGCCCGCATGCTTCCTTGGACTGCTGTGATTTATCAACTTGTCCACGAACTGGAACAGAGCACAAGAACTTTCCTTCCCATTATAATTGAAACATCATTGTAGAAACTGCTCTTGTGCGTTCCTTTGCTATAACTCAGCCTGGACTTTCAACAATACTGTTTTTCTAGTTGAGTGGCTGTGTCTCCTTTATCCAATTAGCCACTTCCAAACTAAAGCAGTACTTTAGTTCAGTTCGTTTAAGAAGGCACAAAGTTAAAAGAAAAGTGTCATCCCTGTCTGCTTTTAATTTCTTAGTTGGCCAGGAGTTCAAATGAGATTGTCCAATATTTCTGGAGTGTAGTTGCGGGGTACATAAACCATGTAAGTGTCAACCTCCACTTGAACTTGGGAGCACTCAGGTAACAAAATAACATTCTCTGTTATGGTTATGGCTCATTTATATGTATCTGTCTTTCCTTCTAATTCGTTCCTGTAGGACCTTTCTTTTGTCTTATTTATTTTCTTTCTTTCTCTTTCTTCCTTTCTTTTATTCTTTCTGTCTCCCTTTTTTCCCTTTTCTTTCTTTCTTTCTTTCTTTCTTTCTTTCTTTCTGTGTCCTAAGCATCAAGGAGGCAGAGAAAGAGAGTAACATTTTAAGTTATAAAACTCAAATCTCAAATCCATCTGTAAAGCACTGTGTGATCTTGGGCAAATCCTTTGATTCCTAGAGGCTTCTATTTCTTCACCTATAAAAGAGGAAATTGGAAAAATTGTTTTACAGGTTTCAAGGTCAAATGCAAGAGAATGTAATCTGTAAAACTGCTTCTCAGTGGTCATTCTTCTGTTAATTAGATCTTGACAGTAGTTGTCTCAGACTGCCATTCCATCTGTGTCCTTTCAAAAGTAAGCCATAATCATCATAGGAGAAAACCCTAAGGGACCAGTCAAATACCTGTACATTTATCAGGAGCTGCCCTTCTGCTTGTTTTGCCTTGTGGTAAAGCATTTGAATTTTAAATCAGAAGAGATACTCAAAAGGATGGATTGATTTTGAAGCTAAGGATCTCAAGGAAAATTAGACACAGTCCAGGAGCTACAAGGCATGCTGGAGCAACTACCAAAATCCCCACAATAAAAATGAATTCCCTAAATATTTTTTGGCCTTCCACTATAACCATTAAAATATGACAGAATACCTGAAAACAACTCTGAAAAAAGGTATGTTTTTCATGCTGGTGAATATAGAATCCAACTTTCATTGTTAGGGACTCCTGAAAGTCAGATGCCAAAAAATGTTTTTAAAAGGGGGGTGGGGGCGGTTACTATCTGCCAGCAGGAAGAAGAAAGTAAAAATATGGATTTCTAGTCACATCTGCTTAACTAAGCTTCTGGAAAATTCTGAGGGACAATGCATTTTTAACATCATTTGGAGGTTATTACATGGTGCAAATATTTAATGAATTCAGTTCCTAGACGTTGGAGATTCAAAACTACTGAGCGGTATCTGGAAAGAAAAGCCTGGCAATCTAATTTTTTTAAAAGTCATTGATAAACCTTTTGTGAGCCCAATTCCACCCTGACACACACAAAGTGGCCACAAGTTGTAATCAACTTAATGGCAATTGGTTACAGATATATATGGAGGTATCAGCCAGAGATGCTGAACATCTTGCACAATGATGAACTATCTGGTTGAAATGTCAGTGGTCCCCATCCACACACTGAGAAACATTGTAGGTTACTGAATCTTTTAGCTTACCTTTCTCTTTCTCCCCTAGAAAAGTCAGCTAGAAACAAAGCCTAATGGCAATCAAGGACTCCATCTTAGAACTGCCTGTGTATAATCTCTTTGAAACTATAATTAAATTTGTTATACCAGACAATAACTTGCCACAGAAGAAACCAAACTTGATGAAGAAAAGCTATCAAATGAGACCAATGAACTTTCTTCCAATTAAGTGTACTCATGAGAGAGATCCTAAGACACACATATATAAACTATTATTCTTGGGTGCCCAGACTGTTTTTCCCTGCATCTTTTATTCAGATCCTCAGTCAGAGAAATTTCTCTTTCAGTTGCTGATGTGGCACAATTCAAAATTAGAAGAAACAGTTGGAAACATCCATTAATAATCAGGATGTGGAATGTACAAAGTATAAATCAAGGGAAATTGGAAGTTGTCAAACAAAAGAAATTGAGCACTTGAAGATAGAGATCCTAAACAATAGTGAGATGAAATGGACTGATATTGACCATATTGAATTGGAAAATCATATTGTTTACTATGTCAGCAATGACCAATTGAAGATGAATACTGTCCTATTCATTGTCAAAAGGAACATTTCAAGAGCTATCCTGAAATATACCACTCCTCACTTATTGGTGGATTCAAAAACCCAGTCATTATGCTGAACGATGCAAAATGCATGGTGACCGCATCACCTCACAAAAGGAAGGCTATATCGCATATTTATAAAACTGCCAACCCACTGCAAATCATGCGTCAGTCAAATTGATGCATAGCCTCGGTAATCACAGCCAGCATTACTCGTGCCTCACACTTCCCCACTGCTACTGCTGGATGTACATTCTCCATGTGCAAAATAGTCAAATAGTCGATGTTTCACTATTGATGTAAATGAAAGCTGTCAGATAATTAGCTAGTAGATAAGTGGGGAATAGCTGTAGAAAACTGTCAGTGATAGAATAATAGCTCTATATCTACAAGGAAAGCCAGTTAATAGGAATATTATCAAATTTACGCCTCAACTACTAATGTCAACAGGATAAAGATGAGACTCTGTGCTCCTGTGAAGATTTATAGCCTCAGAAACCTGCAGGGGCAGTTCTACCCTGTCCTATAAGGTCGCTATGAGCCAGAATCGACTCCATGGCCGTGCGTTTTGTGTTTTAGACGGATGCCAAAAATTAAGAAATTAAAGGTTTTTACCAAATTCCTCAGTTTGAGATTGATGAAACATGTGATCAAGGTGCATTCATAATTACTGGTGATTGGAATGTGAAGGTTGTCCCAAAAAGAAGGCTCAGTAGATGGAAAATATGACTTTGGCAACAGAAAGAATGCAGGAGATCACATGATAGAATTTGCAAGACCAATAACTCATTCATTAAAAAAACTTTTTTCAAACACATACATGTACACGTGGACACCACTCATCTGTCCATTTGGCTGATGTCTTGCACAGAAAGCATTGATGCTGAATGAGCAAGGTTGTCCACAGTGAACAGATTTCAGCAGAGCTTCCAGACTAAGAATAGACTATGGAAAAGGAATAAGTGTTCCACCTCTGAGGTATTAGCAAATGAAACCCCGAGGTATAGCAGTGGACCATTATCAGCTATAGTACCAGAAGACGAGGCCATCAGGTTGGAAGGCACTAAAACTTATGACTGAGCTGCCTCCGCAAGTAAAACTGATCTTACTGAGACTGATGGAGCAAAGCTTCCCGGACCATCAGTGGCTGATGAAGTATAACTCAAGATGAGAAGAAACAGCCAGAAGCTTTCCATTAAGAATCAGAATGTAAATATAAAAAGTATGAGGCTAGGAAGATTGGAAATCATCAAAAATGAAATGGAAGGGGAAAAGATGGATATGCTGGACATTATTGAGCTGAAATGGACTGGTATTGGCCACTTTGCATCTGACAATGATAACTTTTACTACGCCAGGAGTGGCAAAGTCAAGAGGAATGGTATAGCACTTGATGTCAAAAAGAACATTTCCACGTCTATCTTGAAAATGCTGACTGTGAGAGGAAAATATCGATATGCCTACAAGGAAGCTCAAATAGTACAACTTTTACTCAAACCTACATACCAACCACTAAAACTAGTGATGAAGAAATTGAAGGATTCTATTAACCTCTTCGGTCGGAAATCAATCAAACACACAGTCAAGGTGCATTGATGATTACAGGCTATTTGACTGAGAAAATTGGACATACAGAAGAAGGATCCGTAGTTGGAAAAGATAGCCTTAGTAATTGAAAGAAGCTGGAAATTGAATGATCAAATTCTGCAAGACCAGCACCTTCTTCATCGCAAATACCATTTTTCAACAACATAAACTAACTGTACACATGAACTCAGACAAATGGAGTACACAGGAATCAGATTGACTGTGGGAGGAAATGATGGATATATCCTATATCATCAGGCAAAACAATACCAAGGACATTCAGAGGGATAGTCCATCAGTAACTCACACATAAGTTCAGGTTGATGTTTAAAAAAGTTAGTTAAAATATGACCTTGAGGTAGCAGACACACATTGGCCCTCGACTCAAGTACTACTTAAATGCAAGAACACTTTGTTCTAATAACCTGGCATTCTGTGATGCTTACCTTCTCCACACAATTGCTGAGGACAAAAGGGATAAATAAGCAAAAGTGGTGAAGAGAGCTGATGGTGCCCAGTCAAAAGATATAGCATCTGGGATCTTAAAGGCTTGAAGACAAACAAGCGGCCATCTAGCTGAGAAACAACAAAGCTGACATGGAAGAAGCACACCAGCCTGTGTGATCATGAGATGTCGATGGGATCAGGTATCAGGCAGAAAAGACCCAGAACAAAAAATCATATCAATGTGAATGAGGGGGACCATGGAGTGGAGACCCAAAGCCCATCTGTAGACAATTGGACAT
>NW_022103928.1:9911827-9919677 GCF_000313985.2 Echinops telfairi
ACACAATTGATGTGTGTATGGATTGCGATAACAGTTGTATGAGCCCCTAATAAAATGTTTTTTTTTAAAAAGAAAATAATAATAATTTATAGTTTATCAAGGGTTCATGACGGAGGGAGGGAGGGAGGGAGGGGGGAAATGAGGAGCTGATATCAAGGGCTCAAGTGAAAAGAAAATACTTTGAAAATGATGATGGCAACATATGTACAAATGTGCTTGACCCAATGGATGGAGGTATGGATTGTGATATGAGCTGTAAGAGCCCCCAATAAAATGATTTAAAAATATATGTGTGTGACCTTGAGGTTATCCTATCCAAATTTAAAGAACATCTCAAGAACAGATTTGACTCATTGGACACTAATGACAGATAACCTCAGGAACTGTGGGATGATAGCAAGAGCATCATACATGAATAATACAAAAGGTCATTAAAAAGACAGGAAAGAAACGAAAGACCAAAGTGGATGTCAAGAGACTCTGAAATTTGCTCTTGAAAGTAAAGCAGCTGAAACAGATGGAAGAAATGATAAAGTAAAAGAGCTGAACAGAAAAGTTCAAAGGGCAGCTTAAGAAGATAAAGTATTAAAATGAAATGGGTAACGACTTAGAGGTAGCCAAAAAGGAAGAGCAGGTTCACATATCAAGCTGAAAGAATTGAAGAAATTTTCATAACATCAAGCAGCGGATCTCAACTTGTGGGTTGCGACCCCTTTGGGGGTCGAACGACCCTTTCACAGGGGTCATCCGATTCATCAGTAGCAAAACTACAGTTATGAAATAGCAACACAAATAATTTTAAGGTTGGGGAGTCACCACAACATGAGGAGCTGTATTAAAGGGTCGTGACATGAGGAAGGCTGAGAACCGCTGTGAAGCGGTTTTAACGGGACTTTTCAACCAAGACAAACTTGGAAGTAAGACTTGACAGGATTCCATTGGCAAAATATTTTATGATGCAGGAAGCATGATTTTGGGAGTAAATAATAAAGGCAGGAGTGGGGAAGGAGTACTAGAACTGATTATGATTGCAAAACTCATTTTAAAGGTGGTTTAACCGTGTGTGTGTTTGTGTGTGTGTGTGTGTGTGTGTGTGTTGATTGTTGTGGTGGTGATTGTACAATTCTCCTTAATATGATTGAATGATTGAACTATTGAATTGTATGATATGTAAATTATGTGCCAATGATACTTGGGAAATTTGGGAAAAAAATGGGAATGATACCAGCACCTTCCACATAATGGGGCTAGGAAACTTAAATGAATTCGTATATGCATGACTTGAGATGTAGTAATCATATTATAAGTTTATTATTAATGATCAGTAATTCGCACTCACCGAGGACCCATTAAACATATGAGTGTAAATATTTTGCAATTACAATAATAACTACATTAATACATTTATTAATCATGGTTTGCATGATGTGGCAGTCATCTAATCTGGTGTCAATTTAAGGATTAAGAATGTAGGGGTGGAGTTTAGGCTATCAATCTGGAGATAGCCAATGAGACTTCTGTGGACATGGCCTTCTCCTGCGAATTCTTGGAAATCTGGGACATACTCCTTGGAGGCAGAAGACACTGCTCTCTCTCTTCTACTCCCTGGGAGACATTGCAGAAGACAAGCCACATGGATGCAACCAGACCTCGGAAGCTAAAGAAGCCACAGAAAGACCCCTGCCAGCACTAAGATGCTTACAACGCCACTGAACCCAAAGACTTTCTACCTGTTGGCTTGTGATGGTCCTGCATTTGACTTTATTGCATGTGTTTCATGAGTCTGAAGGGGACTTTATAGATTGGTATTGGACATATTGGCTAATATCAGACTTATGGCCTTCGACTGGAATGGGCTGGGATGTTTTCTCAATGTTCAATTGCTCTTGTATATTAATCTCTTTCTTATACACATATGTGTGTCCATGGATTTGTTCCTCTAGTCTACCCAGACTGACACACATGCTTAAAATTTTATTTTTGAAAGTAATGCACAGAGTCACTGAACCCAAGAATTAGATGACAGTTGCGCATTTCAAGAGATAGCGTATGATAAAGAATTAATGGTATTGAAGGAAGAAATCCATGAGACACTGAAGACCTTAACCAAAAATCAAGAATTAGTAGAATATCATCTGAAATATTTCAACAAGCTGATTTAACACTGGAAGCACTTACTCATCTACTTGGCCAACTGACTGGGTGAGATCCATATTTTTGCCCATTTCAAAGAAAGGTGACCCAACAGAATGTGGAAATTATCAAACAATATCACTGATACCACATGCAAGTAAAAGTTTGCTGCATATTATATTTTTTAAATAGTTACCACTGTACATTGACAGGGAGCTTCCAGAATTCAAGATAGATTCAGAAGTGGATGTGGAGTGATGGTCATCATTGCTGATGTCAGATGGACCTTGGCTGACAGTAAAGAATACAAGAAAGATGTTTACTTGTGTTTTATTGACTGTGTGACTCATAACAAGCTATGGATAATATTACAACTAATAGAATTCCAGAATATTTCATTGTGCTTAAGTGTAATATGTACATAGGCTAAGAGACAGCCATTCCAACAGAACAAGGGAATACTGCATGGTTTTAAATCAGGAAAGTTGTGGAACAGGGTTGTATCCCCTTAACATACTTATTCAATGTAAATTAATCAAATAATCAGAGATGCTGTACTATAATTAGAAGAATGTGGCTTTCAGGAAGGATTATATGAAATAGAACTATATGAAGAGGAACAAAGAATTGGAGGAAGGTTTATTGAAAACATGTACAGTGAACCCTCGTTTATCGCGGTTAATCGGTTCTAGACCCTACCGTGATAAATGAAATTCCGCAAAGTAGGATTCCTTATTTGTAAATCAAATATTTTCATAGTTAGAGCATAGAGGACATGAAAAAACACCCTTTAGTCACCATTACACTCATATTACCCAATTTATTAAACGAAAAAGGGAAAATACAGTAAAACATTTTGGACATTACAATTATCATTTATTATTTATTATATTATTTATGGCATCTAGTTTACAGTATGCAGAAGAGGATTCTGGTGTTTGTCTGCTGTAAAACGCTGATAGAGCTGCCTTGCCTTCTCCCGTATGACTATCGAATCCAACGGAATGTTTTTCTTGCGCCTGTCATTGATCCAAACGGCTAGGACAGGCTCCGTTTTTACTATGAACTTATTACGACTTGTCATGATGTGCTTTGCTTCCTTGTTGAAAGTGAAAGTAGCCGTAGCACGGATGTTTTTTTCCTCTTTACAGATGGAGCGAACAGAAGACTCATTCAAGTCGAAATGGCGTGCAACCTCCACGATTTTCTTGCCATCTTTGATCATATCCAAAAGTTTTACCTTTTCCTGGATGGTGAGCATCTTCCTCTGGCGCTTATTTTTATTGTCAGAAGGCTTAGAAGAAGCAGCTCGTTTAGGAGCCATCATAGGGCTTAGATAAAATTTCTTTAAAATCACAAACAATTACAGTACACTGTACAAAAGCAAAAATGCATCTGATACGTAGCTCCGATACGTAGTGATGCAGACAGAAGCGTGTACAGTATGAGCCAATCAGTGGCAGTAATGACAGAGCATGCACTGTTACGCAAAAACCGCGATAGAGTGAAGCCGCGCGGAAGTTGAAGCACGAAGTGGAGAGGGTTCACTGTACTATGCAGATGACACAGCCTTGTTTGCAAGGAAGACTTGAAGTACTTGCTGATGAAGCTCAGAGAATGCAACCTTCAAAACGATAGTAACTCGATGTAGAGAAGGCAAACATCCGCACAAATGTGCCAACAACATCATGATAACAAATAAGGTGAAATGAATACTCCTCCTTTTAAGTGTTGAGGAACAAGGATATCACTTAGAGGATTAAGGTACACTTGTCCCAAGCCACGGATTTTTTAATCATCTCATATACATGTGAAGCTTAGATAATAAATAAGGAAGACGGGCGGGATGTGTGTGGAAGCTGATATTTTTGAAGTACGATGTTGGCAAAAATATTGGAAGTACAATAATAAGTACCATACATTTCCATAAGAATAGTCTTGGAAGAAGTACAGCTGGAATTCTCTTTAAAAGTAAGGACAGGGAAACTTCATATCACATACTTTGTACATATTATCAAGAGACCAATTCCTTGAGAAGGACATCAAGTACAATAGTGTCAGCAAAAAGGAAGCCCCTTGGCAAGATGGATTGGAACAGAGGCTTCAAAATTGGGTTGAAATACCATATCACCCTGCAAACTCTCTACTCAATAGTTACCCCAAAGAAATAGAGAAGAAATATGAGTAGATAGATGCACACCCATGTTTTTTTTCAGTGCTGTCTATAATAGCAAAAATAAAGCAATGATGAAAAAACCCATCCATGGACGAATAGACAAATGAATATATGGAGTATAATACACGTATACATACAATGGAATATTATGCATCTCAAAAAAAAATCATGACACTGTCAAACACCTCTTGACATGGACAAATTTGGAATTCCGGTAAGATGGAGACAGAGTAACACATACCAGACGGACTCTGCAGAAATCAGTGCAGGAGAGTTAGTACGAGGAAAATTCCACATTTCTGGGTCACAGGAGGAGCATCATAAAGATGAGTAGGCACAGATCCACCAGGTTTTGAGGAATTGGGGGTTTGGGACTTACCACAGTGGAGGAAAGCTTGTGTTTGACCTTACCCCCGCCACTGTCTTGGCCAAAGCCGGGATCATTTGGAGGTGCAGGGGCTATCTCAACACAGCCACAGCTTGCCACTGCCTCGGGGCAGGGATTAAACCCCTCCAGCACTACGGTCAGGGATCGGGACAGTGCTATATTGTTACTTTTGTTTACCTATCTTCCCTCTATCCCCCCAAAATCTCAGTGGGCTTAGTATTTTTTCTTTTTCTTTCTTTTTCTCTTCCCTTTTCTCTCACACACAACTGCCGACCTCCAGACTACTCCCCTTAGCCTAGGACATTTATGCCTACCCTCCACCCAGCTGGGAGTGCTCCACCCTCTGCAGTGTAACCAGAGGCTAGGGAAAGCCCAATTATCCTCCACCAAGGGATATCCTGCCCAACTGCTTCCAGGTGAATCCTTCCTGCATGGCTGGGGTAGCTCCAATCTGTCCTCTGTGATCCCACGTGACTGAGGGAACTTCCTCCAACCTGCTGTAGTGCATCACACGGCCAAAGGCAGTTCAGGTAACACTTGCCAATGTTCCACACTGCTGCTGGAACGTCTGTGAAACATCAACAGCAATCTACCTGGCCAGGACAATTCCAGCCACCATTTGTGGTGCTCTACACCAAAGTGCGCAACCCAACAGTCTTCTGTGGCACTCCCATTGAAGCAGGCACCCCCACACACCCTCTGAGGCGTCCCAAGCTGCTGTGGGCCACACCACCATGGCTTCTTGTGAGATCACAAAACCATCCTTATGGGTCCACAACAACCCAACCAGCGTCCCCTGAGAGGACCATTCAACTTGCCCTCCAAATAGCAGAATACTGGTTGACAAGGGAAAGAGTGAATCCACAGGAGGATAAAGTGGTAGGGCAATTCCATAGTGAAATTAGCTGCAGGCAGTGTGAAGAAGCATTCCTATGAGTCTCCAAGAGAGAGTCAGTGGTCTTCAACTCCCTGTAAAATGACACCTGGGTCCTCTAAAACAACACGACACAAATAGCAATCAGCCCCAACGACGTCAATGAAAACATAAGAGAAACAAAAGGCAATGGCAGAAGATGTCCTAAACCTAACAATGTGCATAGAAGAAGCAGACATTGATCTGCCACAGAAAGAAATTTTCAGAATACTGTTTGGAGTCATACAGGATATGAGGGAAACAATACAGAAAAAGGATGAAATGATAAAGGAGATAAAGTCCATACACCAAAGGAAATATAAGAGCCTAGGCATGAGATAACAAAAACCAGTAGAAGATTCACAGACTTCACCAAATGACTGGAGGAGGTAGAGAACTGCACCAGTGACCTAGAGGACAGCCAAGCAGACTTTAACAAACGTGAACAAAAATCTAATAAGATCATCAGAGAAGCTGAAGAAAATGTTAGAGCTATGTCTGATGCTATGAAGAGGGAAAACATCAGAATTGGATTACTGGAGGAAGACACAACAAAGAAGTCATTTGCAACAATAGTGAGATAATTCTTGGAGGAAAACTTCCGCAGCTTAATGAATGAAAACCAGGCAACCATTCAGGAGACTGAAAGAACACCAGTTCGACTGAATCTCAAGAAGAAGTCACCAAGACACATAATAGTTAAACTAGAGAAAAAAGAGAAAATCATGAGAGCAGCTCGAGAAAATCAAGCAGTCACATATAAAGGTTCCCAAATAAGAATATGCTCAGACCTATCAGCAGACATTATGAAAAAGAGGAGGCAGTGGAGTAGCATATTGCAAATTTTGAAGGAAAATAATGCAAACCCAAGAATATGCTACCCAGCCAAATTATTTATCAATATAGATGGAGAAGTAAGAGTCTCCCCAGACAAGGAAAACTCAAACAATACATTAGAAGAAACCCAGTCCTACAAAAGATCCTTGCTGACCCAGTATGAGCAGAAGAACAGAACTCACTAAGCATAAACAAGAGACCACCACATAGAACAACCTCACCCAGAGGGCAAAAAAGAGAAAGGAGCCCCCAAGATAGGATTGGCTTAAGAGTGGAAAGAAGTCAAGAATGATACACACACACACACACACACACACACACACACGCTCGCGCGCACAACATACTGATAAGAAAGGGAGGTAGGTAAACACTCAACACAAAAGTTATGACATCATAGATTCCAGAGTCTACAGAGGGAGATAATAACCCTGAATATCAATGGATTGAACTCAGGCATAAAAATACTGAGGCTAGCAGACTAGCTTAGAAAACAGAACCTATCAATCTGCTGCCTACAGGAGACACATAACAAGACTACAGACAAAAATAGGCTGAGAATCAAAGGCTGGAGAAAGGCATAACAAGCAAACAGCAATTCAAAAACAGCAGAGGTTGCAAACCTAATCTCTGACAAAATTGTCCTCAAAGTGCAAAACCATAAAAAGAGATAAGGAGGAACATTATATAATGCTCAAGGGAATGGTAGTCAAAGAACCACTAAGTATTTTAAACATATATTCTCCAAACAAAAGACCCATTGAATACGTCAAGCAAATGCTCCAAAAGATGAAAAAATAAATCAAAGCCTCAACAATTATAATAGGTGACTTCAATATACTGCTTTCTAAGAAAGATAGATCACAGGGAAAGAAACTCAACAAGGAGGCTAGAGATCTAAACACTACAATTAGACAATTTGACCGGATAGATATTTACAGAGCTTTTCATCCAAATACAAAAAAATTCACGCTCTTTTCAAGCTCACATGGCACATATTCAAAGACAGGCCACATGCTGGGGCATAAGGCAAATCTGCATAAATTTAAGCACATTGCTATCATATAGAACTGTGCCATAAGGCTGGAAATCAACAAAATGAAGATGAGGACAATAAGAGTAAACAATTGGAGGATGAATAACTATCTGTTGCAAAAGGAGTGCATACTGGCCCAATCAGAGATGAAATTGGGAAACTTCTAGAAATGGAGAATGAGCACACGACGTACCAAAACTTATGGGACACAGCAAAGGCAGTTAGCAGAGGAAGTTTATAGAAAGGAAGAGAGACTTATGAGGGAGGTGGAGGAAAGGAAGTGGTGTTAACAAACCCAGGGACAAGGGAACAACAAGTGAGAGTGGTGATACTGGGAGGGTGGAGCAAATGTGGGGTAGAAAGGGGGAAC
>NW_022103928.1:9920974-9943476 GCF_000313985.2 Echinops telfairi
GTGGAGAGGAAATGTTTTGAGAATGATGAGGGCAATGAATGTACAAATATGCTTTACACAATTGATGTATGTATGGGTTGTGATAAGAGGTGTATGAGCCCCTAATAAAACTATTAAAAAATAAGTAAATAAACTAAACTAAAAAAAAAAGAATGCAAGAAAATGGCCTCAATGCTTTTGTAACACATGGGCTAGTTTCAAACACGTTTTTATGAGTTGCTCAAACAGAATAATAATTTTGACGATGGTGTGGGAACAGGCAGTGTTCCGTTCCGTTATACAGAGGATTGCTGAGTTGGATCTGACTCAATGGTATCTAACAACACTATACATTGACTTCACCAGAAGGAATGCACCCAAATCAACTTGACTACATTTCTTGTGGAAACAGATGAGAAAGAAAGAGCAATACTACCCTCAGACCAACTGCAGAACACACCATCAATTACTAAAATTTGAATTCAAACTGAAGCTAAAGAAAACGGAAAAAGTCCATGAAAACCAAAATACAGACTTGGGTATATTCCACCTGAATTTAGGATTATGCAAGTATAAATTTGATCCATTGAATATTAATGGCTGAGGACCAGAAGAGTGGTGGGATGGCATCAAGGACAGCATACCTGAAGAAAGCAAAATGTTATTTAAAAGAGAGGAACGAAAGAAAGAAAATAAAAATGAATGTCAGTAGCGACAGAAACTTGCTCTGAATGTAGAATAGCTAAAGCAAATGGAAGAAATGAAGTAAAGGGGCTGATCAGAAGACTTCAACAGACTGCTCAAGAAGATAAAGCATTATGAGACATTGTGCAAGGACCAGGAGATAGAAACAAAGAGGGAAGACCATGCTCAACTTTTCCTAGCTGAAAGGACTGGAGACAAAAATTCAAGGTTTGCATTGTAATATTCAAAGATTCTATGGTGGGGCCGGGGGTGGGGTGGGGTGGGCGGGTGAATTGAACAACACAAGAAACATCAAAAGCAAATGGAAGAAATATGCAGAATCACTATAATAAAAATAACTAGTTGATGTTTAACCATTTTAGGAGGTAGAATCTATTGGCAAAAAGTAAGTTTTCAAAAATTGACAGAATGTCCATTTAAATACTGCAACAAATGCATGCGATTCTAGAAATGCTCACTCAATTACCCCAAAAGATTTGGAAGGCAATTACTTGGCCAATTAACTAGAAGAGACCCATAGTCATGCTAGTTTCAAAGAAAGATGATCCAAAGAAACGCTGAAATTATTCAGCATGTCAGGCCTGGTTGACTATAGAAACAAACCTAGTGACACTCATATATGTGTAAGAAAGAACTTTATGTCAAGAAGCAATTATATATCAAGAAAATATGCCAGCCAAGTCCAACTCAAGTCCAAAAGTATAATACTAATTCATAAGTCCTCAGTGGACTCACGCAGCCACATGCAGTGATGCAGAATTCAGGAATAACAAGGCTGGTGGGTGAAAAGTCTTATGGATCCAATGATGGTGAATGCATCACAGAGCTCTGGCAACAGCCAGGGTTAGCCAGCAGGAAAGGTGAAGGCAGAGAGAGAAGGGGAGGTTCCTAGGGCTCTCTTTATGTGGGCCATGCCCACAAAGAGGCACCATCGGGTTGTGACCTGAATGACAGGTTGAATACCACTCCTAAACTTTTATGTATCTCCAAGTTGACCTGAAATTATGTAAATACCACATTCAGCAATATCATTAATTTCACTTGCAAGTAAAATTATACTGAAGATAATTCAAAAATGGTTGCTACAGTACTTCAACAGGGAACTTATAGAAGTCCAAGGTGAATTCAGAAGTGAACATGTAATGGAATATATAATTGCTTATTATCAGATGACTCTTAGCTGAAAGCAGAGAATACCAGGAAGGTTTTACCAGTGTTTTATTGACTATGCAAAGGCATTCAATTATGTGGATCATAGCAAACTAAAGATAATGTGGGAAAAAGTTAGAATTCCAGAACACTTAACTGTCCTCATGCAGAACCTTTATGTAGACCAAGAGGCCATCATTGGAACAGAACAAGGAGGTATTGCATAGCTTCAAAACAGGAAAAGTGTGTGTATTAGGCAGGCTTCTCTATCAAAACAAAACCAGGATATTTATGATTACAGATGTATACAGAAGGATAGGTTTATTCAGCAAGAAGGAATATAATAGCTAATTAGTCCACACAGCAATACAGAGGACTCAGTTCAACTCACTTTCATGGAACAGTTAATATACTGAAACTCCTTCAACTCACACAGGCTGCCAGGCCAACCAAACCAAGGTCAAGGAAGCAGAAAGGGGAGTCTGCCCTCAGGCAGACAGCAGTGTGAGGCAGCAGGGAGTTTAGCGAAGCAGACCCTGATGGATCGCGAGCTCCAGCGATGTACACACCAGCAGCATGGCAAAGAAGGTCTCAAAGGAGCCTCAACCTCTAGCAACATGATCCAAGGGTTGGCTCGGCCCGCAGGTAGTACAGCACAAGGTAGAGGCAAAGAACTAGCTCAAGCAGCAGCATGCTGGTCAAATCACCAGGAAGGAAGAGAGAGGGGATGCCCGCTGTGGAAAGTATTTATCTCAGTCATCCTCCAATCAAGCTACATGTTTCTCTGGAGGCCTCATTGGCACAATAAACCTATCACAGTGTGCATATGGGTTGTGTCCTTTCAACATATTATCTAATTTTATACTAAGCAAATAATCTGGAAAGCTGAACCACGTGAAGACTAATTTTGCATCAACATTGGAGAGTACTTACTACTGAAGGTAAAAGATTACATCCCTAAGTACAGATTACACTTCAACATAAAGAAAACAAAATTCCTCACAATAAAACCAATAAGCAGCATCATGATAGAAAAAAGGCTGACATCAATGATTTCATTTTGCTTAGATCGGCAATCAGCACCCATGGACGCTTCATAAAGCATGTGAAAGCTAATCACTACATAAGGAAGATTGGGAAAGAACTCACACATTTGAATTATGATGTTGGGGAATAATATTAAATATACCATGGACTGCCAGACAACTGAAGCCCCAATGCATTAGCCTGCTAAGCACTAGCTCAGCAATTCAAACCCACCAGCCACTGTGCTAGAGAAAGGGGATGGTCTCTACTCCCTTAGTCTTCAGAACCTCAGATAACCTAGGGAGCAAGTCTATTCTGCAGCTATAGGGCTGCTATGAGTCAAATCAACTGAATGGCAGTGGGTCTCTGATGAGGCTTCAGTTCATGTACTTTTGACATATTATGAGGAGGGACCAGTCCCTGGAAAAGGTCCTTGTGCTTGTGAAAGTAGAGGGCCAGGGTAAAAGAGGAAGACTCTCAACAAAATGAATTGATACCGCGGCTCCAATACTGCACTCAAACATAGTGATGGCTGTGAGTGTGGGGCGATGGTTTGCTCTTTTGTGTATAGGGTCTCTGTGAGTCAAAATGGACTAGATAGCATTAAACCACAATAGCGCTGCATGTGGCACAGCGTTCAAATATAGTACCATCTGCCACCAAATGAGAATGGCACGTAATCCAGTCTTGGCCATCATAGGGTTGGGGATGCAGTAAGTTAATATGACCCTTTCAGACATAATCCTGTAAGTGGGGTATTATAACTTCTAGCCCTACACCTATGGTTATTGTCCCATTTTGGAGGGAGTTCTCTGCTACGCTAGTGAACAGGATTGAGGAGGGATGTGTTGAGTCTCCACTTTACTAGAGGGTGTGAACCAAGTCATTATCCTCCGTTGCCTTGGGAGTACGGTCTGCTGAAAAACAAAAACCACAGCTCCCAGCAATTCCTCTGTGTCTATGAGCCACCTTGGAAGCAAGAAGAAGGAAAGATACAAAGAACATAAGAAGAAGAGCACATCCACTGTGGAGCAGTTTCAGGACCTCTGTTTGAAGTGGTGAGCCTTTGATTCAAATCTCTTGCTTAGAGGGTGCTTAAGATAGCAACTCAAGACTGAAAAATAGGGTACAATTCTTGACATTAGATAAAAACATTTTAAGAAAGAAAATGGGGGGGGGAAGGAAGTAATGGAAGCAGAGTTACATAAAGAACAGAACCCACAGAATGGGACTACAGTTGGTTTAATCAGAAAGGAATGTATTGAAAGCGAACTGAATAAGGCAGTACAAACTCCAGAAGGACAGGAGAACCTGGCAAGGAAGACCTGCAACTAGGAACAAATCAACGGTGACATGGAGCATCCCAGTTTGCAGCTCCAATAGTGAGTGGACCTTGGGTGCTGTTGAAATGCTTCTTCGGAGAACTGGATGTAGCTGCACTGTCCATCATCAAAATGGACTTGGCAGGGTCCTGCCTACTTCATCCTTATCTTCTAACCCAACATCACATGGTTGATTTGGTTGGGAGATTTAGGTTTATGCCCGAATCTTAACGGTAAAAGATAATGACTACCCAAAAGCCACCCAGGATTCTCCCTTTCTCACTCTTTTGGGGACTATACGTGCTAAGGATTACTTTCTAGTCTCCTTGGCAAATACAGGTCTAGTTATATGTTCAGAATCCCATAAATCTCCCTTTCCCCACAAATTCAAATTGTGTTTCATTTATTTGGAATAAAATAAGTCCCAGTCAACACAGGAAGAAGCACTGATGGTGTAATGGATATAAAGGCTTGGCTAACAACCTAAAGATCAGCAGTTGGCCTGTGGAGAAAGACCTGACAATCTGCTTCCTTGAAGTTCATAGCCAGACTGGCACCATGCGCATGGCTGCTCTCCTTTTGCAGGTTTCTGGGTCTGGCTTGGGGAGGTCAAAGTTCTAAGTTTAGGATCTGCCAAATAGTAAACCTGATTGGCTGAAATGTGGACTGACCTTGGGCACCACTGTCTTTCTGTGGATGAATTGTCATCAAACAACATAAAATGAGATGTCTTCAAGTATAAAAGCGGAAAAGAGTTGGCATAGAGTAGCAATTCCTGTGGCTTCACCAATCTTTTGATTGTAAACGAGAGGGAAGTTATGGGTGAATAGATTGTGCCAACATTTGTGTGTTGCATCATTACGTTAAAAAATACTTATATATTCTTCTGATATTGAACAATGACAAATTTAAGGTACAGTTTTAGAAGTATTTCCATATGGAAGGTAAGCTGTGCTAAATGTGCAAACCGAAAACTTTAATCAATAACTAAGTACAGTATAAATTCAATCCACTAAAAAAATTTTTTTTTACACCACATGAGGCAGTTGAAAACACCATGACTTGGGTCAGGTTCACCTTCGTCCTCAAAGTGACATCCTTGCTTTTCAACACTTGAAAGAAGTCTTGTGCAGCACATTTTTCTGCGGAAATGCATCATTTGATCTTTTGACTGCTGCTTCCTTGAACTTTGTGGATCTGAGCAAGACAAAATTCTTGACTACTTCAATCTTCTCTCCATTTATCACAATGTTCCCTATTGATCTAGTTGTGAGGCTATTTATTTTTTAACATTGAGTTGTACTCCATACTTATGGCTGCAATCCTTGATCTGCTCTAACAAGTGCTTCGACTCTTCCTCACTTTCAGCAAGCAAGGTTGTGTCATCTGCATATCTCAGGTTAATAAACCTTCTTCCAATCCTGTTGCTGCATTCTTGTTCATATAATCCAGCTTCTCTGGTTATGTGATCAGCATATAGATTGGATGAGTGTGATGAGAGGACAGTTACCCTAAAACAGAAGTTAAGACTAGATGAGGAACATTGTAAATACTAGAAAAATTCCAATGGGGAAGGATGACTGAGCAGTGTCCAAGGGCAACTGATATACACTTTCTTGCAGCAAATGCTAAGTATATGACAGGATAGTGGAGTATATGCTGAGACAGGGGTCTGCCCGAGTCAATAATCGAAGCTCTTCAGACAAAGTCCAGGCATGAAATGTGTCATTTTCAAGGGTCAGGCCTGAGCAGTGGTTTGGAGGATCTCAACATGATCTACCTTGTGGACCAGAAAATTAAAAGCAGAGAAATGCCTTTTTGTAGCTTGTGAACTGCAAACGTAAGCAGGTGGCAGCAGAGGATGTCACTGCTGTGCTCCCATGGCAGTAGAGGATTGTGCTTGATCCTGGTGTGGATTTTGTGGCTCTAAAATGTAAATTGAGCCATTACTGGAGGAACTTAGGGTCATGCATTGAACTACTGAATCTAGGTGTCAGGCAGGGAGCAAAGCAAGAAGGGAAAATGAAACACTCTACCATAGAAAACTGAGAAGGAATATAGAGTCCTAAATGGGCATTTCTATTTCCTGTTTTCCTTTAAGTAGCTAGTAATATAAAGTTATTTGCTTTCATGTGAAATACTTTAAATAATTTTATTGTTAAAAATCATTGCCTTTCAGTCAATTCTGATTCATAGTGACCCCCTGTAGGGTTTCCAAGGATTTGTAAATCATTTCAGAGTAGATAGGCTCACATTTCTCCTGTGGGGTGACTGGGAGGTTTGAACTAACCACACTTCACCCAGACTGTAAACATACCCGTCTTTTGTATACATCAATGGAATAACTAGTAAGAAGCTTTGTTACTTTTGTTTGTTTGTTTGTTTGTTTGTTTTTTAAAAAGTGACCATGTGCTTTAAAATGAGATTGTCAGTGTCCCTTTTGCCACACTTACTCAACCTTCAGGTAACACACATAGCTTGAGGAGCAGTGCTGTTTGTCTATAAGCACGGCATCAGAATCGGAAGAAGGCTCATTAACAACCTGTAGTATGCAGATGACACAACTAACTGTACTCATTGAAAGTGAACAAAACTTGAAACACTCTCTGATAAAGGTAAAAGAATATCCGTTCAGATACACTATACTGCAACAGAAAGAAAACAAACATCCTCGCAACCTTATCAATAAGGAGTATCGTCAAGAAGAACTTGAAGTTGTGAAGAATTTCATTCCTCTTGGATCAGTATAAATGGAAGTTAAGAACTCAAATGTATTGCACTGGGTAAATATTCCACACAAAGAACTCTTTAAAATCTTAAAAAACAAAGACATCACTTTGATAACTGTGATAGTTGGGTTTTGTGTCAACTTGGCCGGGCCCGGATTCTCAATAGTTTGGCAAGTGAAGCGACTGATGGTACGATCCATTTTCTTTTCAGGGAGCACTGATTTTACTTCTCTAGAGAACTCAGCATAAAATAGTAGCTAACATGCACCTGACCAAAGCCAGGGTCTTTGCAATCACTTCATATGCATGGCCAAACTGGATAATGAATAAGGAATACTAAAGAAAAATCTACTCATTCGAATTCTGATTTTGGCAAAGCACATTGAATATACCACGGACTACCAGAAGAACAAACGAGTATAGCCAGAATGTTCCTTAGAAGCAGGGATGGTAAAACTTTGTCCTGCTTACTTTGAACTCATTACCAGGACTAATTCCTGGAAAAGAGCATTATTCTTGGTAAAGTATAGGGGTCAGCAAAAAAGAGGAAGAATCTCAACAAGATGGACTGACACTCTGGTTGCAACACATGTACTATTGTGCAAATGATACACAACTGAGCACTGTTTTGCATTGTGATACATCCCCAAACCAAACCAACTGCACTGATGTCCATTTGACTCCTAGTGCTGTAAGACATGGTAGAACTGCCGCCTGTGGGTTTCTGAGACTGTAACTTTGGGGAGTAGAAAGCTGTCTTTCTCCCACAGAGTTGCTGGTGGTTTAGAACTGCTGACCATACGCTTAGCAGCCTAACACGTAACCACTACACTACCAGGATCTCTATAAGTCACAGATGACTCCACAGCACCTAATAACAATAAGAAATGAAAATACACTTCCTAGAAAGCTCTCATTTATTCCTTTTTGTTTTAATAGTAATGATTGTATTAACCAAAGCGAGATATTTAGTAGATTCTCCAGTCTATCTATCATCTATCTATCTATCTATCTATCTACCCACCCACCCACCTACCTACTTACCCACCTACCTACCTACATCTCTGCATACGCGCGCGCGCGCGCGCACACACACACACACACACACACACACACACAATGCAAATAGTGGTTAAACAAAATAACTTCTCCCTCATGGCTAGTGCTCGCGCTTAGTGTGAATTTATCATTGTAAAATTTAGCCTGTGTCCCAGTGACATTGCTGACAAGAAGTCTGAGATCTCCTCATTAAATAAACACACAGACACGTTAAGACTTGCTAGTGGGCGATTTGGAAAAATATCCCACTGGGAAATAACTGAATGAATCATACTTAGCACTTATTAAAGGAACTATATTCAGAAACAGAAATAAGCAAAGATGCACACACACTTCCTCTTGTGGAGGTTATAAGGATTAACCCTCAAGGGATTTGATGTTCCTGTTCATGATAACATTTAAAAAAAGAGAGAGAGAGTTGTCAGAATGTTTTGAAAGAGAAGTACACATTTTTAAACTTAGAGATGGAAATGTATTACTCTTTGTTTTTCCACAAGGAAACCAGTGGGTGTTTCCTCATAAGGAGTAAGTGCTCAGTGTACTATTGCTGAATGGATTTGCCAAAGCAGTGTGCTAAAAATCAAGACTGAGGGGGCAAAGAGCAAAAAGTAGAAAAATAGAAAACATTCCATTTGGAAGGAGCCTTGGTGGTGCTAGCAAGGTCTGATGTGCTAACAGCAAGTTCTCAAGTTCAAATCCAATGGCTGCTCTTCAGGAGAAAGATGAGGCTGTCTGTTCCCATTGACAGCCTCAGAAACCCTATGGAGCAAACCTATGCAGCCATTATGGGTTAGAAGCCACTGGATGACAGTGGGTTTGGCTTGGTTTTTCTAGCCTGGGGAAAGTAAAAAGGGAATGTTTCAAAGGATTTGCCTCTTACAGAGCAATTAGAGTGGACATCGGGACAGTCAATAGAGTATAACCGACTTAATGCTCGTAAAGAACTTAGAACAATGCTCAACACATGGCAAACACAATACGAGACTTTAGTAAAATAAACAAATCTGTAGTCCTTTCTTCATTCAACAAATATCTGTTTGGTACTAATTTGTATCAGGTACATACTGAGAAAGTCAGTTTGGCTGATTCAGGTAAGGGTTTCAAAGGTTTTCACCATTTAGGCAAAACAAAAACTTCAGAATTGTGTACCAGCAATCTGGCTCTCTTTCTGTGTGAGAGGAACACGCTGCCAATTTCACCACTTAACCACTGGCTGTGTGAGCTTGGGTAAGATTCTTAAATCACCCCAATTCTCAAGTTCCTCTTTAGTAAAACAGGAATAATAGAACAACATGGGTTGTTGTGAAAATGAAATAAAAAAATCAACATAAAGAATAGGTTCCCAACTTATTTGGCCTACCGCCCATTTTCAGGGCTGGCAGTGGGTAGGGGGTGGGCAGAGTTACTTAGCGCTTGCCTGACAATGAAAAAGGTTTGTAGTAAAGCCCATAACCTAGAATAGAGTATAAAAGACAAAATCATTGTGATGGATGCTAACTCTATAAAACAGGGGAGCACTGCCCCCGGGAGATTCTGAGACAGTAACTGTTCAGTGGAGAAGCACGCCCTCCCTTTCTAGGAATGGTTGGCATTTCTGACCTGCGCAAACCTTGCAGATCATGCCCAACAAGTGACCACTACCTCAAACAGGTTTCCTCCTCCTGAGGCAATATCATTTATTTTTGTATCATTAGGGCTTTGCTGTATTATGGCAGCAGTTTTCAAGAGAGCCCCCAGAGATCTATGCCTCCTAGCTTACAGTCTTTTCCCACATGCAATCAGGACTGATCTAAATGGCCCAATTCCAAGGCTGGGTCAATGAAGGTTTCTGCCTTGTTCTTGCTGAGTGTTGGCTCTGGTGGGGGGAACCATGAGAAAATGCACACAATCCTGAGACAAGACCCATGTGGAGATGAACAAAGACCCACTCCAAGCCATTGCTGAATATGTGACCCACAGAAAACATGAGCAATGATAAATGATTTCTACGGACTTCAGTCAATTAACTTTGGGGTAGTTCATTTTGCATCAGTAAATAATGACTCAAGAATACGACTGTATCAATTCTCGTGTATCTTGATTCTTGTACTCAGTGTTGATTTTTTATTATCTATCTGTGATGCTCTGGGCTGACTAACCTGTGGCTGTCCAGTTGATTTTGGCTTAGGGCTAATCCCATATTGTCCAGGGTGTAACCAAGCACCGTAGCGTTTTCTTCCCTGCCATCTTTATGGAAGCAGATTGGCAGGCTTTTCTTCACCGATGCTGGCTGGGTGTAACCCTTTTGGTTTAGCAGTCAAAGGCCAAGGCCTTAGGTAACTTACTGCATTGACTTTCATTATTCCCTTGTGTTTCATTGCATGGATATCCTTATGGTCTAGTTTTCATGAACATTTCTGCCTGTGGGAGAAATCCTTAACCTGTGGGGCTAGAAAAGAAGCATTTGTTAATATGGGGGCAGATCTAAACAAATCAGGGAAGGGAGGATAAATAACATCTGATGACCTTTAATTTATATTCAGCGTTCTAATACGGAAGCCAAATTTACCATTTGTGTTTTAATATTCTGAAGATTTTCAATCACTTCAACAATAGCTTTCAGGAACGATCCTCACCTCTTTTCAATAACACCCTCCACAAGCAATTGACATCCAGAGTCCCTTACTTAGCCCTCCTCGCAGGTCCTCGCCATCTCTTCTCTGCCTCTTAGACAGAGACCATAAGGGGGCTGGGACAGAGACGTGACCATGCCCTCTTCCTGGCTACACAGGTGTATCTTGTTCTACTGTACTTTTGAGCGACTTCACTTTTCACAGTTTGAAGATCTGGGGAAACCTGTGCGAGAAAGTCTACCCATGCCATTTTTCCAATAGCATGTTCTTACTTTGTGTTTCTGTGTCACATTTGGGTTATTTTCATAAAATTTTGAACTTTTTCACAATGCTCCTTCACATGTAACAAACTGTAGTATAGTGTAAACATAAATTTTATGTGCACTGGGAAGTCAAAACCCTTCGTGGGCCTTGCTCATTTGCGATAATCACCTTATTGCCATGGTTGAGAGCTTAAACCAACATATCATTTAGGTACGCCTGTAAGTCTTCCAACTAATAATTAAACCAAATAAAACATGTCTCCTGCAGAGTTAGAAAGCTTTGTTTTCTTTTTAAATTATATATCACTTTTAAGAATGCATACAACAAAACACAACACCAATTCAGCAATTTCTACATATGCAATTCACTGACATGGTGACATTCTTCAAGCTGTACCTCCTGTCTCCTGCTCCTTCTCTGAGATTTTCTTCCCATGAACACAAGCTCCTTGCCCTCTAATCTTTTGAGTTGCTCTTGTCACTCTGATTCCAGATAGATAGTTCTTCAAAGAACTTAATGTTCAATGGAGACACTTCTGTGTTAAGTTCAACTATTTATTTGTTTTAAACGTCTTCAAATGATATTTTTGGTTTAAGCTTTGAAATTATCTCAGGGTAATAATTTCAGGGATTCACACCGCCCTTTGGCTCCAGAAAGACAGGTATGCATGAGAATTTGAGATCCTATTCTGCATTCTTCCCCTGTTGAACAGGATTCTTCTATAGAATCTTTGATTCAAGAGGAGCCCTTGTGGAGCAGTGGTTTGTGTTGGGTTGATAAGCACCAGGTCATCAGTTCAAATACACCAGCAGCTTGTGGGAGAAAGAAGAGGCTTTTTACATCCAATAGTCTCAGAAACCTGCAGGGGTAGTTCTACACTGTCTTATACGGTTGCTGTGAGTTAGAACTGACTTGATGGCAATGTGATTTGTCTTGGTTATTACCAAACCAGACACCATCCTGTTCTTCTGGTAAAAGCGGCAGTTGTTGATGGAGGTAGTTAGCCACACATTCCATGCCCTTCTCCTATTCTTATTCCTAATTCTCCTCTTTCTTCTGTTACTCAGGTATAAAGACCATTTATTATGTCTTTGCTAGCTTCTTGAAAACTTCTAAGACCCCAACTACTACACAATAAACTAGGAGTTAGAACAAAAGCATGAAACACATCTTTAGGCCAATTAACTGGGATGTCCCATGGAAACTCAAGCCTAAATCTTCAAACCAAGGCAGCAACCCCCAGGAGGTTTTTGCAACAACTCTTTGTTGTTGTTATTGTTGTAAATATCACTACCACACACCTTTTGCCAGTTAAATTTATAAAAGGAATACAATATATTGATAGCAATTGTAATAGTGAGCTGAGCAATCCTACTCTTAATCAAAGTGATATTTATATCACTGTTAATATCCTTTCCCCTCCTCCCTCTAGGCCCTGATAGCCACTTAAACACTTTCATCTCTATACATTTGCCCTTTCTTATCTTTTTTTCCAATCACATCAGCAACATTATCTTTTTCTATAAGTGAGGTCATATAGTATTTATCATTTGTGATTACTCTCTTTCACTTTGCATAATGTTTTCAAACTCTGTACATGTGCAAAAAACCAAAACAGGATTTGTGCCTCAAATCACATACAAAAGTAAATACAAGATGAATTTAGGACCTAAGTATGCAAACTAAGATCATGAGATTCTTGGAAGATAATGTAGAAGCAATGCTGTTAGCCTAGCTGTGGTAGTTACATAATCTGTTGTCAAATTGTGACTTGAGAGGATTGAGAGTGAAGGGGTGGAGCCTAGTCTGTCAATCAGATCACAGCCAATGAGGCCTTTGTGTGGGCATGGCCTTCTCCTGAGAATTCTAGGAATTCCCGAATTTCCTCCTTGGATGGGGACAGACTCTCTCTCTCTGCTCACTCCCTGGGAGATATTGCAGCTGACAAGACACATGGAACTACACTAGTGCCCTGAGCTGGAGAAGCCCCATGGACCTACCCTGATGCAACCAGACCTCTGAAGCCAGAGAAGCCACAGAGAGACCCCTGCCAGTGCTGAGATGCTTACAACACCACTGGATTCAAAGACTTTCTACCCACTGGCCTGTGATCATCCTGCATTTGGCGTCATTGTATGTGTTTCATGAATTTGAAGAGGACTTTATAGATTGGTATCGGACACAATGGGCTAATATCGGATTTATGGGCTTGGACTGGACTGGGTTGGGATGCTTTCTTAATGTACAATTACCCTTTATATAAAACTCTGTTTTATACACATATGAGTTTCTATGGATTTGTTTCTCTAGTCAACCCAGACTGACACACTAGCTTTTAACAATGAATTATCTAATACAACGACCAAAGCACAAATAGGCAAACACAAAATAAATAATGAGGCCTCATAAACATTTTAAAATTTAAGCTTTTGTTCATCTAAAGACTTTACCAAATTGCTATAGCAAAGTGTGGGGAAGAAACTAGATGGTGCCCGGCTATCAGAAAGAATAGTGTCTGGGGTCTTAAAAGCTTGTCTTCAAACAAGCAGCCATCCACATGGAACAAGCACAAGGATTGTAAATAATATAATCCAAATCTAAAGGCAGGAATAGTATCGGAGTTTAATATGTGAACACTGGTTAGCAGAAGGCTATGGATTATATTGGAAGCCCCAAATCCACTTAAAGTTTCCACATATAGATTAAACCTTTGGTGAATCCCCTCTGACCATAGTCAGGGAATTTGAATAGCCTTATTATCAGACAGAGAGATTTGTAAAGTTGATTATGCCAGGTGGAATTAGGTTAAAATTAAATATCATTTGTTCTCCCTTTTGAGTCATTTAAACATTGTTTCAGTTAAAATAAGTGAAGGGGAAATACATGAGGATTAAGATCTGGTGCATCCCTTCTGACTATGGACCCAGGATGTGAGTAGCCTCCTATCGAGCAGAGTGCCTTGGAAAGTGGATTGTTGCAGATGCAGGCAGATTAAAATTTAGTATTTTATCATTTTATCTTCATTTTGATCCATCTTAAATTTATTCTAGTTTTTAATATTTTATGCTTTCCTTTTGAACCAGATTTTTCTCTGTTTTGCTATTGTTGTCAGGTGGGGTTTTTTTTGTTTGTTTGTTTGTAGGGGTATGTTTTTCTGTATATGAAATCCAATATATATAAATCTACAGAGACAATAACTGGATTGATGGTTTCTTGGGAGTATGGCAGGGGAGGTTGGGGAAATGGGGAACTAATATCAGTGAGTAAAAGAAAGAAGAAAATGTTTTAAAATTGATTGTGGTAATGATTGTACAACTCTTCTTGGTATGGTTGGACTACTGAATTGTATGATATATGGATTATGTGCCAGTAACATTGTTTTGTCAAAGACCATTCCAAGCAAAAAAGGTAATGGGTATAATATGCACCTGTGACTGTTTTCCTTGACCTCCAGTGTCCTTTCTAAAGCTTCATACATCAACAAACCCTGGGACACCATTATGGCCCCATGGCAATGATCACCCTCTCTGGATAATGTGCCTTTGTCTTCCTCTTGTTCCTTTAAGATTGTAGTAAATGTTCTCTTCAAATAAATAAACAACACTTTACCCAAAAAAGTGAGGATATAAGCTACAGGCTGGCAGAATATTTTTGAAAACCACATAACTGATAAGAATCTAATAACTAAATTACATATAAAACTTGAACAACAAAAAGACAAATGATCCAATCATAAAATGGACAAAAGTCTTGAGATTAAGTTGGCCACCAAATTCATGGAAAGGTACTTAGTGTCACTAGTCATCAGATAGATGCGAATTAAAGCCATATTAGATACCATTTCATTACAACTAGGATGGTTAATGAAAAGACAGAAAGATAAGAACAAGCATTGGCAAGGATGTGAGGAAATTAGAATTCCAGGTGGGAAAGCAAAATGGTACAGCCATTGCGGAAAACTAAAAATAGAACTACATATGACCCAGCAACTTCATATCTAGACATATACCCCAAAGTCTTAAAAGCAGAGACTCAAAATGAGTTGAACAACAGTGTTTAATATAGCACTGTTCACAATAGCCCAAAAGTGGAAATAACCTAAATTCCTATCAGCAGATGAATGGATAAATAAAATGCAGTTGTACATTCAATGGAATACCACTCCATCAATATAAGAAATGAAGTCTTGAAATCATGCTGCAATATGGATGGATCCAAAGACACATAAGAAATTTAAAATGTGTGTATGTAGATTGAACCATAAACAGTGACTACTGAGCTGCGGTGGAAATGTAAAGTCATTTCATTTTCAAAATTCAGAGTTCTGTAATGTTTGAATGTTGCAACATACACACATGACTTTTGAAAAGAGGAAAAAAGGGATAATTTAAAAAATAACTTTATTTTGTTGTTATTGTTGAGAATCTTTAGTTAGCAACTGAGCACTTCACTATTGGTCCCACCGGGGCTTTTTATACATCGTATAGTGGAATCTCAGACAGAGGCCCCTGGAAAGGCAGGCTCGGAGATGAATCGACCAGTAAGAGTACCTTACAGAGCCAACGCACGTCTTCGTGCTGCTGAAATTCTCCCAAGATGCCCTATTCCTGCCCTGTCCCATATATGATTCTTATTTCTGAGCTGTGTAACACTCTTCCAACTAATTCCTTCTTGTTTACATTAGTGAGATCTACCGTTGGTTGTTTGGGACAGTGGCAACAAGAACCCTTCATCAAGCTTTGAGTTAGACCCATCAGCACAGTTATGGTCTGTCTTTGTTTGTTTAGTTGTCGAGAAGAACAACATAAGAATGCACGTGTGGTTTAATGCACGGGTTTAAAGACTTTGATATATCTGCTCAATTTTCACGAGTCAGTGATGGAAGCAAAACTAAACAGCCGTCTCTTCTCAGTAGCTTATAACATCTGTGCAGACAGATCCACCCTAAAACACCGAGAGGCACGTGATACATGTTCAATACCAGACTGCTGTTAATGTTCCGTGCTGTGGTCTCTTGTTTTTAACAGGAGAGATATCCAAGAAATGTGGTTAAATTTTAAAAGAAAGTTTACAGGAAAACATGGATGTATGAACCTACTTTTGTAATTTAAAAGTGCCCTAGGATGTTTTTTGTATAAAAGTGGTCAGGAGTTAGGTCCACTGGTCTCTGAATAGTGGTTATCTCTGACAAGCATAGAGACATTGGAGGAAACGGTTTCATATGTTTCAGAAGTCTCTGGGTATTTTTTTAAAAATTGGAATATGTTAGTTTTGCAATTAGGAAAAAAAGTAATTGTGAAGAAGGAAGAAAAAAAATGAAATAAATGATACAGAGACAAAAGGGAAGGAAAAAGATGAGGAGGCAGAAGAGCTGTGGTACTCTGCCAAGGGTTACATCTTGCAGTGGAGACCGGCCCTGTCCAACTATACTCCTTCCTCATCCTTCCAGGAAAATGGCAGTAGGCATGAACTTCCCACATTCTGGAAATTAGATTTGGCCACATATTCTGCTTGGCCAATGGAATGTTCATGGTAGCAATCTAGGCAGAGCCTGTAAGAGCTTTTGGATTGGCCATGTTCTCTTCCTTTGGCGAGAGCAGTGATGATGGAGACTCCTTCAGCCTCGTCCCTGAGTAAAGATGATGTAGAACAGGGCCGCAACCCACACTCCCGCTCCACAACAATCCAAGATAGGGGAGCATAAACGAAAAACAAACTTTTATTTTCAGCTCCTGAGTTTTAGGGATAAATATTTTTAGAGCTTCAGTAGCATCAACCCTATCCTGCCTGTGGATTTAGCCCATGGCTCGAAGTGCATAGCAATGTTTCTTAAGAATTGCAGTACAGAGTCAATGCTATGTCAACACCGTACCAAGAACCTAAGACTTTTCGCTAGCATCATTCCTGCTAGCCTCGGTTCCTACTCTCTGATCCCTTTGTGTTGTGACTGTGAAGGTCTACTAGAGATTTCATGGATACATGTTTTATTATTATTTGCTATCTGCTGCTCTGAGATTTCTTAGACTATTGCACCCACCCACCTAGACTAACCTAAGAAGTTTGTTACCATCTGATCATTTTGTACATCATTTTTATTTGTTTTTACTTTTTAAAGTATTTTTAAATTTTAGAATAATTTTAGATTAACAGAAAAGTTGTAAAGATAGTAAAGAAAGTTCCTGTTTATTGTTCAGCCCAAATCCCAACCGACTGTGAGCTCATTTCAATTCAGTGTTCAAACCCACTGTGGGAGAGTCCATTTTGACCCCTAACAACCCTGTGGGACAGAGCAGAACTGCTCCTTAAGGGTTCCCTGGACCGCAATTCCTTAATTGCTTCTCCCAAGAAGCTGCTGGGCGCATTGAACTGCTAACCCTGAAGCTAGCCAGGTTAAGCTTCTATGCTTAACCTACCATGGAACGAGGGCTTTCTTGTTTCTCGTTTCCCCTAATGTTAACATAACCTGGATACATTGGCCAAGCTAAGAAATTAACCTTGGCACAACACTACTAACTAAACGGTAGGTATTATTCAGATACTAACAGTTTTCCCTCTAATGTTTATTTCTATTCTAGGATCTAATCCAATGTATTCAGTCACCAAGTCTCCTAAAGTCCTGGACAGTTTCAGTCTCTCTTTGCTTTTCATTGCATTAAAACTTTTGAAGAGTGTTGGTCTGGAATTTTACAGAATGTCTCTCAATATGTATTTGGCTTATATGTTCACAGAATTAGCATGGATAATATAGTTGGGAAAAGATGTGCACAAGGTGAGATGCTCTTCTCATATAATCATGTTAGAGTATATAATATCAGGATAATTTACTATCAGTGGAGTTACCACTTACTACTGTTTTGGCTCAGCTGGGACCTGCCAGATTGCCCCCCCCGCCCCCCCCTGCATAGCGACTGATTTCCCCATGACCTACTCTATCCTTTGGAAATGACTCACTGAGTCCAGCCCACGCTCAAAATGAAAAGTACACCACCATTTAGGTTGTTTCTTCTTCTCTCCCTTCGATCATGAATTCTGGGAGAAGTCAGCTGCCATGTCATGTGAACTGTCCTTTGGAGAGTACCACGTAGCAAGGAACTAAAGCTTCCTGAAAAGAACCACATGAGTGAGATCGAAAGTGCCTTATTCAGCCCTAGCTGGCATCTTGATGGCAACCTCATGAGACCCTGAGGCACAAATACCCTGATAAGCCAATCCTGGATTCATAATCTCAAATAATAAAATTTTGTTGTTTAAATCGATTAAATGCTGGGTAGTGTATATGTGTGTGTGTGCATGTCAATAGAAAACTAATATAGCAGCCAACATTCACTCTGAACTTCTTGTTGGCTTTTCTCTGCATATCTGCTTTTTTCTTTCTTCTCCTGGCATCTAATTTCTGCTGTACTTGATGCTATTGGTAGAAAATGGCTACTTAGAGTTCCACAGATCATACCTATCTCCTTTGTTCACAGCTGGAGACCACCCTTGTTGACAATCTCTTAGTACCAAATTTTAGAGAGAGAGGATGTGATTGACTTGGATGAGTCACAGGAGTGACCACTCTCGTGCAATTAAAGTGAGATGATGTCAAATGGTACAAACAGGATTGTGTGTTATCATGGGTCCAATTCTGGGTATAAATGGAAAGGAGCCATCCTCAAAGTGTAATCATGTGCTGGCAGACATGATGCACTTCAAGGCATGAAGGGGAGACATGGAGTCCTCACCAGGGGAGTCCATGTTCAGGAGCTGAGAGAGAGAAAGTGTGGAATGTTGGGGCTCATCATCACTGTCTTCTACAAAGAGCTAGCACGACATCCATACGGCTGCGTTGAAGCCACCTATGAATGACAGGAGGGAAATACTTTTACAAACTAGGGACGCTCTCAGGAAACAAATGTGTGGAATACAGGAAATAAGACCACAAAGAGCTAAGTTCACAACTAGATAATCCCAGGCTCCACAGACACCCAAGGATATTTTCAGCCCAATATCTAGTAAGTCTTTGATTTGTTTATCAGTAAGGTGATAGCTCTTATAAAGACTACTTTAAAAATAAATACACCATGGGTGAACTTCGTGAGGCAAAGCAGGAGCAGATAGAACAAGTGTCAAGATGAGGTAATATTATGCATGGAAGGGATTCCTCTAGGGTTTCCAGATGTTGAAGGAGTCTAGCTCACTTTACAGTTAATGTAAAGCCAACAGAAAGGTGTTAATAGCTTGTGTTGTTGGAATCTCCCTCTCTGCCACGAGGCCATGGAAATGGCAAAACCTGTGGCACCCAGTAATCTTTTACAAGTAGATACAATTTCTGACACTGCAAAGGGGAACTAAATTTAGCTTTTACAGTGTAAGAGCTGATTTCAATTGCTTTGACACTATGATTGAGATTCAGTTGAAAGAAATACATACATGCATACATGGACAAATGCATATAATATCAGTGTCATAGGAAAGTATCAAAGCAATTCAATAAAATATCATGTAAAGTTCAAAATTCATCAGCAACATGGGTCATGTGCACATATTTATTTATATGCTATTTTAAATACTCTTGAGCTTTTGGACACAAAATGAATTTCTTTCAAGTGCAAAGTTATCTAATTCAGTTCACAGCTAGTCTCCTGCTAATCATGCTCTCCAGATCCGGGAGAGGAGGCTGATCACATTGATAATCAAGATTTGCTATATATATATACACACATACACACACACACATACATATATATGAGTCATCTTTGTAACTGGAAAACATTAGACACAGGCTTTAGCGTTCTATGAGTTTAAAAATATCCTGATCACATTGATAATCAAGATTTGATATATATATATATATATATATATACATACACACACACACATACATATATATGAGTCATCTTTGTAACTGGAAAACATTAGACACAGGCTTTAGCGTTCTATGAGTTTAAAAATATCCTTCTTACTTTTAATCCTGTTCTCTTGAATTTAGTGATGGGATTTCAGTGTTTCTTCTCTCACAGTTCTTTTCTTTAGAGAGAATCACACCCCAAACAGAGGCAATGATGCATGCCAATCATAAGAGTAGTACTCTTACTAATGGCTAAGAGGAAACACCTTAGATGGCATGGTCTTTGACCTTGAGCCATTTATAGAGTAGGGCCCTTGCTGTTCATCGATGTTTTGCTCTCAGCTTCAGTCCTTAGGAAGCCACAGTTTTCAGGATCTGTTAGCCTTTGTCTTCTAGGTGGCTTGGCCCAGGAGAGAGACTGGTACAAGACTGAAGGATGAGAAGAAGGGAGACACCAGAGTACTTCGTGCTCACTCTGTGTTACATGGCAGCTTTAACCGGGCCTGTACCTCCCCTGTGGCTCTCGCTGAAGGACGCCGTCTCTTCACAATTCCAGCTGCACCTGGCAAACTTCCACAATCCCAAATCCCAGCAGATAACCCTAAATCCTAGACTTTAGTAACATGAGCCCTTTTTCTATCAAGTCCTAGGACTGGGACTGATTTCCTGCTGCTACTAATCTCAAATGCCCTGTTTTACTTTTCAGCTCTTTTATTACCGTATAACCAATTCCCTACAATAAATTCCTTCTGTTGGAGATTCCTAAAATAGTTGTGGTTTTATTGTCTGGGGCCTCACTGATACAGAAACATAAAAACAACACATACACATTCAAACGTCAGAAGTGTCAGAAGATTAAATGACTACATTGGACAGTCTAAATAGAGGCTCACAGAAGAGGCCTAGAAATTCATTCCACCTGTGGCCCATTATCGTTGCCCGTGTGATCTTTCCTCTATATCTTGACCTTTAAACTTCAGCTTTTTTTTTTTTTCCCAAAAAACCCCAGCACAACACTCACCATGATAATAATGCTACATTTCTTTAGAGATGGGTAAAAATTATTCTGTCTACTGAATAGATTGAAGCAAACATAGAAAAATGTGTGGTACATCCTTTTGTTGATGATAGCTATCTGTGATCAGAAACTGTGATAAAACATAACTTCTCCTTTAAATCCCATCATTTTTAAATGATGGGCTGGTGTTAATTCACAAAGTGCTTGGAGAAGAACTTAGAGTTCTTTCTTGAAATGCTTCTTTGAGAAAAAAAAAGCTTTTTTGGCAGGCAGAGATAATAGATGGATATTAATGTAGGTGTATAGTCAATTATTATAAGCTGCTATTCAAAAAGAATGATCAAACTAAAATGATGTATGGACTTAAGGAATTCTCATTCTTGAGAGTACTGGTTATTTGTGAGTGTGTATTTTTTTTATTGTAAATAAATGATTTTAATGGAGGCTCTTACAGCTCTTATAACAATCCATACATCAATTGTTTCAAGCACCTTTATACATATGCTGCCTTCATTATTTTTCAAAATATTTTCTTTCTGTGTAAGACCTTGGTATCGGCTCCTATTTTTTCCCCCTCCCACCCTCATGGACCCCTGATAAATTATAAATTATTATTATTTTCATATCTTGCACTGCCCACTGTCTTCCTCTTCCACATTATTGTTGTTCGTCCCCCTGGTGGGAGGGGGGGGGCGGGATTGTGCGTCATTGTAGTTGGTTCCTCGTTTCTCCCCCTTCTCCTCCCACCTTCCCCTTCCCTCATTTTATCCCTACTCCCATTGCTGTTCCTGAGGGGTTTATCAGCTCTTTAAAATAAAAGTTTTTCTTCTTAGTGTTTTCCAGCCAAATTTCTGAGAGAGTTTATTAAGTTATATTCATCTTGGCTTAAGATGATGATCAGCAGCCTAGTCTTTGTTTTCTGTCATTCATGGTCCGGTTAGTCGTGTCCCGGAATGGGTTGAGCACAATTAGCAGGCTGGCTGGTATTAACTGAGCTTTGACTCCGCAGTAAGAATCCTTAGCCCGTCGGCCAGGCCCTCTGCGCCGCAGCCCACGCCACACCACCACAGAGCCCCTGCTGCGGCATTGACCTCCCACGTACACTGACCTTGGCACACCTGCTCAGGATGTCTGCACCGAGGGCTACGGGTTTGGCCTCATAAAACTGGATTCGAAAACAAAATCTGAGAGCGGATTGGAATTTACCATCTCCAGCTCAGCCAACACCGAGACCAACAAAGTCACGGGCAGCCTGGAAACCACGGACTGGGGACCGAGTATGAACTGAGGTTCACAGAGAAGTGGGACACAGACCACACGCTCAGCCCGAGATCCCCGTGGAAGACCAGCTGACCCGCGGGCTGAAGGTGACCTTTGACTGGTCCTTCTCCCCACCACTGGGACAAAAAAGAATGCCCAAATCAAATCAGGCTACCAGCCTGAGCACGTGAACCTGGGCTGCCACGTGGGTTTCGACCTGGCCGGCCTGCCATCCGCCAGGCTTGGGCTGGGTGACGAGGGCTGGCCGGCCGGCCATCTGATGAACTCTGAGACTGCCAAGGCCCGAGTGACCCAGAGCAACCCTGCGGTAGACTACAGGACGGATGAAGTCCAGCTTCTCACTAATGAGAATGACCACACAGAGTTTGGCGGCTCCATTTACCAGAAGGTGAACAAGAAGCTGGAGACTGCTGTCAATCTCGCCTGGACAGCCGGGAATCGCAACACTCGCTTCGGAACAGCAGCCAAGTATCAGATCGACCCTGATGCCTGCTTCTCGGCCAAGGTGAACAATTCCAGCCTGATGGG
>NW_022103928.1:9944215-9949368 GCF_000313985.2 Echinops telfairi
GAAGGTAGGTGCGATGAAGCCAAAAATCCAGGACTTTTGACCCCTCTCAAGTTGCGGTTTTGTGCCCTTGCACAGAGTGTGAACGAGCTTCCAAACAGCACCCCTGCCGCAAGCTGGGAAGAGTCTCGGAACTGTAACCTCTCGGTGACCGCACCCAGAATCCCAATTGGGCTGGTGCTGTCTGCACCACTCAGTTTATTTTTTAGCCATTTCATGGGTACATTTTACAGTCATCCATTTTGTGTGGAATTAGATCTTCCCCCTTCGAATGCTGTAATTAACATCACTTAAAATAAAACTTGAATAAAGTATTGAAACCTAAAAAAAAAGAGAATCGTTAATCAATGATCACCCTTGTTCACAAAACAGCCTACGTTGTTGTTAGGTGCCATCGAGGCAGCCCCAACTCCAGGGACGGTGCACAGCAAAAGGAAAACCGCCTGGTCCTGAGCCGTCCTCACAATCTGCAGCCACTTTGTCAACCTATCTCACTAAGGGTCTTCTGTTTTGGAGAAGCTTCTGCTGCAGCATGGTGTCCTTTCGAGGGAATGGTCTGTTCTGCTAACATGTCCAAAGTATGTGAGGAGACATTTGGCCATCCTTGCTTCTAAGGCGTATTCTGGCTGCACTTTGTTCAAAACAGACTTGTTTGTTCTTCCGGAATTCCCATAACTGCTCCAGTACTTCTTCAGGCTTCCTGACTCTGTCCAGCTTTCACATACATAGGACGTGATTGAAAACGCCGCGTCTTGGGTTAGGTACGCGTTACCACTGACAGTGCTGCCTTTGCTCTTGAACACTTTCAAGAGGTCTTTTGCAATAGCTTTAGCCAATACGATACGCTGCTGATTTCTTGACTGCTACTTCTATGTGAAAGGAAGAATAAAATTGCTGACCAAAAATTGTATAGTCAGCAAAACTGTCCTGTAAATATGAAGAAGAAATAATAGCATGTGCAGATAAAGGGAAAAAAGAAAAGAAATTTGTAAAAACAAGACCAAATTTACAAAAATAATAAAGGGAGTACTTTGGACAGAGAATCAACATCAGCAAACATCAATCTATGATTGCCATACAAAATAAAAACACCCAGCAGTCAACTAGATCATTGAAGTATTCAAAGTAAAACAAACATACAAGATTGAAAAAAGGGAGCCAGAGGCAGCAATCCACAATGAAGATAAGTAAGTAAGTAGAGGGCATCTTGTAGATACAAAATATTTGAATGGAAAGGAAATTAAGTAGATTTCAAGAAACATTAGGCTGTTTTAAAATTGGGAGGAAAGTAATAAGTAAAAAGGTAACCTCGAAGAAAATGGATCAACCCTATCACAATATAATTAAAAAGAAGAAAATCACAAAGTCTTAGTAAACAGTAAAGCAGGGGTCCTCAAACTTTTTAAACAGGGGACCAGTTCACTGTCCCTCAGACCCATTGGAGGGCCAGACTATAGTTAAAAAAAAAAACTATGAACAAATTCCTACTCACTCAGAACAAAAAATCCTATGATAGTGAATGATGGGGGGAGTGTGGAGTGGAGACCCAAAGCGCATTTGTAGGCCACTGGAGATCCCCTTACAGAAGGGTCTCGGGGAGGAGACGAGCAAGCCAGGCTGCGATGTAGCAATGATGAAACATACAGCTTTCCTCTAGTTCCTAAATGCTTCCTCCTCCCCCACTATCATGATCCCAAATCTACCTTACAAATCTGGCTAGACCAGAGATATACACTGTTACAGATAGCAACTGGAAGCACAGGGAATCCAGGACTGATGATCCCTTCAGGACCAGTAGTGTGAGTGGCGATACTGGGAGGGTAGAGGGAGGGTGTGTTGGAAAGGGGGAACCAATTACAAGGATCTACATGTGACCTTCTGTCTGGGGGAAGGACAACAGAAAAGTGGGTGAAAGGAGACGTCGGACAGGGCAAGATATGACAAAATAATAATTTATAAATTGTCAAGGGTTCATGAGGGAGCGGGGAGCGGGGAGGGGAAAAAATGAGGAGCTCATGCCAGGGGCTTAGGTGGAGAGCAAATGTTTTGAGAATGATGAGGGCAATGAATGTACAAATGTGCTTTACACAATTGGTGTATGCATGGATTGTGATAAGAGTTGTATAAGCCCCTAATAGAACGATGAAAAAAAAACCTAAATTAAGAAAAATTCCTATGCACACTGCACATATCTTATTTTGAATTAAAAAAACAAACAGGGCAAAAACACCCGGCGGGCCGGATAAATGTCCTCGGCGGGCAGCATGTGGCCCGTGGGCCGTAGTTTGAGGACCCCTGCAGTAAAGCAACAAATAAAAAAGAAAAAGAAAGCTGTGGACATGATGAACTACGCACAGAAATACAAGAGAAGCAAAGAAACCACTACTCCACCACCACCACCAACAACAAACAGCAACAGGACAGCAGTAAATTCCTCCCATATTGTGTTAGTTACATCATTGCATGTCAACTGGAGGATACATAAACGTGTAGGGGTGGTATTCAGCCTATCAATCAGCCTGATGGTGACTTCTTGTGGGCATGGCCTTCTCATAAGAAAGACCCCAGGAACCTTCCCCTAAGCCCCCAATGAAAGATCTTCAAAATACATCAACTAGACTTTTGTAGGTTTGAAAAGAGAAATAGAAACACAACAATAATAGTATGATACCTCTATATACTGTTCTTGAGGATGTAGAGAATAAGCAGAAGAATTCCACCACACAACTACTCAACATGATCTCTTAGACGTGTGCAGAACTCTTCGCCCAACAGCACCGTAATACCATTCTTTTCCAAGACACATGGGGTATTTCCAGAATAGGTATGTTAGGTCACAAAGCAGCTCTTAGCTTAAAAATGGAGATATTAAAAGCCATTTTCTCAGCTCACAACTCTATAACATTTTTTTATCAACTATAGACAGATCAAAGGGGAAAAGTCAAATACATGGAACCCCTAAAATAAAAAAAAAAGTCTTGGGCCAGGTGGCTTCAGAGAAGCTTCAGAGAAGAGCCGATACCAGTTCTACTCCAACTACTCCATAGTGTAGAAAAGGACGGAGCTCTCCAATTCATTTTATGATATGAGTATCCTCGATACTAAAGCCCGGCAGAGGCATCACCAGAATGGAAAATTATAGACCAATATCCCTTATGACATGGACACAAATTTTTCAAAAAACACTCTAGGCAACAGAATCCAACTATATATACATACACATATACACATATGCATATATATTTAAATCATGACTAAGTGGGGTTCACCCAGGTATACACAGATGGTTCAATATTTAAAAAACAATAAATGTAATTCACCATATAAATAAAACAAGGGGGGAACTAAGTGATCATATCAATTTTTACAAAATGTCATTTGACAAAACCCAGAATCCATTCCTGATAAAAGCACTGAACAAAATAGGAATAGAAGGGAAACTCTTCAATATAATAAAGGGCATATATGCAAAACTAAGAGGCAACATCTCGTTCAATTGTGAGAACCTTAAAGTATTGCCTATGTGAACAGAAACCACACAAGGATGCCCTTTATCACCACCCTTGTCCAATATTGTCTTGGAGTTTTAGCTACCGCTTTTTGTTCAATCATTCGTTTACTGCCTTTGAGTTGATGCTGACTCATAACAACCCTATTGGACAGGGTAGAACTGCCTCTGTGGGTTTTCAAGATTGTATTTCTTCACAGGAGTAGAAAGCCCAATCTTTCTTCCTTGGAGTAGGGGGTGTTTCTGAACTGCTGACCTCACAGCAGTCCAACACACGACCACTACCACCATAAACACATTCCACCAGAGCTCCTGAGCTAGAACTATTAGACACAAAAAAGAAATCAGAGCCATCTAAATTGGCAAAGAGAAGTAAAACTTTATTTACAGGGGATATGATTCTGTATTGAAAAAGCATCAAAGAATTGGTAAGAAAATTGTTAGAACTAATTAAAAAATTCAGCAATGTGACAAGGCACAAGATGAACATACAAAAAAATGATAGCATTCCAGTATACTAAGAGGATTCAGAAAAAGAAATCAAGAAAACAACACTATTCATAATAAACTAAACTCAAAACTCACTGCCATCAAGTCAATACTGACTCATAGTGAGCCTATAGGAGAGGGTAGAGCTGCCTCTGTGTATTGGACTGTATCAGAAATTGTCAACTGTTATGAAAGTAGAAAGCCCGTCTTTGTCCCTCAGAGCTGCTGGTAGGTTCTAACTGCTGACCTTTTGGATGGCAGCCCAACACCTAATCACTATGCCACGAGGGCTACATTCATGGTAGCCAACAATAACAACAACAACAACAACAGAAATACTTAGGAATAAACCTAGCTAGATATAGTAGTTACATAATTTCATGTCAAATTGAAGACATATAAAAATGTAGGGGTGGAGTTTAGCCTCTCAATCAGGTCACAGCCTAAGGTCATACTGCATATTAAAAGGAATAGTTTAGATAAGAACGAATTGAAGAATGTGTTCAGTATTGTCCCCCATGGTGCTACAGGAATTGTGCCCTATCTGACCCCACCATATTGAGGAGAAACACTAAGGGTGTGTAACAGAACAGCAAGGGGAGCAAAGCATTGAAGACCCCAGGAATACCAAAAATAGATGTGGGGCCAGGGCATGGCACCCCATCAGATTCAACTGGGAAATACTCCTAAAGGCCAACAAACAGACCTTGAACTATTTATAGGCTTTTCTCTTTTTTTTGTTTTTCTTGTTTTCTTTTTTAGGTTTTGCTTTGTTGTTCTTCTTTGGTTTTCTTTTGTTGTTTTGCTTTGCTCTGTCTTGTTTTTGTGCACATTATTATCTATGCATGTCTATCTAGACAAGATAGGTGGGATAAACAATCCAGAGGAGAAAACAACAGGACCAACGGTTGGTGGTGGTGGTGGGTGGGGAGGTGGCAAGAGGGAGATCTGGGAGAGTGGGAGGCAGGGGAAAGGAAGTAGATGCTAACAAACCCAGAGACAAGTGAAGCACATGTGATCAAAAATCAATGACAAAGAGGGTATAGGAGGCCTGGTAAGGCTTGATAAAGGGCAATGTAACCAAGAAGAATTACTGAAACCCAAATGAAGCCTGAACATGATAGTGAGACAAGAGGAAAGTAAAAGGAAATAGAGGAAA
>NW_022103928.1:9950758-9983378 GCF_000313985.2 Echinops telfairi
CGCCGCTGCACAGCTCACTGTTGGCCACAGTGCAGCCAGAGCAGACAGGAAGTGTGAGGTCTCTTTTAATAAAACAATAAACAATAAATGTGTACAGTATTCTTCTTCATGGAAAAATAAGATATCACCTGAAAATAAGACTTAGCGTATCCTTGCGAGCAGAAATTAATATAAGACACTGTCTTATTTTCGGGGAAATAGGGTATGAATAGAGAGTCTGTAAGCCCATTGCCTTCAAAATTGAATTGGATCTGTTAAATGGTTTTAGAAAGAAATTCCTGCAAAGAAGGTTCTGAAAAAGGTAAGCCCCACCCAATGCCCAGAGTGCTCAGAACATTTGCATTCAAAAAGACTTGCTGTAAAAAAATATTATAAAAAATGCTTGCTGAAAGAGCTCTTAGCAGACTGAAGGGGAAAGGGGGGCCATTTGACCTTTTGGAATTTTGAACTGGAGATTTCTGCATGAAGCTGGAAAAATCTGGAGCCATGAAGGAACTCTCTTCACTAAGCCTGTGGCAGCCTGAAAAGCTCACTAGGTGACCACCTGGATCCACTTGTTGAGTGGAAGTGGGAGAAATGGAGCAATAAAGATATAGGTTGAGTCTTGCCACTGACACCCATGGACCTAGTTCACAGGGACTAGAGGAGAGATGAGAATAGATGGCTGGTCTGAAGAGTATAGAGTTGTGCAAAAACTGAGCCTATGGGATGATCTAACCCAAAGGGACTAGGGTTTTTGGGAATTTGTGAAGGGGCCCTTGGTTGAAAGGTGAGGTGGCCAGTGGGCACCATGGAGAGGCTAAGTTAGGTGACCCATATTGAGTTGACCAGAACCTGACTAGATGATAAGATTTTTGAGCTTGTGAATTGGTGCACATTGCTGCTGACTTTATGGACAACCTGTCCTGATTTGACTTTGTTTATGGATGCAGACTTACAGGTCCCAACTGGAATGAAGCATCAAAGAACATACTTGTCTCTTCAGAGCACTGGGTTAATAGAAAGGGCAGTATAGAAATTGGATACTCAAAATGGGGGGATAAAGGCATGAAGTGGCTGGCTTATAAACTTTCATGGGTGGTAGAATATTCTGATAGGATTATAGGATTATGGTGTAGGTGTTCACAGAACTGCAATTGTTAGGCATAGAATATTTTTGTTTTGTTCACTTATAGAATATTATGCTTAAATGAGGCTGGCACATTTTCAGTTTTTAGTTTTAGTTTTTCCTGATGCACAAACATGATTTCATTATTGTACTTTTTACATATTATATATAGCTGAAGAGTTGTGTAAAGATTTCAAGTTGACAAGGGGTAGTCTGTTGTAGTTACATAATTTCATGTCAATGTGAAGATATGTGAAATGGTAGGGGTGAAGTTTAGCCTGTCAATTAGGTCACAGCCTGAGGGTTACTCCCTGTGGGCATGGTCTTCTCATAGGGTGCCGTGGGACCCTCCTCACCCCCACTTCTCTCTCTGCCTTCGCCTTCCTTCTGGCTAACCTTGATGGCAGTCAGATCCCTGGAGATGCATCCACTGCCATTGGCTCCACAAAACTTTGCACCTACCACCCTATGATATTCCTGCATTCTGCTTCATTGCTTGTGACTGCATGAGTCTGAGGAGGGCCTTATGGACTAGTATTGGACTAATGGACTTAAGTTGGAATGGACTGGGATGTTTTCCTCATATCTAAAGCTTCTTGATATAAAGCTCTTCTTTACATATATGTTTGTCACTGGATTTGTTTCTCTAGTCAACCTGGCCTAACAAACTGGAGAAACAAAAGACTTGTGCAATGAAAATTATAAAACATTACTACAAGAAATCAAAAGAGATCTACATAAATGCATATGCAATGTTCCTGGATAGGAACACTTAACCGTGAAAATGTAAATACTACCCAAAACTCAAACTCACTGCCATCAAGTTGATTCTGACTCATAGCAAACCTTTAGGGAAGAGTAGAACTACCCTTGTAGATTTCTGAGACTGTAACTCTTTACTGGAGTAGCAAGCCTCATCTTTCTCCCATGGAGCAGTTGGTGGTTTTGAGCTGTTGATCTTAGAGGTAGCAGCCCAAAGCATAACCACTATACCACCAGGGCTCCTAAATACACCAGTGCTCCAAAGTGGTATAAATGCAATACAATCCCAATCTAAATTCCAGTGTCAGTCTTCAAAGAAATGGAAAAACTAATTACTAACTTTATATGGAATGCAAAAAGAACCAGGATAAGCAAAGCACTATTAAAGAAGAACAAAATAAGAGGCCTATCACTTCCCAATCTCAACAGATATTACACAGCTATGGTATTTAAAATGGCCTGGCAATGGTCCAAGAGATACATAGACCAATGGATTAAATAAAGAACCCAAACATAAATCCATCCACCTACAGAAAACTAATGTTTGACAAAGGACTATACACATTGAATGGAGAAGAGATAGTTCCTTTAATAAATTGGTGCTTACATAATCGAATTGCTATTTGCATAAAAATTAGTGAGGATCCATATCTCATTTCATATACAAAACATTCTAGAGTTATAAAAATCAATGAAAATAGGGACAAATATTGAGGCCCTAGTGCAGGCATCCTCAAACTATGGCCTGTGGGCCACATGCGGCCCGCCAAGGACATTTATCTGGCCCATCGGGTGTTTTTGCCCCGTTTTGGTTTTTACTTCAAAATAAGATATGTGCAGTGTGCATAGGAATTTGTTCATAGTTTTTTTTTAAACTATAGTCCGGCCCTCCAACAGGTCTGAGGGACCGTGAATGGGCCCACTGTTTAAAAAGTTTGAGGACCCCTGCGCCTAGTGCATGATATAAACACACTATCAAACATAAAAATGCACACAGCAGAAGGCAGAATATAGAAACAGGACCTCCTAAAAACAAGAAGTGTATATGCATCAAAAGATTTTATTAAAAGAGTCAAAAGAAATCCGACAGACTGGGAAAACATTTATTGGCAATGGCATATGAGACAAAGTAATAATTTCTAAAGTTTATGGGGGGAAAAACTATAGCAACTAAACGATAAAAAGATGAATACCTATTATAAACGGACAGAGGACATGAACAGTTTACTAAAGAAGTCAACAAACATGAAGAGATACTTGTGATCACTAACCCTCTGAGAGATGTAAATCAATATAATGATGAGATACCATCTCCCCCCAGTGTTAATAACAAAGTTCAAAAGAGCAGAAAACAACAAATGTTGGGGAAGGTCCAGAGAGATTGAGAACCTCATACACTGCTGATGGGACTCTCAACCAGTACAATCATTGTGGGAAGCAATGTGACACTTCCCCAAACAGTCAGAACTAAAAGTTTCATATGAGCCAGCAATAGCACTACTTATTACATACTCTACGAAAATAAAGAATATGGTACAAATGGATATATGCACATCTATATTGATTGCAGAATAATTCACAATAGCCAGTAGATGGAAATAACCTACATGCCTGTCAGTGGAAGAGTGGATAAATAGATGCTGGTACATAAACGCAGTGGAATACTATACATTGCTGAAGAATGATGATGAAATTGTGAAACACCTCATGGCGTGGATAGGCTTGGGACATTATACTGAGTGAAGTGAGTAAAAACGGAAAAAACAAATGGAAGAATATTGTATGAAACCACTTTTATTTATTTATTTTTAAAATCATTTTAATTGGGAACTCGTACAACTCTTATCACAATCCATACATTGTGTCAAGCACATTTGTACATTTGTTGCCATCATCATTCTCAAAACATTTTCTTTCTACTTGAGCCCTTGGTATCAGCTCCTCATTATTTTCCCTCCCTTCCCCCCACCCTCCCTCACGAATCCTTGATCATTTATAAATTATTATTTTTTCATGTCTTATACTGTCCAATGTCTCCCTTCACTCACTTTTCTGCCATCTGTCCCACAGGGAGGGGGTTATATGTAGATCACTGTGATCGGTTCCCCCTTTCTCCCTCATCTTCCCCTACCCCTCCTGGTTATTGGTCCTGAGGGGCTTATCTGTCCTGGATTCCCTGTGTTTTCAGCTCTTATCTGTACAGTGCACATCCTCTGGTCTAGCCAGATTTGTAAGGTAGAACTGGGATCATGATGGTGTGTGGGGGGCGGGGCGGGGAGGAAGCATAAAGAACTAGAGGCAAGTTGTCTGTTTCAGTGTTTCATGGGTGCTATACTGCACCATAAGTGGCTCATCTCCTCCCCGCGACCATTCTGTAAGGGATGTCCAATTGTCTACAGATGGGCTTTGGGTCTCCACTCCACACTAACCCCCTCATTCACAATGATATGATTTTTTTGTTCTTTGATGCCAGATACCTGATTCTATTGACACCTCATGATCACACTGGCTGGTGTGCTTTTCCCTTGTGGGCTTTGTTGCTTCTCAGCTAGATGGCCGCTTGTTTATCTTCAAGCCTTTAAAACACCAGAAGCTTTATTTTTTGATAGCTGGGCACCATTAGCTTTCTTCACCCCATTTGCTTATGCATCCACTTTGTCTTCAGTGATCATGTTGGGAAGGTGAGCATCAAGGCATGCCAGTTTACTAGAATAAAGTGTTCTTGCAATGAGGGATTACTTGAGTGGAGGCCAATGAGACCACTTTTAAGAACAACATCAAGAAAAGGTTTTCATACCAAAAGAAACAGACATTGATGGCTACCAGGGATGGAAGGGGAAGTAGAACGGGGAAGCTCCAGGCTAGAGGATTTATAGGTGTTAAATTTGGTGAAGGGGCAGATAATATACTATAAGGGGGAGATGGAGAAATAAGCAGGGGCAGAAAAGTTGTTTACAATGGTGAATTCAAACCTATGATCTGATAAGTAACACACACACACCCCTCCCCCGCAAGTCACAATACCAACAGACAGAAAGGGGACAGAATGGAAAGTGGTTAGGGTACGCTGTGTTCCTAGTAAGGGTGACAAAAATTTGGGGAACAGTTCATGGTCATGGTTGAACATGATGAGCCTAGTTAACGTCAGTGAGCTATCCATGTGAAATATATAGAAATGGAAAGTGTTCCATTATCAATATATTTATCACAACAAAAGCATTTATTAGATTTGGAAGCAGTAGTAATGATTGAACAACATGGTTGACACAGTTAGTCTCGCTAAATTGTTCATGTAAAAATGGTTGAAATCATAAATGTTTTGCACCATGTATTTCATCATTGTTTAAAAAAATTAAATTCATTAGAGTCTCCATTAGTGGACTAATAATGATAGGAGTCACACCTTTTTAGTTAGTGGCCATTGATTCAATTTGGATGTTTTATAGACTCCGGAGACCTGTTTTTTAGAAAACACAGTACAGGAGCAAACCATGTGGAGATGTCAAAACTATGCTCGCAGTCTCACATCTCCACATCTCTTCATGAGCACTATTATTTGAGGTCCATTTATAAGGCCTATCATTAAAAAAGCAAAAAGAAAGCAGAGTAGCTAGATTTAGAATCACACCCACCCAAAGTAAACATCATTACCAGCTACCTCCACCTCCACATAAGATATATAGAAAAATAACCCTGTTTATTTTTCCTGGATGCCCTAAGCACAGTAAAATGCAGTCATCTTGTCTGCACATTATACAGAAAAGAGTAAGTACCCAATTCTAGCACAGACTGATGAGTGAGGCGGTATTGTTGTACAGACACCTGGTAAAGTTATTTATTTGAATCGCACCTGCTCAGTCAATAATGCTGAGGGTTTGCATGAATCAGCAAAAAGCAAAATTGAATTCCAACCACACATTCCAACCATACCTCCATCTACAAAGGAAGCCCCTCCTGCTGTCTCTAACCCTCACCTTTCTTCCCCTCTCCCCAACCCCATCAATGACACAGATGTGTGTCTCTGCTCAGATTCATTATTGGAAAACAGAACATACCAAGGTCTTCCTCTACCAAGGGATGAAGGTTTGCTCTGGAGATTAAAGGAAGAAACAAAAATATTCAAAATCATGAGAACGGCAGTCTCGTCCAAGCCATAGAAGGCAAGTGAAGAGGGTCAGAGGGGTGGACACAAGACCACAGGACTATCTCAATGCTGACCAGCTACATGCCAAGGACTCAGTAGAAACGCATGGCTTCTTGAATTTACATTAATTAAAATTAAATACAACTTAAAATTTAGTCACTCAGTAGACTCACTAAGATACATTAAAAACTTGATAATCCATATAGTAATTGGCTACCATATTGGATAGCATAGCTTTATAAAAGATACCTCTAATAGAGGCTCTGAGTAATTTTGTCTAGATAAGACCTGTTAACTTTCTCTATCTCACATGTCTCCAACTTAATTGATCACACACATATACACTGATACATCCCGATTACACACTGATTTTAGGACTCCTCTTTATAGCTTGCATAATTAATCCTCCTGAAATTTTTGTTTTAAATGCACTCTTTTTGCCCCATCTCAAAGAAACTTACTATAGTAGTTTACATAGGCAGTAGAAGCTATATAGCAGAGTGAGCGCGTGTGTGCAAGAGGATATTTACATGAGAGTAGATGCGTAGGGTGTGAAGTTATGTGTGCCCATATGTGGCCCTGCATGTGGGGGGGCATGTGAGTAGCTAGGGCAGGCAGAGGATTTGTAAAGGAGTTTGGGAGAGAGTGTGCTTTGTCAGGGTATGAGGTTATCTGCCCGTTGGGGCACAGTGAGTATATGAGACAATGTGCAAAGGGTGTATCTGTTGTGTGTGTGCATGTGTGTACACAGGTTGGAAATTGCCAATATAATGTCTTCTTAAGCAAAACTAAAATGTATTGGCTTTCCTTTTATGATCTTCTCTAAGGTTAAATGAGACTTGCTTTCTTTTTTTAAATTCATTTTATTGGGGGCTCGTACAACTCTTATCACAATCCATCAATCCATCCATCCATTGTGTCAAGCACATTTGCACATTTGTTGCCATCATCATTCTCAAAACATTCGCTTTCTACTTGAGCCCTTGGTATCAGCTTCTCATTTCCCCCTTCCCCCTCCACCTCCCGCGCCCCCTCACAAAGCCTTGATAAATTATAAATTATTATTATTTTGTCATGTCTTGCTTTCGAACATGCTTTCAAGTAATACATTAAACTTGGGACAAACCGTTGATTTCTTCCCCTCTATATTTCCCCCCAACTCTAAAAATTAACCACAGAATAATTGTTTGAAGAAAGTTGAAATTGCTGCATAATTTTCTCTCTGGTTCCATAGCTGTGGTAAAATTAAAGTTATAGTTAAGCTAATGGGAAGAATTTCAGTAGATACATACAAGGCAAAAATAATAATTAAGAAAGCAATATTGAAATTCCTTGTATTTAATGGTAAGATACAATATTCTCAGTAGCTGGTTTCTGCCAAATACCCCTTTTTATTTTGGGTATTTAAACAAACAGAAACTCCCAAGGCACCGCCACTTCTCAGACAAATCCTGAATCATCTTCCCAAAATGCAGCATGTTATTAACTCAATTGTTTTTATTTACAATAGCGTTAGGCACACACTCTAAATGAAACATGATGAAACCACTCCCAGGGGAGGTAAGTACTTTGAGTTTTCAATGTGGTACATGGCCTTAACCTGGTATACATGATGGGAATGTGGCCAAGCAGGTCCCGGAGATGTTCATTAGTGCTAATGGGAGGGATGTGGCCAAGGCACTTAGTAAATGCACAACCCTTGAAGTGTTAGATGATTTAGGGAGGCCAATTAGTAAGTGTCTCCATGATCAACACTTTTAGGATTTGTCCTTTGGGGAGCTCTTCTTTTGCAGAGAGGAGCTTCCTGTCATTATTACTTGGCCCTTTTGACTTTTTAGAAAGCAAGATGAGGTTTAAAAAGCACAGTTCGCCTTTCTCCACAGACAAATGAAATGGTATATCAGGTACTTCACTGTGCTGACCTAATGGGGGAAAGAACTTAAGACCTCCCAAGTCCATTCCTTGTTCTTTTTATCTTCACCAGGTGGGTTGGTGGTATGAAGAATACTGACTATGCTTGTGGATTTCCAGAGAAAAAGATCAAATGAGACTTAAGAGAAATGCAATCAAATTGTTTCCTTGGAAAAAAGACTGGGGAGACTTCAGCTTGTTTCCTTTGGACAAGTCCTCAGAAATGGCCAACTGCTAGAAAAGGGCCTCCCACCAGCTCAGAAAAATCAGGGAAAAGGAGGGATTGACCCAACAGCCACAATGGGCTGAAAGCATCGCCTCTCTTGAAGATGGTGTGCAGGACGAGGCAAGGTTTCTTCCTTTTTATTCATAAGGGCTCCATGAGGCAGAGCCAACTTGATAGCAACTAGCAACAGCAAAGAATTGGTTGGACTCTGCTTTAGAAATGAGATGACAAAGATGCCTTTCCTGCCAAATCCTTTGACTGATCACGGAGTCTGGATCTGGTGAAGGTCGCTGCCAGCAACAGGACGCTGGATGAAAAATAACATATATCAGCACACAATAGGAGAGATTCAGCCAAAGGCTCATGTTCTGATATGACCTCATGACTCATGGTGAAACCTTAAATGACTCTTCTATCAGACCCCTATCTGTTCAATGGAGACATAAATGTTACATTTTAGAAAAAGTGAAGCTAAACAGTTGGTCTACATAAACCAAGCTTGGAATCATTACTGTCTAACTCAGCTATACAGATTTGGAAACAGGGAGAGACACTACTCACCACTTGCTGACTTAGAGGACAGACACCCGTAAGCATTGTGTAAGTACCTCAAAGAGAAGTGGCTGGCCACAATCTTAAATATTTTGACAACTGCATCAATTCCACTGGCTTTTAATGGGAATCAGATGCCCCAGATGTGTTTAAATAATTAATGTTGGCCCTAGCTTGTACAGATAATGCCTTTTAATGAACTCAGCATTAAGGGCTATTTATTTCCATACATCTAATGCCACGAATGTGTTCTAAATAGGAAGGTTTTTATGATCTGAATGGCAGGGAAGAAATACTAGAATCTAAAAATATATTATCTCTCATCAAAAACAAATCTGTTTCTTTGATAGAAAACTGGATGATGAAATAACTGGCTTTTAGGATGCTATTGTGTAACTATCTCATTGAAGTGAAGAGAGTTGTTTGTTTTATGCTTTTGGTCTCTCTGTGTGTGTGTGTGTGTGTGTGTGAATGAAGATAGAACATACTAGTTGAGTTTGCTATTCTACAAGTCCATTTAATGACCTGGAACTGAAGAACTGTATTTTTGTTTTCCACTGTATAAAGCCAAGTAGTTAGCCCATGTTTATTAATGTTTTTGTTGTTATGAATACTGCTAAGTGTAGCTTCTAACACAATGACTGATAAAACAGCTTCTACTGAGCCACTGACCAGAACAGGGATATGTGGGGTCAGTGCCTTGACAAATGCATTGGGGAGGGTCTTATCAGCATCTTCGTGACTCTTGACTCTGATTCCTTCTCACTTCATTGTTCAAATTCAGGCTCACCTGAATCTGGTCATTGGCCATAATGAGACCGGTGTCTCATATCTGGCCCTGGCCCACTACAATTCCTCAATTTTCCCTTCTATTCTCGAGGCACATGTTGAGTTCCAGAGCAGGTTGGTCCAGAAGCAGCAGCATCCCCACCTCCAACCTTCCGTTTCATAGTCTGGTCTGAAACCTCTGTATCTCTCTGGATTTCCCAGGTGGGATGTGATGGCCTGGGAACATGCACTAGAGATCTCCTGCTACATAATTGGCCAATGGTTTATGCCTGTAGTATATCACATTTCCCATAGACAATGACTGAGCTCATTCCTAGGAGCACAATATTCTCCAAGGCCTAACTTTCTTTAGAATTGTACTTAGAACTTCTTTCTCTCTTATTTCTGGAAACAGATCGGCAATGAGGCCAGGTGATCTCCCAGTCTATTCTGGCCATCTGTCTCTCTATTTTATTTTACCACCATTTCCACAATACATTTCCTGCACATTCGATCTTGTGACAAACTAACACAAGGAAAGTGAGGGTTCTATATTACCTCGTTGCCATTAAGTTGATTCCAACTCATAGAAACTGTATGGGACTGCATAGAGCTGCCCTGTGGATTTATAAAACAGAAACTCTTTATAAGAGTAGAAAGCTTCACCTTTCCCCTAAAGAAGGTTTAGTATAGTCTGATTCCTAAATTAATCCCTTCTGAGATATAAAAGAGATCAAACAAGCAAGCCAAAGAAACAGGTAGAGGAAAAGAAATGCTAAGTCACGTGGAGATTGTCCAGGAATAGAAACTCAGAAAGGTAAGGCATTTCTCTAGAGCCAAATGAGAGATTAAGCCTTTCCTAGGGCCAGAATTCCGCATTTGGATTTCTAGCCCCTTAAACTGCCTTTGAATTAGGGTGCTGTCACAGAAGATTGAAAGTACTGCCAAAAGGGCAAACAAACCTGTCTTGGAAGAAGTACAGCCAGAATGCTCCTTAAAGGTAAAGATGGCAAGACTTGGTCTCCCGTATTTTGGACATGTTGTCAGGAGAGACCAGTCTTTGGAGAAGGTCAACAAGCTTGGCAAAGCAGGGGAACGGCAAAAGAGAGGAAGACCCTACACAAGATGGATTGCCACTGTGGCTACAACATGGACTGAAATGTAAAAACAATTGTGAGGTTGGTGCGGGACCGGGCAGCATTTCGCTCTGTTGTATACAGGGTCACTATGAGTCGTAACAGACTTCATGGCACCTGACAATAACAATATAAAAAGCCAAGAGCTAATATCTTGTTCAAAGGGTAAAAAAATGAAAACTTTTTCCCTGAGACCAGGACCCAGACAACGATGCCCTCTATCACCACTCTTATTCAACATGGTCCTAGAAGTCTTAGCGAGAAGCATCCATCAACCAAAAGGAATCAAAAAGGAATACAGGTGAGTAAGAAGACATAAAATTTTCCCTAATCACAGATGATATGATTTTACATGTAGAAAACCTCAAAGACTTCACAAAAATATTGTTGAAGACAATGGAAAGATTCAGCAATGTGACAGGATACAAGATGGACAAGCAGAAATCAGTTGGATTCCTGGATACTAACAAAAAGATCTTTAGAACAGATATCAAGAAAACAATATCATTTACAGTAGCCACATAACATATGAATACAGGAAAATCTAACCAGAGAAACAAAAGACCTAAACCAAAAAACCTACAGAATACTATTACAAGAAACCAAAAGAGACAGTCATAAATGGGAGACTATTTCATGGTCATGGATAGAAGTTCATTAATATTGTGAAAATGTCAACACTACCCAAAGAAATCTATAAATGCAACATAATTCCTACTGCCCAATATCATTGTTTAAAGAGATGTCAAAACTAATTACTCACTTCATATGGAGAGGGAAGACATCCAGGATAAGCAAGGGACTCCTTAAGAAGAAGAACAAAGTAGGAGGTCTCACCCTACTGGACCTCAAAGCATCCTACACAGACACAGCAACCAAAGCAGCCTGTCCTGGTACAACGACAGCTACATAGACCGATGTAACAGAATAGAAAACCGAGAAATAAATTCATCCGCTTACAGGCGATTGATCTTTGATAAAGGGCCAAAAAAATGCTAGCTGGGAAAGAGTCTCTTCAACAAACAGTGCTGACAAAGCTGGAATTGTCTGCAGAAGAATGAAACAGGGCCCATACCTCAAGCTTTGTGCAAAATCAAACTCAACATGGCAGTAAATGTGGATCCCAGAGCTGTAAAGATCATTGTGGTAGTTACATAAGCTGTTGTCAATTTGAGACTTAAGAGCAAAGGGGTGGAGTTTAGCCTGTCAAACTGATTGCGGCTTGATGACCTCATTTGGAGGCCCGAAGGAGATAAATAGCTCACTGGAGGCAGGACTCACACTCACTCCCTGCGCGACATTCCTGCGGACAAGACACATGGAGCTACGCTAGAGCTGGAGGAGCGGAGCGACATGGAGACCCCTGCCAACGCTGAGATGTTTCCACTGCCACTGGATCCACAGGACTTTCCACCCACTGGGCTGTGATCTTCCTGAATTTGGTGCATTGCATGTGTTACGTGAATCTGAAGAAGAATTTATAGACTGGTAACAGACATATTGGGTTAATACCGGACTTATGGACTTGATCTGGACTGGGCTGTTTTCTCAATATTCAACTGTCCTTGTATATAAAGTTCTTTCTTATATACATATGAGTATCTATGAATTTGTTTCTCTAGTCAACCCAGACTAACACAATCATCTTTGAGAAAATAGGGATAAACTTAAGGGTCCTATTATAGGGCCTAAAAGGAGCTCTGATGGGCATAGTGGTCATGAGTTGGGCTGCTAACCAAAAGGTTAACAGTTCAAAGCCACCAGCCAGCTCCATGGGAGAAAGACGAGGCTTTCTACTGCTACAAAGAGTTACAGGCTCTGAAACCCACAGGGGCAGTTAGCTCTATCCTGTCCTGTTGGGTGTTTATGAGTCAGCATCGACTCCATCGCGGTAAGTTTGGTTTGGGGTTTATTCGGGGGCATAGACCTATTATTTAACATCAGGAAGCAAGCAGACACAGTAGAAGATAAAACAGAAACCCGTTGTTGCTGTTAGATGCCATAGAGTAGTTCTGGTTCATAGGTACCCGATGTACAACAGAACGAAACCCCACCCAGCCCCGCACCAGCCCCGCAACTGCTCTGTGTTGGGCCCGTTGTTGCAGACTGTGCCCGCCCATCTTATCAAGGCCTTCCTCCTTTCCACGCATGACGTCTCTCCAGCGAATGGTCTCTCTTCATATATGTCCAAAGCATGTGAGACAAAGTCTCACCATCCTTGCCTCTAAGAAGCATTCTGGCTGTCATTCCAAGACAGGTATGTTGAGTTTTTTGGAAGTCCGTGGTACTTTCAATATTTTTCACCAGCACCATAATTCAAAGGCATTGATTCTTCTCCATTCTTCCATATTCAAGGTACAATTTTTATATGCTTATGAGGCAATTGAAAATGCCATAATTTGGGTCAGGCGCACCTTAGTCCTCAAAGGAACACCCTCACTCGTCAACACTTTAAAGAGGTCTTCTGCAGCAGACTTGTCCAATATAATGTGATCTCTTGACTGCTGCTTCCATGAGCACTGATTGTGCAGCCCAGCAATACGAAATCCTTGACCACTTCATTTTTTTCTCTGTTTATCATGATATTACTTATTTGGCACAGTTGTGAGGATTTTGGTCCTCTTTACATTGAGTTATATAATCTATACTGAAGGCGAAAATCCTCATTTTCATCAGCAAGTACTTCAAGTCCTCCTTCATTTCAGCAACCAAGGTTGTGTCATTTCCATATTCCAGATTGTTGATAAGCCTTCCTTCCATCCTGATGCTACTTTTTTAAATATACACTTTTTTATGAATATAAACTAATTTGTTTAATAAAACGCTTTTCAAGATTACACGGCGGCTTCTTCTTTATATAATTCAGCTTCTCTGATTATTTGTTCAGCATACAGATTAAATAACTATGATGAGAGAATACATTCCAGACACAGGTCTTTCTTGATTTTAAACCATACAGAATTGTCTTGGTCTGTCCCCAAAACTGTCTCTTGATCCATGCACAGGTTCTGCATGAATACAATGAAGTGCTCTGGACTTCTCATTCTACTCAAGGCTATCCATAGCTTGATATGATCCACCTAGTCAAACGTGTTTGCATGGTTGATGAAACACACATAAACTTCTTTCTGGTATTCTCTGCTTCCTTCCAAGATCCATGGGATATCAACTATGATGTCCTTCTTACAAGTCCTCTTTGGAATCTGGCAGCCCCCCGTCAATTTACCATTGTAACCCTTGTGGGCTTATTCTCACCAAAGCTTCACTGACATATAATATCAATGCTTCTTGGTCTATATCATTTGAGCATTCTGTTGGGTCATCTCTTTTGGAATGGGTTCAAATATGGATCTTCCAGTCTGTTGGCCAGCTAGCTGTCTTCCGATGAACTACACTTATCTTAAACATACCTGTTGTACATTAAGGAACTGTAATACTTCTGGAACTCAAAGCTAAAATACCCAGGTGGAGAAGCAGATAACTGCCATCCCACACTCGTGGTCTTGGGAATCATTGGACTTTTGTTCAAATCTCTGACTTCCAAAGTTGTCCAATGGTTAATAAAGAAAAAGCATATTTGCTATTTTTGTATTTTCTTTGCTTTTTATGACATATTTTGCAGGCATACTTTTTTTTGTTGGTTTTGGGTTGTTTTGCAGGCATACTTTTGTCTTCATGAATGAGTGTTACAAAAGTTTTTGACTTGTATCTAACTCTCTTTTTTCCTCAAGCAGTGTTTATTCACTTAACTTTTTCATCTGTATAATTGACCATTCCATGTATTTTAGTCGAATAAGCTTGTGTGTGTGCACGCACACATCTGCAAAAGGAGCGGTCAAAAGATCAAAGACATATGGCATTGTCCAAGGTGTTGCACGAGACCTCTTGCAAGTGTTGATGAGCCAAGACGTCACTGTCAGGACTAAGGTGTGCCCGGCCCGACCTAGGACATAGCGGGGTCAGTCACTTCAGATGCACATGGGAGCTGGAAAGTGCAGACAGAAGACTGCAGGAGAATGGACGTTCAGATGACAGTGCTGCCAGGAGACTACGGACAGTGCCACGGGCGGCCAGAAGGACCAACAAGCCCGCCTGGGACAGAGCATAGCCAGCAGGCTCCTGAGAAGTGAGGATGACACGACTTTGTCTCACATACTTTGGACATATGATCAGCAGGGACCAGTCGTTGGAAAAGGGCCTCGTATTTGGTAAGGTGGAGGGGCAGCGAAAGAGAGGAAGGCCCTTGGCAAGATCGAGTGAATAGTGGCTGCAACAATGGTCTGAAGCCTAAGAATGGTGAGGCTAACCAAGGGCCGGCAGGGCTTTGTTTGTGTCCATAGATGCACTACGGGTCAGAACTGTCCTGAGACCGCCTGACAGCAACAAAGCCACCACCATTTTTAGAAGTACGTCACTAGGCCTTTTTATCTAGTTGGTCATCGTCTGGAAGCTCCACTCAAACTTACCATCGTAGACCCTGCGATTGCGTAAGATCCACACAGGAAAAGCCTCACTGCCATCGAGTCAGCGCTGACTGTAGACTGAGACTGTACCTGCGGCCAGGAGCAGAAAGCCTGAGCTTTGGCTGCTGGTGGTTTTGAATTGCAGACCAGGCAGATTGCAGCCTAATGCATAACCACTACACCCCCAGGGTTCCATAGCTTTTAAAAATACTGGTGGTAGAGAAACAGCATCCCAGGGACACACCAGCCACCATAGTCCAAAAACTGACATGGTCACAATGTATAGAGGCTAACAGTATTATTGATTAGAAGTGTGCTAGACTGTTCTTCACAAAGGCTATCTGGTGAGTAGTTTGGACAGGATATAAGTAAACGAAAAAAAGAAAGAAAAAACAACCCAGGTTATTAAACATCAACTATTTACTGAATGCAGAAATCTGAACGTATGAGGTAGAGGTAGATTTTTCATCCCAGCCTGTAAAATGATCACCCTCTGCACCCTCACCTCCACCCCAAGATTTCCTGGACTCAAGAGAAGGCTCCCCAATTCTGCAGCTTTGTTCTCTACTTCTGTCAGAAATCCTGGGCCAATTTAAAGCTTGACCAGTTTAAAGCTTGACAATTGCCTACTAGTATGGGCTCTTCAAAAGATGAGTGATAATGAGGAGCTTCCTAATTACCAGCGTTTCAGCTCTGTCAGTTTGTAAATCACTTCGTGAGACATAGCTAATTGGTATTGTCACAGAGAGAAATTTAGAAAGGCCTAGATAATAAGTGGATATTGAATTCAGTTAGGATGCCTATTTTCTATTGTTTCTGCCTATCACTCTCTCACATATTAAAGCTTCCATCTCTGTTCGCATGTTGTCCTTTCTCCTTCTGTCACAGCGTGTTGATAAGAAAAGAACCTTGTGGAACATTATTCTTCCACCTCACTAGGGACTTTTCAAAGACCCAAGCCTGAAATCGCGTTGATAATGTCTCACCAGAGTTGTTTTTCAGGCTCATGTGTCACATCTTGTGAAACGAACTCATGTTTTTAAAATGACCATGAACATTTCAAATCCAATTCTGCTGCTTCTCTGGGAATCCGAGAGGCTTGACTGTAAGAGCCTCAGAGACTTATGCTGCTGTGCACTGCCGAGTCCACCCCAACTCACAGAGACCCGACAGAACAGAGTAGGGCTCCCCACAGCGTTTCCAAGGTGGCTAGGCGTTACGCATGGGGCTGCTAACCTCAACGACAGCAGCTCGGATCCCTTGCCTCTCTGCAGGAGCAAGACAGGGCTTTCTACTTCTGTGAAGAGTTACAGTCTCAGAAACCCGCAGGAATAAGAAAAGGCAATGGAATGGTGTCTGATTGGACAACTGCCTCTTTTATCAGGAGACCAGAAAACCTAGATAGTGCCTGGCTTCAATTACTTAATGTTCTGATCAAAGATTTTGTAGAAGAATCCTACTCAAAAGAGGGAAAGTGCAGAACAGAATTTCAAATTCTAATGGGATCCCGATTTTGTGGAACCATAAATCTGTAACTCTTCATGGGAGTAGAAAGCCTTGTCTACCCCCCTGCCCCCCACCCCCCACCCCCACTTCCGCCCTTTGCAGGAGGGGCTAGTGGTTTCAAACTACTGACTTTGTGGTTAACCATACAACTCTTGCCACCAGGGGTCCTAATCTGACTCACTTTGTGAAGAAAGTCTGCCATGAGCTGTGTGCTCTTTTAAAGATCTTCATGGGATCAAATCGCCAATAGCAAGTGGCAAGGCTGAAAGGGAAGTCAGGGGGCAGTGAGTTCAGGTACTGGAGGAGGCAAGTTCAAGGCAGAGGGTGAGACTGGATGCACAGCTCTTGAGAGTTTAGTCCATGTCCCTGAAGTTCATTGTTCAATTGACGGATTTATTCTCTGTTATATTGTCAACAAGACCAGCAAAATAAAATAAATCATTTCTAAGAAAGCGAAGTCCTTCTTTCAACTACATTTTCTAAAACTACCAGAAGTTTATTTTGATAAAGGGCTGCTCCTGCTAAAAATATTGGACAGTTATAGCTTGATTTGAAAGAAAATACTACGAGGGCACAGCTTCAAGTGTTGGATCAGCCTCAGGTGACTTTGAGAAAATCTCTCAGTATGATCCCCTTATGTTCCCCCCTCCAAAAAAAAAAGTTGCCAGAACATTCTGTGCAGACCTCTCTGCTTTGAATTTAACCAATCCAGCAGATCCCTTCAGTGATTTTATTTTTTAAGGAAGTTTAAAATAGCTGTATTCCCGAGAGAACTTATCTGCAGCCATCCATTGATCTCAGAGACATGTGTAAGCATATTTTTGTTTTAGTTGAGTTGTTTTAAAATAAACTATGTATGTATAATTGGAACTTTAGTAGTAAGACTTTCCTTATTTGCATACATTTTGTTAGCATATTATCAGTCATAATCCTTTCAGTTGTAAATAAAAAAAAACAACCCAATTTAAAGTGGATTTTAAAAATAAAGGCTATTTCTAGGCTTGTACAGCTGAAGAGCTCAGGCATCGCAACATTCAGAGTGTTAAGCAATACCACTGGGAGCCAGTCCCTCTCCACCTCTCAACTCTCTTCTCTTCCTTGTTGATTCTATTCTTAGAGAAGTCCTCTTCCAGTGGTGGTGTCTGGCAGCTCCAGCTTACCTCCATTGCCCCAAGTGCATGCCCAAGAGCAAAGGGAACCTATCCTTGTCAGATGGTGCCTTAGTCATGGTTCTCATGCGAAGCTAATGTAGTGTCTCAACTGGTGTTCTCTATTTACTTCACTGAGTTCTAATATCCATTGAAAATGGCTACGTAGAACTCATAGAAAAAATTCCAGGGGGAAGAACAACAGAAGCCAGATGGGAAGGGAGACAGCGGTCAGTGTGAGATATGAAAATAATAACACTCTACCATATCAAGGGGCTATGGGGGGTGGGGAAGAAAAGAGGAGCTGATCCCAAGGGCTCAATAGAAAGTAAATGTCTAGAAAAGAATGATGGCAATATATGAACAACTATGTCTTATATAATTGATGTATGGATTGTAACAAGAGTTGTAAGAGCTCCCAATAAAATGATCTTTAAAAAAAATAATAAGTCCTTGTAAAAAGAAAAAAAGAAAGTGGGGTGGGTTATTAAGGAAATCACCAAGTTTCCAGTGAAAGCCAGTGAGAAACGCTGAGTGGGATTGTTTATCAGGACATGTTCCAACATTCTGTCAGACCTGCTAACAAACGCCCAGAGCATGCCACCATGCGGTAAACCTCAACCCAAAGGCTTAAGCTCTGTGGGTCAGCATACCCAGGACCCTGAACGGAGTGCCCAAAGGCACCTACTCCACAAGTCAGCTCCTGCACAAAGGCACTCAGCTTTCCTTGCTCCGGGGGCGGGGAGTCCATGCTCTGGCTCCTGGTCCTGCTGCTGCTCCTCTGCTGCGGCAGCTGTCGTCTCCATCCTGACGTTCACTGTGCACAGACCTCAGGTCCAGAGGATGCACCCCACCCCTGCCTCCTGCTGGAAATCCCTCCTCCTGCTTCTCAGAGGCCTCATTCTATACACAGTGAGGTGGCACTCCAGAAAATCCTGGTAGAAATTACTCACAGGGGAGTCCTATCAGCATCTTCCCCCACCTTCTTACCAGACCCGTACAGAGAAAGTCCTGTGGTAGGAATTTGGCTAGATTAGCCACATTAAAAAACTCACTGTTCCTGAAGCCAAACCAATAAGCTTTATATGTTCCCCCCAACCCACCCCCACTACCATAACCCCCAATTCTATCTTACCAATGTGGCTAGACAAGAACATGTATACTGGTAGAGATAAGAGCTCGAAACACAGGGAATCCAGAGCAGATAAGCCCCTCGGGACCAATAAGGGAGCAGCAATACTAGGAGGGTAAGGGGAGGTGGGGAGTAAGGGGGAACTGATCACAATGATCGATGTATGGTCCCCATCCCAGGGGGATGGACAGCAGAAAAGTGGGTGAAATGAGACAGCAGTCAGTGTAAGACATGAAAAAAAAAGAATAATTTATAAATTATCAAGGGGGCAAAGGGGAGGGAGGATGGGGGGGCGGGGTTGGCGGGGAAATGAGAAGCTGATGCCAGGGGCTCAAGTAGAAAGAAAATGTTTTGAAAAAGATGATGACAACATATGTAAAAATGTGTTTGACAAAATGGATATATATATGTGTGTGTATATATATATGTTGTGATAAGAGCTGTAAGAGCCCCCCAATAAAATAAAATTTAAAAAATTATAAAAAATAAAGAAAGCCATTTCTTAAAATGTACTGTAATTCAAAGATTCATTCTCAATGATATCAGACTATCAAAAATGTGTATAAGTTATACTATATTATGCACATATATTATATGTAGATAAAATTCATTTATTTTATCTCGTTTAAAAACAAAATTGACTTGTGTAATTTTGTGGGCTAAGAATTCTAAAATCTGTAGGTCAGGCAACAGGCTGTTGGATGTATGTTTACAGTTTTGAAGCAGCATAATTCTCTTCTGGAAACCTGAGGGTTTTTGCTCTTAAGGCCTTCAACTAACTAAATGAGGCCCACCCACGTCACAGAAGTCCGTCTGGCCTACGGAGGGTCTCTGACAGAAGGGCTAATCATGTGGAAATACTTTTTTGGCAACACTGAGGCTTGTGTTTCACCAAACAATTGCACTCCATAATTTAGCCAAATCAACAAAGACAATTTGTCATCTCAGAGACTCAAGAATAATCTTTGTTCCTTTGAAAAAGTTTAAAATTAGGTTTTATTGTTCCATTTTTCCGATCCTGACATATAATATAATAATCACAACCAAGAGCTGCAGGGTCAGGTGAATCATGATCATGCTTCAAGGTCCACTTTTGCTGTTTACTTGCTGTAACTTGGGGCTAGTTTTCTTTTTCCCCCCAATAGTTTTATTGAGATATAATTCACATATCATACATTTCCCTTAGACAGTCGTATTTTAAAAGAGTCGTATATCCATCATGCTCTTTTGCCTACTGTCCCACATCAGGGTACAGTTGGAGTATGCAAGAGAAAGCTAATCTTTCCCTCCAAAGATTTTTCTACTGGTGGTCCTGCACCAGCATCTGAGATTTAATAAGCATGTAAAAGTATACTCTGGAAACGATGTGAAAATAAAAACCAAACACACTCCCAAGTCAAAGTGACCCTGTACGGACAGAGGAGATTTGTGCACATGGGGTTCCAAGACTGTAACTTTTTATGAGTAGAAAGCTTCATCTTTCTCCCACGGAGATGCTGGTGGTTTCAAATTACTGACCTCGAGGTGACCAGTCAAATGCATAACCACTGTGCCACCAGGGCTCCTCTGAACTATAAATCACCATTAATTATACTAATATTGGCTTGGCTGTTCCTTAAAAACCTGACTTTTCTCGGCAAAACCCACTCATTTGGCTTTCTCTGTCATTCCACGTATCTAGTCCTTTCTCTCTAGCTCTTTCTTTGTATCAATCTGTCAGAATCATTTTCTTTCTTCAATTTTCTATATATGGAGAGCATTGTTGGTTCAGTGGTAGGATTGTCACTTTCCATACAGAAGCCAAGGTTTGATTCCCAGTCAATGCATCTCACTTGCCTCACTCACTGCCATTGAGTTGATTCTGATGCATAGTGAGCCTAAAGGACAGGGTAGAATAGCACCAGTGGGTTTCTAAGTCTATAACTCTGTATGAGAGCAGAAAGCCTTGACTTTCTTCCATGTTGCTGCTGGTGATTTTGAACTCCTAACCTTGTGTTTAGCAGCCAATGGACACAGTACTGTTAGGTTGAACTTTAAGGTGCATTTATTGGGGAGGTTTCCGAGCGAGAGCTATTCTAGAGTATAAATGACAGAAGAATGCAAGCAGAACTCTCTCCCCAAGTCCTCTCTTGTCTGGACACTACCACAGGGGGATCTCTAGTTTAAATATGCAAGATTATCTCAGAGGCACTCACAAAGAACGCTGAAAATGGTCAAGACGTTGAATCAACCCTGCGACTGCCTACTACCGTTCATCTTGATGTGTAGTTAGTTATAGAGATTATATATTTAGCACCTGGTTTTTGTTTTGCCATTATTTGTAGCACGCAAGCACTCCTACTAATAAAACCATCTCTATTTGGCTCCTGGTACAGCCCCTTCTGGACTTCTGGACACAGGAGCACATCTGGGTACAGGGGCAGGACTTTCCTGTATGAGGTTTTATGCAATGTGACCTGGGTCCCCTGGCCACAATCCGTTGGATTAGGAGGCGTCTGAAAATCAGACTCGGATGTCCCTGTGCTCATCTATGTCTTTCCTGAAGGACGGAGGAAACGGGAACTTTGGTGCTCTAGGGGACCATGCTATGCCGCGTGGATCAGGAAACAGAAACCTGGAACATCAGGAGATCGGAAAGAAGACGGAAAAGCGAGTTCTGCTCGATTGCAAACCTAGTTCTAGGGAAGTCCTGCAACCGTGAAGCATCACTGTTTGGGGGGTTCTAGGTCCCTATTGCACAAAATCCCCCGATAAGCTCAAGCGGACTTAGGTAGCTTTCAGACCAGAAGAGTACTAACTCATATGAACTAGCTGCAAGGTTAGTAGAAGGAGCTGCATTTATTCCCTGCCTCCTCTGCTACGTTGAAATTACACTGAAGCATGGACAGATTTATACCATCCGTTTGCTTCACCCATGGTGCACAGTAGGTGCTCAGCAAACTCAGAAAAGGTGATTGATTTTTTTACGTTTTTGAAAGATTCATGATGATGGGCTCCCAAGCTGGCCCACAGGCGGGTGAATTTCTCTTCTGAATCTCTCTAATCTTAGCCTATGTGCAAAAGTGTGTCATTTTAACAACAGCAACACTTCCATCTATATTTGTACTTGAAAGTTACACTAGGAAGGTGAGAAAGGAGGAAATTTAGTTCTTCATTTTTACCTCCGAAGTACACCCCAGACAGATCGATTGTTTAAAAATCAATCTGGTCCTTTGATGTCAGCAACCATTTGAAAGGGAGCCGTTGAAGCTCATGGAGAGCATCGCCAGGCAATCTGGTCATGCGCAGTTTCAAGGATGAGTTTGCGGGGGATGCTGTGTGATGTGGACGCCGCGCGCGCGCGCGTGCGTGCGTGCGTGCGTGCGTGCGTGCGTGTGATTATTGTGCTTGTTCTTCTCCATGGCTTCCTGTCGAGAAGGTTTCAGCTAAGATAGGACAAGTTCATCTGTTTCCCTTTTGCCCTTTGTGCTCCAAATCAAACCATAATTCTAGCTCTTGACTCCGTAGACTTGCTCATCCCTCTTCCTTCATTTTTGTATCTGTTACCAACCCCCAGCAGACACTGAAGATCCAAAGATGGACATGGGCATACGAGGACACAAGGACACTGCTGCTTTGTGAACATAGTTATACTAATGTCGTTTAATACATTTTCTCCCTTCGCACTCCAACGTCTATGTGGGATGTGTACAAGGGACCTCCATAAAGTCTGTGGAAAAATGTCTTCATCTTTCATTCCACTTTCTTGAAGCCCCTGGTGTCTGTGTCCCCATGTTACAGGGTCTAGCTCTAACAGACTCCAAGGCAGCGGTTCTCAACCTGTGGGCCTCGACCTCTTTGGGTGTCGAGCGACCCTTTCCCAGGGGTCGCCTAAGACCATCGGAAAACACAAATATTTCACAATATATAATTTCATATTGTTTTGTGATTAATCACTATGCTTTAAATATGTTTAGTTATGTTCAATTTGTAACAATGAAAATACATCCTGCATATTAGATTTGCATGACGATTCATAACAGTAGCAAAATGACAGCTATGAAGTAGCAATGGACATAATGTTATGGTTGGGGGTCCCCACCACGTGAGGAACTGTATGAAAGGGTCTCGCCAGGAGGAAGGTTGACAACCGCTGCTCGAAGGCCAGAGGTGATTGGTCCACACGGACTGTCACAAACACTGGCATAGCTCGTCCCAGCACTGCGAGCTCTCCTTCCCGAAGCCTAACTCCCACTCTGAGGGGAAAAGATGAGGCTGTATGCTCCAGCACAGACCTGCAGCCTGTGAAGCCCACAGGGGCAGGTCTACTCTGAGCGATGCGGTAGCTCTGTGTGGGGGTTGGCTCAACGGCAAGGTGAGAGGTATGTGCCATGTTGAGAGGCTTGGCAGAACCCGGACTCTGACACCAGTCAGATCCCCAGCCCTGTCGTGTACTAGATGGGTAAGGGAGTGAGTGACAAAATCTCTCTTGGCCTCCTCGCCTCTTTCTGGACAATGAGCGTGAAGTATTCTCTATTGCCAAGGCCAGTATATGAGGGGACTTCCAACATGTGTGGGAAAATGGAATTAAGAGATAACAGAGAAGTTGGTAGTGGTGAATCTTTACTAATAACATTTCACAACATAAATTTAAAAGAAGAGGAAATGGAATTTTTTACAAGCCTTTTTTTGAAGCCCCCTGATACACAGTAAGTGCCCTATAAAAAGTAGAGTAGAAAATGGACTGATTCTAAGCATAAGAAGTCCTGGTGGGCCGAACAGCTAAGCGCTCTCCAAAAGGCTGGCAATTGAACCCACTCAGAGGCCCCGCGGGAGCTTCTTTTCTTAAATTATTTTATTGGGGGCTTGTACAGCTCTTATCACAATCCATCTACCCATCCATTGTGTCAAGCACATTTGTACATTTGTTGCCATCATCATTTTCAAAACATTTTCTTTCTACTTGAGTTCTTGGTATCAGCTCCTCATTTTTCCCCTCCCTCCCCGATCCTTCCCTCCCTTATGAACTCTTGATAATTTATGAATTATTATTTTTTTATGTCTTACACTGACTGATGTCTCCCTTCACCCACTTTTCTGTTGTCTGTCCCCCAGGAAGGGGGTTAGATGTAGATTATTGTGATGGGCTCCCCCATTCTCCCCCCACCTTTCCCTTACCTCCTGGAATTGCTACTCTCAATATTGTTCATAAGAAGTTTATCTATCCTGGATTCCCTGTATTTCCAGTTGTTATATGTACCCATGTGCATGCTCTGGTCTAGCTGGATTTGTAAGGTAGAACTGGGGTCATGAAGGTGGAGGGGTGGGGGGAAGCATTAAAGAACTAGAGGAAAGTTTTGTTGGTGTTTCATCAGTGCTATACTGCATCCTGACTGGCTCGTCTCTTCCTTGTGACCCTTCTATAAGGGGATGTCCAATTGTCTACAGATGGGCTTTGGGTCTCCACTCCACCCTCTCCCTCATTCACTTGCAGCCACAAGCTCAGGTGTGCTTGGAGGAATACATTTATTTTTTCAGAAGTTGAGTATTTTTTTTTTGTTTCTTTTTCCAATTATGGAGAATTTAAAACAGAGGCAATAGTAGATAAAACGGGATGATAAGCCTCATCTCTGCTTCAAAAATGATGAACTCCTGGTCAGTTCTGTTTCATTTATACTTCCATCTGAAATAAACTGTGTTTCAAACAAAAACACAAGTCAACAATTCAAAAGAACAATGATGGAGTCCAACTGCTGAGCCAGCCGGTCAGAAACGCAGTTCTTCTCCTTGTGTTCCAAGCCCCTGAATCTTGTGCGGGGTGAGATATTTGAGGACCCCCTCCACCCGGATGGCTCCTTGAAGCTGTGTTGGGGTCTCTAGAGCCAAATGCTTGGGTGCAGCCTCCCTGCAGCCACACAAAGCATTCTCTTCGGAAGGTGCCGTCCCACAAATCCTGCACAGGGCGCAGTCTCAGGGTTCCTCCAGGACCTTTGCACCTCTGGTTCTTTCCTAATGTTGAGGGTGCTGTTTCTTCTCTTTCCTCCCCACCCGGGATGCACAGCCCCTAACAGAATCAATGAACCACCACCCAACTCGCCTCTTTTCTCTTGCCCTAGCTGCTCTCCATGGTGTACAGGTGGCGCAGTGGTTACTGGTTGGCCTGCTAACCTCAAGGCCACCATTTCAAAACCAGCAGCTGCGCAGCAGGAGAAAGACGAGGCTTTGTACTCTGGTAAGACTTACAGTCTCAGAAACCCACAGGGGTTACAAGGCCTGTCTTACAAGGCCGACATGAGACTGAATCCAGTCTCTGGGGCAGTGAGCTTTTGGAGCTACTCCCAGCTTGCATTTTTATGCTATGGAAGGTCACCACCCATGAGCTTCCACATGTGGTAGTGACATAACCTGTTGTCAATTTGAGACTTAAGAGTGAAGGGGTGGAGTTTAGCCTGTCAATCAGGTCGCAGCTTGATGACCTCATTTGGAGGTGCCAAGGAGATAAATAGCTCCCTGAGGCAGGACACATGCTCATTCCCTGCAAGACATTCCTGTTGACAAGCCACATGGAGCTATGCTGATGGAGCCAGAGCCCTGGAACTGGAGGAGGCACATGGAGACCCATGCTAGCGCTGAGATGCTTAAATGACCACTGGATCCACAAGACTTTCCATTCACTGGCCTGTGATCTTCCTGCATTCAGCATCATTGCATGTGTTGTGTGAGTCTGAAGAGGAAATTATAGATTGGTATTGGACATATGGTCTAATATCAGATGTATGGACTTGATCCGGAATGGGCTGGGATGTTTTCTCAATATTAAATTTCTCCTGTATGTAAAGTTCTCTCTTATACACATATTAATCTTCCTTTCATTTGTTTCTCTAGTCTACCCGGACTAACACACAGACAATCTGCATTGAAATATCAGCTTTATCCTCAACAGGCAGTGTGATTGAGGCTAGTCACTCAACCTCTCTGCAGTTCAGTGTCCCTATCTGTAAGGATAACAATAGTATTTCCTCAGAAGGCTGCTACAAGGATGAAACAAGCTACTGTCTGGAGAGTGCTTGGGGCATCCCAGTCCTTCACTGCTCAGTGCTCAGTGCTCAACCTTCAGCACTAGCTCCAGGCGCAAAGCATCCTAGTGCCCATTTCATGGAACGCACGGCTACTCTGGGAATTGTGGAGGCTGACTTCATTGATGCTAGTGCATACTCTCACAGAAGGTTGTGTTTTGGTTGTTTGTTTTAATTTAAAGGGGATGTAGGCAATATCTACATTTATTTATAAAACCGGAGCAAATTATTCTCTTAATACAATTAAGCATGTCTGAGAGCCCAATAGGAGATGGTTTTTTACTACTGAATAGTAATCTTAACAATGCCAGAGAATTAAAAAAGAAAGAAAAAATCTTTCTCCATGACAACTGATCCTCAAAGAGAGACAGTTTTGTTTTGTTTTGTTTTCCCTTCAACCAACCAGGAGATACTCAGCAAATCTCAAGTAAAGTTATTCCCATAATTCATTATTTATTTACACACAGGACGTTGCTAATCAATGAGCAGGAGTTAGGCCACGACTTCATTAATGTCTCATTATTAATCTGATTACTTCCAATATTCATGCTTTGGTGACAGGCCCAATTTTAAAGATCCTGCTGTGTCTCTTAAGGAAGTACCAACAACGGTCCAGCAGCCCAGTCTGTCCACCAAGAAGCAGCAGATCCCATGCGCATGGATTTGGGTTTGGAAACTGTTCTTAAGAAGTTATATTGACCATTGAGAGCACATCAGGTGAATCATATCACAGGTAGGAAAAGACCCTGGGTTCCGGGGACCGAAGCTGCAGGCCTCCTTCTGCCTGCTCAGCTGCGGGCCCAGGGCAAGAAGCTTCATTCCTTGGGAGTGCTGTTTTCTCTTCAGAAGTGGCGATGACCAAGCTTGCTCACACTGGTTCCTACTCCAGGACGGTACCGTGAAGGCCCAGCCTCATCTCCAGCCGCTGTGGGGTGGAGGTGGGGGATGAGCTGAGTCAGGAGTTGTTCATGAAAACAGGGCTGATATTGATCTGACATGCACAGGTTAATAATAGCCTGTCTTCCTTCCCAATCGGGTGCGTGTCTGTTCGGTCTGCTCCTGCTCACACTGTGCTACTGGCCTTTAAATAGTTTAACTAGGTCTCTCTCCTGCCTCACACACAACCAATGGCGTGTGTGCAAGCTCTGGACACAGAAAGCCCCGAGTCTGAGTCCTGATTCTACCAGCAGCCACTGCTGTGATCTGAGACGAGTTATTTCAGCTCCAGGGGCTCAATGTTCTGCTCTGGAAAGGGAGGACAGTAGTAGGCAGGGTTGAGCAGGTAATGTGCCTTTAAAGTAAGTGTTTGGCAGGATGTACAAATCCAATAACTAACTGCTTGCTGTTATTATGACTGTGGGTGGGTGGGGAGGGGGGGCTCCAAGTGTCAACTACATAATGGAAATAATAACAACTCTTGTCTTATCCAAACACCCAAACCAGGCTCACTGCCACGGAGTCAATTCTCACTCATAGCAACTCTATAAGACGGACTAGAGTTGCTCTTTACAAGAGTAGACAATCTCATCTTTTTCCAGCAGATCAGGGATTTGGTTTGAAGTTTGCAGGCCACTGCTTAACCCACTGGGCCACCAGAGTGCTTTTCTATTCCATGGAAGAGTAAAAGAAAATCTCACTCATGTTAAAGAAAATTACACCAAAGAAGAAGATATTAAACAAAATGAACAGTGAACAATATGGTTTATTTAATCATATCAATTCAAACAAGGACGATTTAACTAAATAAATTGTGGTCAAGTCATATTGAGAGGTGGATGAAGAAAAAGGAAAGATATAATAAAGGTATAAAATCCTCATTTACCATGAAAGACTGAATAAATTTTGCCAGAATTGACTGACCAAGTACAAGCAACAAAAGCATGTCATTTAGAAATATGGAATGAACTATAGGAAGAAGCAGCATGTGTGTGTGTGTATGTGTATATATATATATATATATATATATAAAATCATTAACAGGATATTGTTGTCTGCTGTACAATTCATCTGACTCAGAGCTAGCCTCCAGGGCAGAGTAGAAGTGCCAGCCATGCTGAAATCTTCCTGGGAACAGACAGTCAGGTCTTTTCTTCCACGGAGCCACTAGTGGGTTCATATGGCCGACCTTTGGGTTCGCAGCCTAGCACTTAGGCATTTTATTGCCAGCGTTCCAAGAATTATAACGGGCTGCAACTGATCACAGCAACCACTTAAATAGGAGAACGTTCATTTCTCTCTCACATGCAGGCATACATAACGACGTGGGGTTGGCAAACCCATCTAAAAAGACCCCCCTCCTTCTAACAACTCGGGGTGCACTTATTTTCAAAACAGTTGTCCTTCCGGCAAACTCATGATTCCTTCCTTTACTGAGAATGAGACCCTGGGCAGCGACTGTGCTTCTGGGGCCTCAGCATCCTCAGGGGAGAAAGAAGGATTTAAGAATCTCTAGCTTGGGGGCTAAGAGGAGGTTGAATGAGAAGATTCAAAGGGACCCGTGGCTCACAATACATTCTCAAGATATAAAATCTGTTTTAGTTGCTACTGCTGCTGTTGTTGCAAAGAGCCGCATAACCACACCCAGCTAAGATTTTGAAATAGGAAAGGTAAAGCCTCCCGAGCAGCCACCAACAGTTCCCTGGAGACTTCCTCCCCATGGGAGCAGGCGGCCTTGGGCTCCGCAGCCGGCAGGCCGGCCATCGCGAGCGTCTGCTGCCCCCGCGTGGAATTTCACAGGCACAGGGAAAGCTCCCAGGCCAATCTCAGAAATCCCCCGCTTTCCTAATTGTTTTGCTAGTATTTTACTAGTATTCAAATCTTTGCACAAATGCTGCCTTCTCAATGAGCCCGGCCCGGGTTCTACCCTATTTAAAATAGCAACTCGCACCCCAGCCTGCTCCTAATCCATTTATGGTGCTTTCGATTTCCCAGTTTCGTTACATCTGTCACCTTCTAACGTGTGATATAGTCTGTTCATCCTCCCACTGACAGCCCTTTCTCTCTTCACAAGCACAGTGTTTGATTTTGGGGGGTCCAAGGTGAATCCAAGTGCCTTGAATCCAACCCTGCCTGCTCTGTTCATCGAAGAAACACAGTAAACGTTTATATTTTTATTTTGAATGTAGAGTTGAATGCTTTCTCTTGTAGCATGGTATGAAACCGTTGGGAAACTTAGAAATATTGTTCTCCTGTGAGCACAATCCATGGTAACAGATGTTTTGTTTTTGTAATAATATTTCCTTGTAATTTGGGTGAAAGTTTACACAGCAGATTAGGTTCTCGTTAGAGAATTTCTGCAACGTTGCTCTGTGACATTACCTTTTTCATGTGGTGTCAACATTCTCATGAATTGAATTCTAGTTGTGTTATCTCCAGCATTCCAGCTTCCCTGCCTGCCTGCCTTATCTTTGCATCATTGCTTTAGAGGCATTATTTATCTCTTGGTCTTTTTTTTTTTTTTTTTAAAGGAGCCTTGTACTCACAGGTAAAGGGTCCTGGTGACACTTAGGTTATGTTTGGGGCAGCTCACCACAAGGTTGGTGGTTCAAACTCACCAACCACTTGGCAGGCAAAAATGAGGTTGCTTGCTCCCATAAAGCTTTACTCTCAGTCTCTAAGGAGCAATTCTACTCAGTCCTTTAGGATGGCCATGCATTGGAACGGACTCAATGGCAGTGGATTTTGTTTTCTGAGCACTCATAAGTAATGGCTTTTCTTTTGTGTGGCTGGTGCCAGATTTCCTAATATAAAGCAAATACCATAACAGGAATCATTTAAGCAGCTTGATCACTAGTGCTTGCGCAGAAGGTCCCAGCCTCGTCTCCCCTGCTCCTCCCCCCCAGTAGAAAGGCCGGTGGCATATCTTCTGCTCTAGGCTCCCCTTTCCCAAAGAGCCTGTGTTCCGTAGGGGTGGCCCTTTCAGCACTGCTTCCTCTGATGGTTAGAGGAAGGAATCTGATCAGCTTTCATGAAAAACATAATAAATGGGGCTATGGTAGGAGTAGCCTGGTCTCTTGCTAGTCTAAACAAGGCTAGTCAGTATATGCATAATGTAAGGTCTCACAGTCAGAGTTAGGCTCAGATTTCACTTCTGAGAACTTAGACAAGTCTCTTTAATCCCTCTCAGTCTCTGTGTCCTCATCTGCTTCCATGGTGTCCCTCTTTAATTGTTCATGAAAATGTTAAATTAAATTAAATTAATTGTTTAACTTAAATGAGGCATTAATGGATTTATAATCTGAGGACCAATTGTTGGGGTTCCCCAAACCTTCAGTTCTGTGAATCACCATATTTTATTTGAAACAGCCCTGCTTAAGTTTGCCTTCCTGTTTGCAGGGTTAAAACCCAGGGACTTCTGGGTATTCTTGAGATTGTGGAAGAGTTCGCTTTTCTCTTAGTAGCTTCTACTCTCATTTCCCGTTTCCATTGAACTGTGACCTGGGCTTGGCTTTGAGTTCTTTGCTCTGCCCCAGGTTGAAGTGGATGTGGGCTATTGTGGCTACTCCTGTAGAGTTGGATAACACAAGGCCATGTTTTCCAACTGATGTTCCTTTTGTTTGAACTTCCAACTTTCCCATTCCAATGACCCGGATCAATTTCAGCCTGAATAGTTGGGAGAATTCTTCAATCTTTTCATTAATAGCTTTCATGGCTTTTGCATAAAATTGAATCATATTATATTAACGGACTCCTATGTCTGGGTATAGATGTTATCCGATCACCAGCAGCATTGTACTTAACAATAGATCTTGAAATTTATTTTTGATGAGAAATGTGCTGCCCTTCCCCTGGAAGTTGTCTAACTCCACATGGCCAATACCAGTTCTTCCCAGCTCACTAAAGCCTAGGGTATCGACCTTTATGCATTCCATTTCATTTTTGAGGTGTCCCATCAGCAAAGGAAGGTCTCAGTCCATCCTCACCATTAAGATCCACTCTACTTTAAGGGGACTGCTCTTTCCCATTCATTTTTGAGCGCCTTCCAAGCTGAAGGGCTCATCTTCTGGCTCTATATCAGACAGTGCTCTGTTGTTATTCATGAGGTTTGCAGGGGCCAATCCCTCAGAAGCGGAGAGCCTGTCCCTGCTTTCTGGTCTGTTTTTGGTCTGGAAGCTCTGCTGAAAGGTTCACCTTGAGTTACCCAGCTGGTATTTGAAACACTGGCATCATCTCTTCGAGCATTCCAGCAACACACGAGCACACCAAGTGAGCAGTGGTTGTTGAAGCAGTTCTATTCTTTGTGTGCACTCTGTACTTGCCTGGCACATGGCACACACCCAATAAACAATGATCTTTGTTACGGCACTTGCCGTTCCAACAGTAGAAGTAGGGGCTGATCACAGGAGAGATGCAGCAGGTCACATCTTAGTGCTCGAATGTATGTAGTAGGAAAGACAGACAGAGACTCCACGGCGGGAGGCACGTTTATTGGCGTATCCTGAGAGGGAACTCTGGCCGGAGTCAAAAGGCCTTCTGTACAGATGAGCAGCGTTTGATAGGACTGACTCGTCAAGGGCATACATCTGTGGGTGGGGTGTGGGCTTGGCTAATTCCAGCAATCAGGGTCATCTACAGGTGGGTGGGAGATGGTTGAACACCAAGTTTCTGCAGGCCGGGCTTTCTGTGAGTCATTCATTCCCCTTTCCCTGCGTTTGGATTCCCTTGGAGCTGATCCTGAGAGAAAAGCCTGGTGCAGAGAGTTTATCCAGGAGCCAGGCAGCAGGAGGAAGGAGTGGGGAGAACCAGACAGAGAAGGGAAAAGGCCAATCAAAGGTGTAGAGTAAGCAGGTTGCTGAGAGACCACCAGCTCATGGAGGCTGGGAGCCCTATTTCACTAGCTCCTGAAGGTGGCTGGTGGGGGTCCCCTGGAGGCACTTCCTACTGTGCACCTCCAGCGTTGTGGTGGTGGAAGCGGAAACTTCCGCATGTTGGAAAAAGCAATAAGGCGGAAGCAGAGCACAGCAGGCACCTAAAGTGGGGAGCTATCCTGCCTGGAGACAGTGCCCTCAGCTGCAGGTAAACACCGAGGTGGCTTGAAGGGAGATGCAGCAGGTCAAGTTCAGCCTGTGCCAAAGGCACAGGCACTGGGTCTTAACAGGGTTTGACCTGGAGTAAGAACCCTGTGCCTTCAGGTATCACTTTCCTAATAGGGGGATGGGAAGGGTGCACATTTATTGAGAGTATATACTGTGTGCTAGACAAGCTCTTGGGATTTTTTTTTGCCAGCATGTAGAATTATTTTAATACTGTACTCAGTTGCCCATATCTAAATATCTCATCAGCTAAGAAACAAATCAAAAGTAAATGTTTAATATATAATACAAATAGATTCTTCACAGAAGAAAATAAAGGACTAGTTTTCTACATGTCACCTGTTCATTCATTCATCAATGAAATCACTTGTTATTTCAAGCTTAATGAAATGTATACAACGCTACCCCAAAATTCCCAGCATTTGACCTAGGTTCTAAAGGGAAGAAATGAAGACGCACATGGGCACAACTCTTGTTTTTTTTTTTAAACTTCAGCTGTTTCTTTTGTTGTGCATCTTACAGTAACAAATATAAGGAGACAGGACAATGTACATTAAGTCGTTAGTGGCGATATAGCGTTTACGACATGGATATTTGTTTCTGTGGGTAATGTAAATGACAAGACAAAAGAACAGTTTGATAAACTCGTCCATGACCTGTGAACTTTGGTCAGTCCA
>NW_022103928.1:9983669-9999778 GCF_000313985.2 Echinops telfairi
AAAAAAAAAATCCCCCGGGTTTGCACAAGCACTGAGAAAAGAGATCCTTACCTCCAACTATAGATGGGTGGTGCAAAGGTTTAATGTAGTCAGCTGCTAAGGGAAGGGCAGTTTGTCCAGAAGCGCCTCAGAGGAAGAAGAACCTGGGGCTAGGGTCTGTCAGCCAGCCACCGACCCCCATGGAGCACAGCGCTACTCTGACCCGCATGGGACTGTCAGGAACTGGAGTCAACCCAACAGCCATAGCGTGTTCCCTATTCACAGACGAGAACATCGAGATGTAGAGAGAAAGGCAGATAGATGCTCAAGATCATGATGACAAATTAAGCTGTGGACCTAGACTTTTTAAATTCCCAAACCCTTGTGTCAACAAGATGAAGCAGGGAAACAGTCCCAGTCCGATGAGAAAGGGCAATTGCTGGCCAAACAACCCGGGGAAGCAGGCATCCTCTCAAGAATGGTGAAAAGGTTGGTTTTCCCCGATGCTCCACATAGCAGCCCTCCCTCCTGTCCTTCTTTCCAACTCTTCTTTTTGAAAATACCCTGCTCTGTACATGGGTACAAACAAGAGCTGGAACACAGGGAATCAGGACAGATAAACCCCTCTGGACCAAGAATGAGAGTAGCGATCCTGGGAGGGGAAGGGAACGGGTGCGGGGAAGAAAAGGGGAATTGATCACAAGGATCTACATATAACCCCCTCCCTGGGAGACAGACATCAGAGAAGTGGGTGAAGGGAGGCAGCGCTCGGTGTGAGACATGAAAATTAATAATAATTTATAAATTATCAAGGGTTTGTGAGAGAAGGGGGAGCGGGGAGGGAGGGGGAAAAATGAAGAGCTGATATGAAGGGCTCACGTGGAAAGAGAATGTTTTGAAAATGATGATGGCAACATACGTACAAATGTGCTTGCCACGATGGATGGGTGTATGGATTGTGATAAGAGCCATAAGAGCCTCCATCCACCCTCGCTACTTGCGACACCTGCAGTCAGAAAGCAGGTGCTATTTACCCCAAGCTCACACGGGCCTTGAACCCACTGTGCTTCGGGGCTCAGCAGGCAGCAGGCAGATGGAATGAAAACATTCAGGGAAACAATGCATTGGGAAACGTATTTGCTAAACCTTGGACAGCTTCACATTTATCTTACTCAGGTCAAGACACACACGAGCACACGCACATGCACACACACACAGGCACGCACCACTTGCCTCCCTTTCTGGCCCCAGGGGATTAGCTAGTTAGAAACAGTGTTTTCAAATCTCTGTGTCTCTGCGACCTGGTAGTGCAGAAGAGAACCTTCTGCTGGGCCAGGCTCCTAAACCAGCAGAATTCACTCTATTGGGGGGTTTCTTTGTTTTCCCGAGAACTTTCCTTTTCAAGGGGTATTTTTATGAGGCATTTGCTGGTTTTCCTTCTCCTGAGTCATCGGGTGTCCATTTACGTTTGGTTTTCTTTTAAGCTCACACTGATTTTCATTGTGTTCGAGGCCCTCCCTGAAGGTGACGTTTCTGCTGCTGGGAAGCGGTGCGATGTGGACATTGGCTGGGCGTGGCCGGGTTCACATTTGCTTGCTTCTCTCCCTGTCCTTTCCCTCCTGCTTGCTCTCTTATGAAGCTCCGCAAGGCTTCATGGATCTGCACTTGGCTCAGTTGGACCGAGCTGTTTTACTCTCTTCTGTTGGTTTCTCCTTTCATTTCTCTTGCTTGTTCTTCTCTTGCTTTTGGAATTTTTCCGAAGAAGTGATGGCTCTGAAGTCGGGGGACACGTGGCCCCGTTTGTCTCGGGCAGCCCTGGCTTTGGCCTGTTGTTCTGATATCCTATCCAGATGGAGTCTTGAAAAGATCCCGGTTGGTGATTAATTACTGTATTTTTTTCTACACAAATGACATGCACTTTCTATGTCTGCTTGCCAACTGCTCCCCCCTCCAGGAAGTATTTTTTATTGTGGTTAGAAGTGAGATGCTCATTTGTTTTATAGTAACCGGTAACTGGAAGGGGAAGAGTGAGGAACGGCTGGCAAACTAATATAGAAGGTGTGTGTGTTTTGTGCAAAATTCAGTGCTGTTTGCCCTATCGAGACATGAGTTTGCTACACTTTAATCAACTTGGATTTTTTTAGACTCTGGCACACAAGACATGTCCTATCCTACCATGTTCTCCTGAAGCTTACTGGAGTTACAAGGTGGTGCAAGCCATGAATTAGCACACTCAACTCTTGAAAAAAAAGACTAGAGGTGGGAATCCACTCAGAAGCGCCTCCGTAGAAAGCGCAGGTGATTGACTTCCCCAAATCAGCCACTGACCAGCCCGTGGGGCAGAGTTCTACTCTGACACACCTGGGGCTGTCGGGAGTTTGATGGGCTTGGTGGTAATTGAGTTGAGATAAATGACATTTATTAATTTTGTTACTGAATTACAAGTCCCCAGCTACCCATTTCAGGGAAATAAAACATAAATAAAAACAAGAAAGGAAAAACCCGCTGACCCCCTGGGCCCATTGTTATGCCTGTGCTGTAACTGTGTCTGTGGGTGTGGCTTTCTGTGTATCATCCTCTAAATATTTCCCACAGCTGTTTTTCTCTTACTCTGTTATTAAATAAACATGTTGGTCTATCTCAAAACAAGGAGCAGAGCGTCTCTCTTGCCATATGCTATAGTGTGTCCAGTCCTCTAAATTCTGCTTATTTTGTGTACTGTCGATCTCCTTTAGGCAATAGAATGGATTATTTGGCCAAAAGAAAAAAGAAAGCAGATTTCACTTTATTTAATTGGCAGCTCTGGCCTTTTCTTTGTCCCCCAACCTGTTTCTCTCTGAGAAGTTCTCTGACAGAGAGAGACCTAGCACTGAGTGACAGTGAGCTCATTCAGCAAGTGGTTGTAAATATGTATCCTCCCTCATGGAGGAAGCATCCCTGTTTGCTCAGCCTGCGCTCGCTGGGGCAGACTTGTTGGTAATGGCTGCCTCCTCAAAGATCACAAATCTGTGAGCTTCTCAGACTTGGGTTTCCACAAAGGCATCGGCTTTGGTGGAAGGTGTCTTCAAGTGTCCAGCGGGACTGTGGAATTTAAACTTGGGAGAGCATAGCTATTTATTCAAGCTAACAAACATTTGTTTTTCACACCAGGACTGCAAACAGAACTTTATTTCATGAGTCTGCTACTCTTTCACACACTGACTTGAAGGTAGAATGTGTTCCATACATTTACTCTTAAAGCAAAAAAATATATTTTGGGGGAGGACGGGACATCGACACAAATGTTACCTCTGAAAATTACTAAACTTTTTCTTACCTTTTTGTCAACTTGCTTCTAACTGTTAGAAAGACAGCTCGGAAAGGACCTGGTGTTTAGTAAAGCACCAGTGGCTATAAGGGAACCCCTCCATCAGATGGATTGGCACAATTGCCCAAACTCTGGGATCAATGATCATCCAGATGTTGCGCAAGACTAGGCAACATTTTATTCTGTTTGTTCGGCATCAGATCACAATGAGCCAGGCCCAACCACAACAAGGAGATAGCAGGAGAGCCTAATGGTTGAGAGTCAGGACTTAGGGACAGACTGCTTGAAATCATATTTTGGCTGTGTGGCAGTGGGAAAATTGCCTAATCTCTCTGTATTGCCCTTGTCTTATTTGTAATGATAATGATATTTTATCCCATGTGGTTGATGGAAGATTAATGAGATAAAGTTTATTGTGCCAACCTGATTGATAAACATATGTGGGGTTGATTGAAGGGCAGAGAGATAAATGGCTCAGTGAGCCTCGCCTTTCTAGTTCTCGGGTCTCTTGCTCTCTGATGGTCGGACCAGGGTGCAGCTGCCTTAGCCAGTTCCCTGCTTCAGTTTTCAAGGCTCACTTCCTATAAGACATCCCTGAGAAGAAGCCACATGGATTTACCCCGATGTAGCCCTGGTTGCTGGAGCAGCTGTGTGGAGACCCCTGCCAGCGCTGAGATGCTTACATGTTCACTGACTCGGCTTTCCTCCGGCAGTCGGCGTCGTTGCGTGTGTTTTGTGAAATGGAGGAGGATTTTGTGGATTGGTGTTGGACATATGGGTTAATGTTGGAATTGTGGGCTTGGGCAGCACTGGGTTGGGATGTTTTCTTGATGTGCACTTAACCTTTATATAAAACTCTCTCTTACATATGCGTTTCTGTAGATTTGTTTCTCTAAAGTACCCAGACTAACACAAGGGCTATATGGTTTTCAAGGCAGATCACCAGGCCTGTCTTCTGAGACACCTCTGGGTGGGTTCAAACCAACAACCTCATGCACATCAAGCACAGACAGACGTGTCTCTGTGAAACTTAGTTTGATGGGATGGCAAACAGAAGGGTACGAAAGAGGATGAAGATGAGGATGGAGATGGGGTAAGATGGAAATGTGAAACACCCCATAGAGTCGTAGATGTCAGAGGGGTTGTATTTTAATTTTGTCAAAAGTTCCTACCACTGAATCAATTCCGACCTTATTCAATAGGGAAGAATTGCCCCTGTGGGTTTTCAAAACTGTATTTATGGGAGTAGAGAGCCATGTCTTTCTCCCTCCTAGGTTGAAAGCACTTAAAGTACACAATAACCACAACAGTAGGCTCAAGCATATACCAACAACAGTGAAGATGGCCTATGTCCAAGCAACCTTTCCTTCTTTTGCAAAGGGGACATTATGAGTCAGAAGCCACTCTTTGACAATGTTGCTGTCTTTGAGAGCAAAATAGTTACATACAATAACTTCACATGGCACAAGGTAATGGATAAGCAGAAGTAAAAGGTAGCTTGTGATTTTAAGTCTGTAGTGGAGTGCAATTTTATGGACTACGTATATCCAATCAAGGATCCATCCTATGAGCCAACACATTTTCAAACTTTTATATGTGAATTAGGTGGGGATCTATAGATCAGATCATAATTTTAGCCACCAAATATTTTGAGGGCTCTAAAAAAATGTGCTAGGCATGATGCAAAGTGCTGTGAAGACCAGCGTGTGGCCCTAATGAGCCACATTCCTACTCAATGTTGTAGGAATCTGGGACAGCAATCATAGACTCCATGGACATTCATTTAGTGCCTGGAAAAAATGCTGAATTGTGATGTGTGAGTCCGTTAAATTTGTTTTTCATTTTCAAGATTGTTTTTGGCTATTCTGGGGAACTTGAATTCCCCTATGAATTTAAGGACCAGCTTGTCAACTGTTGCAAGAAGTCAGCTGAAATGTTATGACAATTGGTAGATTAGAAAAAAAGACTCCTTAGCAATCTTCTGATCCAGGAACATAGAATTTCTTTGTGTTTATTTAGGAAAATGTCGTTCAACAGTTTACTGTAGTTTCAGAGTACACTTCTGCTCAATATCCTCCTCAGCATTCTTTTAAATTTTATTTTGGTATATTATCCTTTTTTATGCTATTGTAAGTAGAATTATTTACTTCAAAGGTGTTATTTTTTAAATGAAGGATGAAAATTTTTTTAATTAATCATTTTGTTGGGGGCCCTTAACATAAAACAATTCATTCATCCATATATCAAGCAGACATGTACAATGGTTGGCCTCAACAATTTCTAAACATTATCTTTCTTCTTGAGCCCTTTGGTATCAGCTCCTCTTTTTTCCCCTCCTTCTCCCACCCTGCCACCACGACAAACCTTTAATGTTGTTGTGTATTGTTATTATTATTTGTACATATCTTACACCTCCCATTCTAACCTATTATCCTGGTATTCATCCCCCTTCTAGGGGGGTTATTCCACCATCATTGCTACCTGATCCCCCTTTCCCCCCTTCCACCCCACTTCCTTCCCCTACCCTCCTGGAATCAATACTCCCATTACTGTTTCTGAGGGGTCTGGCTATTCTGAGTTCTGTATATCAAAAGCTCTCCTCTGTGTTGTTGTATGTACACCAATTTAGCAGGATTTACAAGGTAAGACTGAGATCATAATAGTGGGGGCAGAAAGGATTAAAGAAATAGAGGAGTGTTGTATGTTTTGTCGGTGTTAAACTGCCTCCTGGATGCATTTTCTCTTCTGTGCAGCCCCTCTGCACAGGAATGTCTAATAATCTGTGGATGGGCTCTGGCTCTCTACTTTGACCCCTCTCCATCACATCAATGAGATTGCTTATTTTTGAACTTCTGGTGCCTGTTCCCATCGACATCTCATGATCACACAGGCTGGTGTGCTTCTTCCATGTGGGCTTTGTTGATTCCCTGTTACATGGCTTGTGTTAGACAGAGTTCTCTAGAGAGATAAAACCAAATTGCTGATAATATATTTATTTATAAAGATAATTAGATATATAATAAGTAATGAACTGTTAAATCATATACAGATCAATATATAATACAAGAAATGAACGGTTAAATTATAAAGCGCTACTAATGGCTCACTGCAACTCACTCCTGTGAGAGAGAGTTGTGAGAGACTAGCAGTCCTTCAAGTCTAGTCTGCTGCCAGATCTTCCTCTGTTTATAGAGAGAGCTAGGCTATGTCAGCACAGCAGCCAATCACAAGGCAGGTCACCAACTGCCAGTCCCCAGCTCCAGAGATGTCTTAAAGGGACCTCTTACAGCGCCACAGTCCACAGGCGAGGTGTCCCACAGGTAGTGTAGCCTTTAAATTGAGGCACAAACAAGCAAGGCAGCCGCACACTGGTCCGATGATCAAAGAGCGAGAGACAAGAAAGATGAGGCTCACCATGCCATTTATCTCTCTGCCCTTCAATTAATCCCACTTGTGTTTATCGGCCAGGCTGGCACAATAAACTATCTCATGGCTGCTTGTTCGGTTTCAAGCTTTTAGGACCCCAGATGCATCTTTCAACAGCGGCACCATCTGCTTCCTTCAAACATTCACTTATTCACCCAGTTTGTCTTCAGCAATCGTGTTGGGAAGGTGGGCATCGCCAGCATCACACTATTAGAATAGTGTTCTTTTGTTGCGGGAATACTTAAGTAGAGGCCCAGAGTCCATCGACCACATCAATGTATTGTCGTAGAAATATATATACATAGTCCAGTACTCCTATTTGTATGCATTGATATATTTACATACACACACGAAATGGTTTTGCCTCCTGGTTCTTTCCTCCAGGAAAGGATGAAAATTGTAAGTGATTTTTTTTCATTGTTTTGTCCAGCCTGAATCCAATCGTTGTTACTTTATTTTCCAGGGATAAAAATGTAGATACTTTTACTACAATTTAGCTAATTTGGTTACACTTACCAAGGGCAGCTGAAATGGGAAAGGAAGTCAAAGTCTGGGAAATGGCTATGCATTGGCCAGGGCACAGGGAAGAATGGAAATGTCAGTAGCCCAGGATGAAGGCACTCAGGGGCAAGGAGGTGGGTCCTAATAGCGTCATCCTCGGGTCGTACAAGAGGCTAACGTGCTGCTACCCAAAGATGAGAAGACAAGTTCAAGTCCACACAGTCCAACTCTGGCACACAGCTGTTACTCTTTAAGGTCAAAAGTTCTTTGAAAACTCTCCTTGTTACGGTATCGCTATGTCCTAATTTCAAACATTTTTTTATTGTTATTGTATATTGAGACCTCATCAAATTTTATCTTTACGAGATTCTTGTTTCCAAGAGTTTAGTTACTCCCATAACACCTAGATACTTAGTATACTTAGACTTCAGGGACCAAGGTTTTGTTCAAATAAATGCCATTAATAAAAATTTTTCTCATGGTATCATGTGGTTGGGTGTATTATTCCTTGAGGGTGGGGGAGCAATTCAGAGGTCAAAGAAGTAGCTTTGGGGGGAGGCTGTTGTCGCAGCGTGTCTGTTGACATGAACTGTGAACAAGTTCTGCGCCAACTAGGAGGTGGTGCTTTGAGTGACCTGGAGGTGCCTTAGAAGAGAGGCTTTCTGATCTCCTGGAAACGCAGCCACTAAGAACCTGGTGGAACATAATGCTACTAGGACACACTCGGAATCACATTGACTCAATGGCAAGTGGGCTGGTGAGATAGCTAGTTTATTGTGCCAGCCTGGCCGATAAACACAAGTGGGATTAACTTAATGGAAGAGCGGAGAGATAAATGGCTCGGTGAACCTTGCCTTTCTTGTCTCTCGCTCTTTGATCATCGGACCAGTGTGCGGCTGCCTTGCTTGTTCTGTGCCTCAATTTAGAGGCTACACTACCTGTGGGACGCCTAGCCTGTGGACTGTGTCGCTGTAAGCTGAGGTCCCTTTAAGACCACATGATTGAAATGTACATCTCTTGAGCTGGGGACTGACAGTTGGTGACCTGGCTGACGGTTGGTGACCTGCCTTGCTGTTTTGCTGCCTGTGCTGGGATAGCCGAGCTCTCTCCACAGAGGGCATCGTGGTGGCCCTCAAGACTCAAAGGACTGCTAGTGTTTCACAACTCTCTCTCACAGGAGTGAGTTGCACTGAGCCATTTGTACTGCTTATAATTTAACTGTTCATTTCTTGTGTTATCTATTTGTCTGTCTATCTATCTATCTATCTATCTATCTATCTATCTATCTATCTATCTATCTATCTATCTATCTATCTAATTACCTTCCCCATTGAGAAGGGCAGCTTCAGAAGATGGGAACATGGCAACCCACGCCCTCTCACACTTACTGTCTAGGGAGAGGAGCGAGACCATAAACAGATGCACAAATCCATCTCATTAGTTTCCTAGGGTGATTATGACAGATCACTCTGTTATAGTTCTTATAACAACACAATATATTCTCCCAGGAGGTTAGAGGTCAACATCAGGATAGCCATAGGCCTGTGCTCTTGACAAAGATTCTTGGAAGCCCTTGCCTCTTCCAGCTTCTGGTGGCCCCAGTTTTCCCTTGGCTTGTGGAAGCATCACTCCAGCCTCTGTGGCAGTGCTCACATTCCTGGCCTTCTTCTCCCTCAATGCTCCTTAGAAGGACACTTGTCATTGGATGTAGCACCTTCTTGGATAATCTGGAATGACCCCATCTGGAAGTCATTACATGAATTACGACTGCATATAGAAGTTCACATTCAGAGGTTCCAGGACAGGCGCATCTATTTTGAGGGACTACCATTCAACCCACTACCCAGCCCGAGGGAGTAGAGAGGGGAGTGAGGAAAGGGCTTTCCGGCCTTGTCTTTGAGAGTCTTCTCTCCCACGACCCTTTACCTATAGCTGTTTTCTTCTCTTCCCATCATCCCAAACACAAAACTGGTTTTTGCTTCATAGTCATTTGCTGCTTCTTTATGCTATTTCCTTTGCCTGGAATGCTTCCGAAAGCCTGGTGGTTCCTTCCCATCATTCAGATCTCAGCTTACATGTCTTCTCCTGAAGGGGACCATGCCTGACCACCCAATGTACAAGGTTTGGTCAAAAAGTATTGCTACAAAATCATAGAGCACTTTATTGAACAAAATATCAAGATTGCTTCTTGACCTACCCTTCATCTAGGTCATAGGTCTCCAATTTTAATTGGCTGACCATTCCCTTTTCAGGAAACAAACCAACAAATTACTCAGCACATCCCATTACCCAGATCCCCTCTGGCAATGACTAACTTTTGGACTGTAGCCCATAGTCCAGCAGAATACAGTGAAGCTGCCTGCGTTTGCAGTACCCTCCCTCCCCTGAATTGTATCAGCGGTTCCCAGGGGGCAGCATCACCCGCTTCAGGGAACACTGTTCTAGGTCTATACACATCTAAAGAAGGCATTTCCATCTGTCTAACCCTTCACTGAAGAATTCTGCTTTCTTCAATTTACACCAGGCCAAAATGGCATGTTGACATCCTCAAGATGTCCCATCATGCCCCTGTTCGATGGTCTTTGAGATTAGGGAATATGCTAGGCTGGGTTCTCCAGAGGAGCAAAATCAACGGTGCTTGCATGTGTTGTATAGAGAATGATATACCAAGAAATAGCTTGCACAGTTATAGAAACCGTAAGTCCAGTCTGGCTCAAGTCAGGTCTCTCCTGACTCATGGAAGCTCATGAACAGGAAGCAGGATGATGGAGAAGAAACAGCAGGAGACACAGGTTGATGGATGCAGAGGTCCATAGTTGGCTGAACGAAACCACTGTTGGTAGTTGGCTGACAACTCCTTAGATTGGCATGTGAGGCAACGGGAGATTGAGGAACCAGACCGCAATCGAGCTCCCTCTTAAGGCAAAGGGCCAAAGAGAATTGGATTCTACTCAGTCTCTCTCTTCTACAGAAAGGTTTATGATACCCATCAGGTGTCATTAGGCTAAAACCCATTTGATAGCTTGGACTCCAGCCCTACTTTATTCAGGAGTGTCTAGTTGACATAATCCCCAATGATCAAAGGGAACAAAAAGAAGTTGGAAAGGGTAAGATCAGGGCTATAGGATGTGTGGGGTAAGATTTACCAAGGAAATTCTCATAGGAAATACCTTGATACCCTCAAAAAATGAGCGATTGCATCATCTTGATGGAAAATAATTCCTTGGCACAGCTTTCCTGGTTTTTATCTCACCAATGCAATTTTCCATTTCCTTAAAATTTCCTAATACTTCCTGTAATCCTCCTGTGAGCTTTGAGAAAATATACCAAGAATCCCCTTTGCAATCTCAAAATAACAGTGGCCATAACCTTCTGAATTGGTCTCTCTGGCTTAAATTTTTTAAAAATCATTTTATTAGGGGCTCATACAACTCTTATCACAATCCATACATACATCCATTGTGTCAAGCACATTTGTACATTTGTTGCCATCATCATTCTCAAAACATTTGCTTTCTACTTGAGCCTTAGGTATCAGCTCCTCATTTTCCCCTCCCTCCCTCCTCCCCACTACCTCATGGACCCTCGATAATTTATAAATTATTATTATTTTGTCATGTATTACACTGTCTAACATCTCCCTTCACCCACTTTTAAATTTAACCAGCGCAGCAGATCTCCCCAGAAATCACCGTTTTGATTAGATGTTGCTCTCTGAATTGCTATTGCTAAATCCAGGATTTATCTCCAGATACCTTTTGCTTCACAAAATTGTTTTTCTTAGCTTTAATCTTGCTTAAAAGATTGATGGAAAGATCAACTCTGAGTTAGCCGATGCTTTCGGCACGCGATGACCCAAAAGGCTGAGGAGACAAGATGTCCCATTAAAACTGAAACCACCAAACCACAAGAGCTCAACTTCAGTAACTGTCACCTCACTGGTGAAGCTACCGTCTTCTTCCACCTGTTTCTGGACTTCAGCCACAGCTTCTGCATGCATAGGCTTCATGACGGTCTCCCCTCTCTTGGCTCCTCTTCCTTAATCCACATAAGAACTGTTGTTCATGCAGACACATCCCTGTAAGTTTGTTGCAAAACCTCACTGATTTAGGAAGATGTCCACTTGAGTTTTGTTAAAAATTTGATATTTTCTCTGACCTCAACTCATTTTCCCATCCTTTCGTTTGAAGGCACCCTAGTGAGCCTGGCAAGGGTGTCCTGGGGAGAGCAGCAGACTTCACTGATGGTAGAGATATGTTCAGACATGTGTTGTTTGGAAAAACACATGTATGTGTAAGCTGGAACACTCGTCCAAATACTTTTGACTTACTCTCCTATCAGACCCCTAGTCTAGTGTAGCAGCAGCCCATCATGCCAGCATCCCACCCCTTGGCTAACCTCTGACCTCTGCATGTAGTGGACAGTTCTGTGAGCTCAGACCGCACCCAAACCCAAGTCCACACTGTCTGTCCTCTCTTTGTGTGTCTGTGCCATCTCTAACCTCAACGTCCAGGCGCACCTCCAAAGTGCAGGGAGTTAATGTCCCTGGGGCCTGGACCTTCCTGTTCCCTGGGTGGTCATTTTTAAAGGCATTTTCTATACTGCACTTCTCTCTCCTATTGAAGTCTCCAGGTGGTGTAAATGGCTAATAAGGTCAGTTATGTACTGCAAGGTTATTGGGTCAAGCCCACCTAGAGGCACTTTGGATGATGATCTACTTCTGAAAATCATCTATTGAAACCTCCTCGATGGAGCGCCGTTCTGCTCTGACATACATGGGGGCGCCATGAATCAAAGTCAGCTCAATGGCCAAGGGTAGGCTAGTACTCCTTCACCTGGAAGGGGGCAAGCTCAGGGAGGACAGGGACTATTTCACACGCCATTGATCCAGGCGCCATTTACTGCAAAAACTTGTGTGCGTTCTCATACGCTTTCTGCTTGTCTGCTAGCCTAAGGCTCAATGATTCGAACCTCCTTAGGGGCTTGGCAGAAGAAGTCCTGGACATCGGCCTCCTAAAGATTACAGCCACGAAAGCCGCGTGGAGCTCAGCTCTGCTCTGCACGCACGAGGTCGCCGGGGACCGGCCTCGCCACGCCTGCAATGGGTTAGTTCGGTTTTGCGTGCTCGCACCTGGCAGCCGAGCTGAAGCAGATGCAGAACGGGACACAGTGAAAACTAGTTACCAAGGGCGTTGGTGATAGAGCTGAGCCAAGGCGGTTTTCATATTCTAGGCTTGCCAGATTTTATCATCTCCACATGAAGGGACGAGGCGCGGCGACGGGCACTTGACCAAGAAAATCAGACTAATTTAGCCCTAATCTAGTAAACTGCAGAGAGGGTAGGGCTCAGGGCTTTTTAATACGCTGATTTAGCCCCATGCAGATGGCTAAATGATAATCTTTTTTTAATGGGATTTTAAAAAATCTAGAATTGACTTTTCTTCAGTAGTAGAGGGAAACTACTCACTCATTTAGTTTAATAAGTTTTATTTCTATGATATTAATTTTCAAGCACAAATCTGATTCGGATCGCAGGCTTTAGAGACATTTTGAATGAAAGAATTCAGAGCTAGGAATTGCATTTTTAAGGAGAAATGAGGCCAAGGTTGCATTATGAAAACCTACCAGCAGGGGGCAGTGTGCAACAGCGTTTTGATGACTTTTCTCTCTAAGCCCCATCTGTCCAAAGGTTGTCTTCAAACTCCACAAAATCGATGCAGTACTCTCTCCTTACAAGTTTACTCTGCAACTGAAATCCACTGTGTCAACCGATTAGAAAAGTAAAATAATTCTATTCGACTGTTTCTCTCAACATCCCAAATAATGGGCCCAATTAACTACAATAAATCAATAGTATAATCATGAGATTAATTAATGGTGATGCAAATGGATTTGGACCCATAAGAGTCAATTTCTTTGAAGTACTAATTTAATGGGATCGTTTCATCATTTGTTTGCCTCATGAATTTCCAATAACAGTATCAGTAGATTTCACTATTATTCCGATTCAATTACTATGTGTCAGGCACTAAATTTTAATCTGTCTGCCAGACAGCTCCCTTTTCTGATAGCACCAAGTATTAAAAAACAGAGAGAGAATAACCTACTGGTTAAGAGCAAATGCAAAGGCACCGAGCAAAGAAGGAACTGGGCGCTATGGAGCAGTTATGATGAGGCTAATGTGGCTGATGACCTCGGGTGGGAGAGAGTGGTAGGAGAGAGGCTTGGACAAAAGGGAGAGGCCAGGCTCTGTGAAGCCTGAAGTCCCAGGATAAGGTCTCTAGATATGATTCCAAGTGAGTGGGAAGTCGTTGGGAGGTTTAAGACAGGCATGATCAGATCTGAGTTACCCTTTCATAAGATTTCTCCATGAAGCATCATTATCCTCCTTTTATAACTGAAGAAACTGAAGCTTAAGAGAGATTAACCAATTTGATGATGATCACATAGCAAGGTAGGGGACTACCTAACTGTGGCCAAGAACTTCATTCAGATTTTCTAAAAGTCTCTTTTGAAATCAGTGCTTCTCAAGGGCTCTGAAAAAATCAGAAGAGATGGCTATATTTGCCTTAAAAACATCTAGATTCAAAGATCAGAAAGATTCAGGACAAATCTTATTTGTAGGCATGTGTATTCTTTGCCTTTCCTCCCAGCATGCAAACTTGGTAGTAGCAAGGCCTTTATTGATGGTTTATCACTGTATGCCTCAATTCCTGGCATAATTGTTGACTAAAATGAACAGTGATGATCTTAAGAATCATGTAGATCAGAAGGGAGATGTCAGACAGGGCAAGATATGACAAAATAATAATTCATAAATTATCAAGAGTTCATGAGGGAGGGGGGAGCAGGGAGGGAAGGGAAATGAGGAGCTGATGTCAGGGGCTTAGGTGGAGAGCAAATGTTTTGAGACTGATGAGCATAACAAATGTACAAATGTGCTTTACCCAATTGATGTATGTATGGACTGTGATAAGAGTTGTATGTGACCCTAATAAAATGATTTAAAAAGAAAGAAAGGAAATGTCTAGAAAAGCATGAAGGGAACATGTACAAACGTGCTTGATTCAATTGATGCATGGATTGTGATAAGAGCCCCCAATAAAAGGATCTTTAAAATAAATAAATAAATAAATAAATAAATAAAAAGCATCTATGGCATGATTTCTTATCAACCGTGTGAAACAACATGAAATAAACATACCCCCCCAAAAAAAGAATAATGTAGATCAACATATGGAATTCTAAGCACAGGTTCTGCGATAGAGTTCAAAACAGCCACAGAAACAGAGGGTACATAGATAAACTATCACTTGATACAAATAATGTAAAAAAACTGGATTAGCTAGGATGCAACCATCATTTCATTAGATTTCAGCTCTGTCAAAGTAAACAATGGTACATCTAAAAGGTTAAACAATGAATCCTGGCAGATACACCTGAAGGGAGCCTCCAATGACTCCTCCAATCTGCCACTCGTGCAAATCCAGACTCATAGCATCCCTCTAGGGCAAAGGAGACTTCTCTGTAGTGTTTCTGAGGGTGAACATCTTTACAGGAACAGGGAGGCTCATCTTTTGCCTTTGAAATGGTTGGTGGGTTTGAACTGCCAACCTTGTGATTAACAGCCCACTACATAATCAGGGCTATTTCCAGTGATGCTGACCCTGTACAATTTATGTACATGGGTCCTGGGACCTGCTTCTAATCAACAGCGTATAGCAAAGGGAAGTCAATTCTGTGATGACATCCACAATGTATATGTCTCTGTCTTAGGAACCAGAGAAAGCCTCTCCTGCTGGCGCAGACATGGCATCTGCCATGGCATCTACAGCTGCCAGAAAACAGATCCGGTTAGCCACCTAAACAAGCTTTGAAAGCAGTTCTTCCCCAGATGAGCCTCTGATGAGACCTCAACCCCAGCCAATACCTGGCTTGCAACCTGGAAAGACTGTGAAGCAGGAACCCCAGCTAAGATGATACTCAGACTTTTGACCCATTTGTTGTTGTTGTTGTAAGCTGCTGGGGAGTCGGTTCCAATGCATCCTGACCTTTTGTAAACAGAGCAAAATACTGACCAGTCCAGCGCCATCCTGTGTTGGAGCCCATTGTTGAAATTTCTATGTCGATCCATGGCATGAGGCTCTTCTTTCCTGCTGTCCCGCTGCTTTACCAAATAGGATGTCCTTTTCCAGAGAACTGGCTCTGCTGTTGGTGTCCTAGTTAGAGGTGTGCTGCAATCTGGTAGTTTGAGACCACTCTGCGGGAGAAGGACGGTGCTTTCTACTCCGGCGCTTTCTACTCCGGTCAACAGTTACAGCCTCGGAAACTCACGGGGGCAGCTCTACCCTGTCTGGTTGGGTCACTATGAGGGGGCAGCTCCTCGATAGCAGTGAGTTGAGTTTATTTCCCTCCCCAAATCTGAGGCGCAGCGCACCCAGGTGTGACTGATCTAGGCAACAGGCCCACACTAGAACCTTCTCAAGAGTCTAGCAGCCCTTTTCTTCTGCCCTGAGCCACCCCACACCAGACTCCGCTCTGCCAGCTGGGTAACCAGAGCACACAGAACTCCAGGAAAACGCTGCGAGTATCTCACTTCCTGTTTTGGGCTCTCACTCCCTAAGCCCCCAGGCCCAGGAACTCCAGAGAGGACTCTGTGCCCCGCCCTCTGGCATTACCAGGATTTATACTTTCCTGCAATTCATCTCATTTCCTCCCCACACCCACCCAACTTCCCACGTTGCCCACGGGCAGGTGGCGACAGCCAGCCACATCTTTTTCCTGCAACGTGCCCTTATGTCCCAAAAGCCAGATGCAAAAACCCCTGAGATTTGCTGTGAAACGAGTTAGGGAGGGGGATGGGGGGAGGAGGAGCACGAGCGTCCCGGCTGCTGCC
>NW_022103928.1:10002478-10007338 GCF_000313985.2 Echinops telfairi
CTGCTGGGATGCTGGACGCTCTGCCACTGGAACACCAGCAGGGTCACTCCCAGTGGACAGTTTCAGCAGAGCTTCCAGACTAAGCAAGAGAAGCCCGGCAATTTATATCCCCAAACTAGCCAAGTAAAATGCTATAGATCATAACAGAACAGCGTCTGGTACAGTGATGAAAATGCAGCCCCTTGCAGTGGCACAAAATACACAATGGCCCAAACCATGGAGTCCAGCCTGCTAATGATCATGGCAGGGGCTCAGCTCCAGGCAACACCGTGCTCTGTTGCTCTGATGGACTGAGGCATCCTTGAATCAACAGGGCCGTAACCCACGACTGGGTTAGCAGAAGTCTGTGTTTGCATCATCAGAATGGGCCGGATTCGCTTGCTGATAGATGCTTTTATTTTGAGATTTCAATCCGGAGTGGATGAAAATCTTACCCAGATGTTGGAAGAGACTTTTAGACAAACATTTAGAAGAAAAGGAGTGTTTAGGGGCGAGCCACGTTGGCTAATTGTTCCTTGCACCAAATGGCAATGCAGTCATGCATCAGAGGAAAACAGACTGGTGACCTTAAGCCAACTTGAGCTACTAGTTATTTCCAAGAAAGACTTTTAGAGAAAAGCACACAAACATTGCCAATGTGTTTAAGCAGATAAAGAACTATTGTAATTTTTTATAGTTGATTCAATCTTTCCTGTGTTCAAATTCGGTAACAATGGTGTTTGCTATATTATAATAGAATGATGTCAGCATACAGTGATTTCTTAGACTTAATGCCATTCGTGGGACACTTTGATGTCTCCTGGTTTCTACTACACAGCTGCCGGAGTTGATTTAATTAATTTGCTTTTGCTCATCAGAGTGATAGACTGATGAGAAGATGAGACAGAAAGAATGGATTTTGCCAGTCGTGATGGATGGGTCCCCTGAAAGCCTCCTGTTGTAGGTGTTATGAGTTTGAGGGCTTTGGGGGAAGAAGTTGTTAAGTTTTGTTTTGATTTCAGTTCTGGAAAGAGTTGACATGGTCATGCCCTGGTGGCCCTCAGCTGCTAATGGAAAGGTTGGCACTCTGGGGTGGAAAGAGCTGGTGATCTGTTTCCATAAAGATCAAAACCAAGAAACCCCTATGGACACTCTACCCTGTCACAAGGGGTCACTAACTTGATGGCACTCCACAACAGCAGCGCTGATGTAGGGTTACATGAGTTGGAATTGATTGGGAAGTAACTAACAGTACAACAAAGAGTTGATATAAATATCATGCAAATCTCTGTTTTCACGGAGCAAGTAACTTGAAAGGCAACTGGAGAAAGTGAGGACATGAACTGTTGGAGGTTGAGTGGTGAGGTGTGGCCTGGGGAGAAGGACATTTGGGTACCAGTGTGGCTAAGTGGGCTGGGCTCAAATCTCTGGCTCTGCTACAGGACTAACTATGTGATGTTTCACTCAGAATCTCTCTGTGACTCAGTTTGCTCAACTATAAAATGGGTAGAACACACTAAAGAAATAAGAACTGTAACAGGACTAGATGTATGCACTCCCATGTTCACACCAGCAATGTTTATAATAGCAAGAAGTTGGAAACAGCCCAAATGCTCACCAGCAGAATAACTGATAAAGAAACTTTGGTAAAGATACACAATGGAATACTGTGCATTGAGAAAAAAGAACGATGAGACCATGGAGCGCCTAATGACATGGTTGGACCTGGATAACATTATGTTGATTGAAGTTAGCCAGTCATAAAGGGACAATTATTGTATGAGACCACTTCTAAAAAGATAATAGCCAAGACAAAGAATTTCATACCAAAGGGCACTGACTTTGAAGGACTGATTGCAAGCACAGGATTGACAATTAGTGGGTGAAAGACATGATGGAGGCCCAACAGAGGGAGAAGAGAAGTCAGGGAAGAGGGCTGCCAAAAATGGGTTGATGAGTGGTTTGAACTGTTGAATGTAGAGTTGATGGTTTGAAATGTAAACTCCCACCTAATTCCTGATTTTAAAAAATCATAAAAAGTAAATGAAAATAAGAAGGAAAGAGGCGTATGGGCAAAATACACATACTTGTATATGAAGGAATGGCAAAAATTTTCTGGAAAAATTCCATGATCTCTTGATTCTATTTTTCCGTGAACTTTTTGAAGTCTCTTCTTATTTATGAAGGTAAGTCAAATAGAGTTGCTAACAAAAAAAAATAGGATCTTTTACTAAGCAAAAATAGGAAAACGCGAAGCTATGGTTTCTGGGCATATCCTTTAGCTAAGTCTACACACTTGTGAAGGGGGTGTTCCATCTTTCTAGCCCTTCCCTGAAGACTTCTGCATTCCTCAACTTACAACACATCAAAACGCCCATTTTGACAGCTTCCAGGGACCCACATCTTGTTCCCTTTAAGTGCTCTTTGAGATTAGGGAACAAAAGAAGTCTGAAGGGTTAAGATCAGGGTTGTTAATATAATGGGATAAGGTTTCTAATGAAATTCCTGGGGGACAGCTCTTACTCCCCTTGAAAATCAGTGTTGTGCTGTCACAGTGTGGAGGAGTCATGGTGGCACAGTGATTACCCATTGGGTCTTTAGCCTTGAGGTTGTCAGTTTGAAACCACCAACCATTCTTCAGGAGATAGATGGAGCCTTGTACTCTTGTAAAGCATAGCAACAGGGTTAAACACATTTTGTTTGGAATAGTTTTGTGCCATGTATGAAATGGAAAAAAATAAATGGGTTTAACAAGCATACCTTTTTCCTAGGGTCATTGTGAGAAATAAATGATTCTAAAAAATACCCCCCAAAACCCAAACAAACAAAAGAAAGAAATGATTGTGGCTATACTATTCATAATAGTGGCATAGCCCTTAAATTACTTTTAAAATAACAACCATCCTCATAATGCAACTTAGTGGCTTTTCCCTGGGTGACCAGGGTCTCCAGAGATTGTGAAAAAGCTCGAGGGACCTCAGAAGGATGGGTAGCCCGCTTTGCCTGAAAGAGGTCACTTCTTTGTTTTACTCCCCCCTTTAAGCCAGGCAGGCCTGCCGTTCTGTGGGTCAGATATCAGTCCTCTAAGAGTTCATTTGGGGGTGGGGGCAGGCACTTTTTGTTACTGATTTTTAAAGTTTGAAAACCACTGGTCCCGCACAACTCGCTCATCCCGCAAATGAAGGAAGTGAGTGCAAGAAGGGGGACACTTTTGTGTCACCAATCTTCCAAAGAAAGCTAAGAATTCTGACTAAATAAAGTCTAGTTTCTTTCTTTCCCAGGTGCTGTGCTGATTACATTGTGCTTGCTCCTTGAAGTGCCTCTTCGTCCTCACTTTGTACTTTTCTCTCTTTTAATTTTTATTATGAAAAGTTTTGAATAAATACAGTAAGTAATGAAGTTATTCAATGAATGTCGTGTACTTGTTGCTGGTTTCTACAACCTCTTTCAATTCACAGTCTCTCTGCCCCCATCTTATCTCAAAGTAAATCCCACACATGACATCATTTCATCAATATTGCAATATGTCTCTCTAAACCACAACACCAAAAAAAAAAAAAAAAAGGGAAAGAAGCAATCCCTGGCCGAAGCAGTTGAGTTGATTTAAACTCATGGCAACCTCAGATGTTTCCGGGTAGAATTGCTGCACAGGGTTTTCTTTTTGTCAAGCCCGAAAAAAGCGGCATTGGATGAGGGAGACCATCAGCATGAGGTCATAGTGGTGCCTGAAGGATTCACAGTGACGAGGCTAAAGGATAAATTCTGGAAAACAAAGGAAATGCATCACAAAATCATGATTGGCAGCAGATAAGTCATCCCTGCTGTCAGAGGGATGATGGATGTAGCAAAGGGACAATGACTGGGATATGTACACTACGACAGATTAGAAAAGCATTCGTTCCTGGGTCTACGAACCACCGTGGCTGGGATATGACTAATAGCCATTAAGGACACACCTACACAAATCCCTTGGGAGAGGCTGCCTCTTCCTGGGCTGGCCAGGAGAGTGGTAGCAATCCACTTTCAAACACACACACAGAGCTTTTTACTCTACCAGCCAATGGTCAGAAAGAACTTAATGGATGTGATGTCTTCTTATGTTGAGACTCAAAATAAATTCAGGGCTCCCACTATAACCCATAGCATTCTGCAAAGCAAGTGCTCAGTATTTAAGCTCTAAAACACCCCTTCCTCTGATAATGGATTTTATTAAACATTCTTTGATCACACTTAGGTTGGTGTGCTTTCTGTATGGACTGGTTGGTGGCTCACAGGATTTTCTTGGCTATGACCTTGAGGGAAGCAGATTACCAGGCTTTTTTTGTTCTCATGGAGCCAATGAGTGGGTTTGAACTGGTAGCCTTTAGATCAGTGTTGAGCGATGTTTGCCACCATGGACCTAATCTCTAAACCATGTTGTTGTTATTGTTAGTTGTGAACTGTTGAATCAAGTCTAACTCATAGAGACATATAGAGATGAAGTCAATACAGCCTTCCTAGCCATAATTCCTATGGGGTGTACTATAATTATGGACTCTATGGCTATGGTCTCATTTTGGAGAGAATTCTCCATTATGAGATTAAGGGAGAGACAAATCCCTGGAGAAGGACATCATGCTTGGTAAATGGGAGTGGCAGCAAAGAAGAGGAAGGCCACTGAAGAAATAGATCAACACGGTGGTGGTGACAACTGGCTCAAACACAAGAACAGTTGTGGGGATGGTGCAGGTCTGGGCAATGTTTCATTCTGTTGCACACAGAGTCTCTCTGAGTCAAACCTGACTCGACGGCACCTAACAACAAGTTCTGACCTTAATAATGGGCAGGAGGGTGGACCTTAAGATACCATCCTTTGTTTCCTTGGGGGCATTGTGCATTACA
>NW_022103928.1:10024573-10025700 GCF_000313985.2 Echinops telfairi
CTGCCAGAGATTTGGGCTGGCTTCAAAAGGGGACTTGGAACAAAGGCTATCATTGCTGATCTCACATGCCTCTTGGCTGAAAACAGAGAATACTAGAAATATGTATTCTACTGACTATGCAAAGACATTCAACAGTGTGGACCATAAACAAACTATAGATAACCATAGATAGCATTACATCATGCTCATGCGGGACCTGTACATGGATCAAGAAACAGTGGTGCAAATAGAACAAGGGCATTCCGGATTGTTGAAAATCAGGAAAGGTGTGCATCAGGGTTATATCCTTTCACTATATTTATTCAATCCCTATGCTCAACTGAGTAAATAATCCGAGAAACTGGCTTATATGAAGAAGAATGTGCCATCAGGCTTGGAGGAAGGGTTATTAACCACCTGTGATATGCAGATGATACTACCTTGCTTGCTGAAAGTGAGGAGGACTTGACACATATACTGGTGAAAATCAAGGATGGAAGTTTTCAGTGTGGATTACAACTCAATGAAAAAAAAATCCTCACAGCTGGACCACTAGGTAGGATTATGATACATGGAGAAAAGATTGTAGTTGTCAGGAATTTCATCTTCCTTACATCCACAATCAATGCCCATGAAAGCAGCAGTCAGGAGATCAAATGATGCATCGCATTAGGTAAATCTGCTGCACAAGACTTCTTTACAATGTCGTAAAACAACAATGTTGCTTTGAGGACTAGGGTGCATGTGCCCCAAGACATGGCGTTCAACCACCTCCACGCCTCACATGCATATGAAAGTTAGACATTGTAAAGAATACTGAAGAAGAAAATGCATTTTGATATGGTTCTGGTGAACAATATTAAAATCACCATGGACTGCCGAAAGAACCAACAAATTTGTCTTGGAAGAAGTACAGCCACAATGCTTCTTCGAGGCAAGGATGGTGAGTTTGTCTCATGTACTTTGGACATGTTGTCAGGAGAGTCCAGTCTACAGAAAAGGATGTGCAGCTTGGTGAAGTAGCAGGTCAGCAAAAAAGAGGAAGGCCTTCAACAGGCTGAATTAACAGTGGCTGCATGGATGGGCTCAAACATAACGATTGTAAGAATGGTACAGGACTGGGTAGTGCTTTGTTTGTTTATACACAG
>NW_022103928.1:10026912-10036836 GCF_000313985.2 Echinops telfairi
CAGGGCTCTTGATCACAAAGACAGGTATAATGACTGTCTATTTGCAATAAACCATTATGTATCAATTAGCACTCTAGTAGTATTACTTTTTGACTTCCCCTGCTGTGTGTGTGTGTGTGTGTGTGTGTGTGTGTGTGTTTGGTTATTCAAAAGAATAAATCAGACGTCTGGCCATGGAGTCAATTGTGAGTCATAGCAACCTTGTAAGACAGCCTAGCACTGCCCTGGTAGCTTTCCAAGACAAGATCTTGATGGGAGCAGAAGGATGGATGCTTCTTTCTCACAGGGAGGGCCAAAGGATTTTAAACAGCTGACCTGAGGTTCATAGCCCAACATGTGACGCACTGCCACACTAAGGCTCAGAGGGAATAAGTAGATTAATAACAAATGGGAGCATTTTAGGCACCTTCCATTATTTTGTGAATGGCATAGATAATGTTTAGGCCTTTTGCACCTTCTAAAAAGTGCAAAAGAGTTACAGCCTGGGGAACTCATGGAGGCAATCCTACTCTGCCCTCCAAGGTCCCCATCAGTCGGCATCGCCTCAGTGGCAGTGCGTTTGGACCCTGACTTGTGGTGACCTATTACCTTAATGCACCTCATTAATTGTGAGTGTTGTCTGTGGCCATTGCACTGTGCTATGGAGCCTAGCATAGATGTAGAGTGGAATGGGAGGAACGCTTGGTGTCAGGTTAGATCAAGAAGGATGTAGGGTGGAGGCATATCTGACTCCTGCTTCCTGACTACAGAGAAGCCAAAGGAGGTCAGATCTATCCACCTCCATTGCTGGTTATCACAGCATCCCTGAGTAGATGTATATGCTTAACATGTAAATTGTGTTGACTATATAGTATGGTAATATATAATATATACTGCTGTTTGTTTTACTCTTCCTTATTTCTGAAAGTTCTAAGAAACGTATATGCCTATATAATGTGTTGTTGCTTGTCGTGAGGTGCCGGCAAGTCAATTACAACTCTTATTAACCTTATACACAACAAAACCAAACCCTGCCCACTCCTGCACCATTCTCACAACTCTTATATTTGAGTCCATTGCTACAGCCATAGTGTCAACCCATCTCTTTGAAGGTCTCTCTCTTTTTCACTGTCCTTGAACCCTACGAAGCACGGTGTCCTTTCCTAGGGACTGATCTGTCCTGATAACATGTCCCAGGTATGTGCTTGAGCCCACCTCTTGTCCTCTTCACTTCTAAGGAGCATTGTATTCTGCTAGGACAGGCTTAGGCATTGGTGATGTCTCCCTTTATGCCCTTTGCTTGCATTTTATTTTATATTAGGTCCTCCGTATAGGATTGTTGGACCAAAAATTACAACTCTAATTTTCTAGTGGATTTTCAATAAATATTTGCTGAAGAGGATCACCATGATAGGCCTTCCATCATGTGGTGCTATTACGTTGGTGAACATGACCTGTGCTAAGAAAGCCATGTTGGAAAAAACCAGAAAGAGAAATTGTTTAGAAGAAGATAGAAGAGTCTGAGCCAATATCATGCTTATAATAATTTCCATATCATTATAAAAGAAAGTAATAGAGCAAAGAAAAATAAAAAAATAAGTTGAACATTTAATTTAAATCGATGCATTTTAAAGATGCAACATTTTTCATATGGTTAGTAATAAAATACCAGCTGTGTTTACATCCCAAGAATATGTTTCATTCTTATGTAAAATTGCCAAACAAACCAGCAGTAAAAAAGACATTAAAAATATCAATAAATTTGAGAAGTTAACAATTATGACTAGAAATTAGATGACATTAAGAAATCATTGCCATATTTTTACAAATATAAATTCACATGTTCTTGCTCTTTTTTTTGTCAATCACATCCTTCCCTCTCCCTCACCAGGTCTTTTAGTAAGAGTGCTATACTGATTTTTGACATGTTGCTGTTTTAAAATTAGCATAGCATGCTTATGATATTTTTAACAGTCCTTATCTCTTAGAGGCACATGCTAAAGTAGTTAAGGATCAAATGAAATGACATCTGGGATTTACTGTTAAAAAATCCAGCACGGTGGTCGGGAGACTAGGGCTGGAGGGCTGTACATGAAGACCCATGCTTGATTTTGTAGCATTATAGCTAAATCTTCTGGAAACTATCTGGTCATTAAGTTAGATGTAAGGAGCCCTGGTGGGTACGAGTACCAGAAATAATGTTATGCTGCTCGAAATTATGCTTCTAACTTATTTATTTTCTATGCAAATGTTTTAGATATCTACACGTTCTCACTATTGGAGTAGGGTAGTGAGAGCCTCATTGATGGAAGCCTTCTAACCCAGACACGAAGGCTGTTAGTTGAGTGGGGCTCATGGATTAGGGAAGAAGTTGAAGAAGCTTTCTGTTAACAAGTTCCCTGTCAATTCCAGGAGTATATTTACCATAATATGATAAAATATTTCTCCATTCAGATTTAAATGTACATGTCAGCATTCTCAACAGGGCTGACTAGAAAAAACCAAGTGGCTGGAAACCTCTTTCCTTTAATACTGGGTTTATTCTTAAGGCTCTGGGCTTTGCTTGGATCATTGAATGCAAACAAGAGAGTTAACAGGTTAGGTTTAAGTGGAAGTAAAAGTAAAGACCAAAAGAGGTAGGGATTCCTAAAGCGTAGCTGGTTTTTCTAGGCCATGCAGAGTACTTGTTTAGGACTTAAAGCAGTCAGCTGTACCATCACCTGTAGGAATGATGCACCTTGCTATTATACTGAGCTTCCCCTGATTTCAATTGCTCCATCCACCACCGCTCCTCCAACATTCACTGGTTAATTTTTCCTACTGTGGTGACTTGCATGTTGCTGTGATGTTGGAAGCTATGCCACCAGTATTTCAAATATCAGCAAGGTTACCCATGATGAACACCGTTCAGTGGAGCTTCCAGACTAAGGACAAAGTGGTCCACTTTGAAGGAAGAAGTGGACCACTTCTGAAAATTTAGGCACTGCAAACTTGATGAATTGTGTCAGAATTAGTATGGGAAGATGTGTGTGGAAGGCACTAAAAATACGACAGGGAAAGAGCCGCCTCCTCAGAGAAGAGTGGATGGAGCAAAGATTTGCAGACATTACGTTGCTGATGAGGCATGATTCCAGATGAGAAGACAGAGCCTACAAGCATACATTGATAATTGGGAAGTGTAATATACAAAGTGTAAATCAAGGAAAATTGGAGGGTGTAAAAAATGAAATGGAATGCATAAAGATCAATATCCTAGGTAACAGTGAGCGGAAATTAACTAGTATTGACCATTTTGAGTCCAATAATCATATGGTTTATTATGCCAGGAGCGATATGTTCGAAAGGAATGAATGACATAATATTGATTGTCAAAAAACATTTCAAGATGTACAATGTGATAGAAAAATATCTATATACTTACAAGGAGGACCAGTGAATATGGGTATTATCCAAACTTACTCACCAACCAAAGCCGAAGAATTCTACCAACTTCTGAAGTCTGAAATTGATCAAATATGTGCTCAAGGTGCATTGATAATTATTGGCTACTGGAATGTGAAAGTTAAAAACAAAGAGAAATGATCAGTAGCTAGAAAATATAGTGTTGGTGACAGAACTATTCATTTTTTTTAAGTTGGAAGGAATACACAGTTATGCACCAAAAGGAATTGGTCAAAATTCAACCATTACAAGAGGTAGCTTAGAAGATGTCCAGGCTATATTGACGACATTAGACAAAATAAGGCTTTGTATATAAAATCTAAACTTAAGTTTGAGTCCTAGTTCAACCTGTTAACGTTTAGGTTAGTTGAATGCAAACCATTTGTGTCATCTAGGGGTGTTTAGTCATGAAATAAGTACTTATAATTTTATTTTATTATGGTAGTCCTTCATGTGAGTAGAAACCTTATAAATATGAATTAGAATTCAGAACTCAGCAACATTCTATGGAAAATAGTGAGCTACAGAATCCTGGCTTTTTATTATGAGGTTCAGGAGCTTGACTAAACATACCCAGTGTTTCTCCTTCCCCTTTAAGAATGACATCTCTTCCTTACTGTGTTAGTCTGGGTACATTAGAGAAACAAATCAACAGAAACTCATATGTATAAGAGATTTTTAAATAAAGATTAAGTGCACATCAAGAAAACATCCAGTGCTGCCCAAGCCCACAAGTCCAACATCAACCCATTAACCTATATGTCCGACACCAATCCACAAAGTCTTCCTACATCTCACAAAACATACGCAATGATGCCGACTGCAGAAGGAAAGCTGAATCAGTGATCCTGTAAGCATCTCAGGCTGGCAGGGGTTTCCACATGGCTGCTCCAGCACCCAGGGCTCCATCAGGGTAGGTCCATGTGGCTTCTCCTCAGGAATGTCTTGCAGGAAGTGAGCCTTGCCAGCTGAAGCAGGGAACTGGCTAAGGCAGCTGCAGCCTGGTCCAAATATCAGAAAGCAAGAGACCCGAGACCTAGAAAGGCGACGCTTACCAAGCCATTTATCCCTCCCTCCTTCAATTAACCCCACATGTGTTTATCGGCCAGGTTGGCACAATAAATTTTAACTATCTCACTTACCTCCAGAGGTGAACTTTTATCATCAGACAAAGGGAGCTGGTTGGAGATCCACCCTAAAGTCCTTAGATTTTGGGTTTCCTGAGTCTTTATCTGTAAGCATCCTCTCCCCTTTTCATTGTTCATCCCCCAAATACTCATACCCCATTGAGTTAGTTAATTGTGCCAGCCTGGCCGATAATCACATGTGGTGCTGGTTGAAAGGCAGAGGGATAAATGGGTGGTGAAGCCTCGCCTTTCTAGTTCTCGGGTCTCTTGTTTTGTGATGGTTGTATCGGGTGCAGCTGCCTTAGCAGTTCCCTGCTTCAGCTTGCAAGATTGACTTCCTACAAGACATCCCCAAGGAGAAGCCACATGGATCTACCCCATGCAGCCCTGGGTGCTGGAGCAGCCGTGTGGAGACCCTTGCCAGTGCTGAGATGCTTACATGTTCACGGACTCAGCTTTCCTCCTGCAGTTGGCATTATTGCCTCTGTTTTGTGAGGTGGAGGACTTTGTGGACTGGTGTTGGGTTAATGGGTTAATGTTGGACTTGTGGGCTTGGGCAGCATTGGGTTGGGATGTTTTCGTGATGCACCTTTTCTTTACATAAAATTCTCTCTTATACGTGAGTCGCCATGGATTTGTTTCTCCAAAGTACCCAGACTAATACACCCATTCTCCTATTATTGTAAGAAGGGAAAATGAAGGGTGTTTGTTTGTTTTAAAAAGGGAAACATTGATGTGATGTGGGTCTTGAGAAGGGACAGTCCTTCAGATGGGCTTTAACCAACAGTGGTTATTCTATACAGAAGACCCAGGTTTGATTTCTGGCTAATACACCCTACATGCAGCCACCACCTATCTGTTAGAGGAGGCTTGTGTGTTGCTGTGATGCTGGATAGGTTTCATGGAGCTTCCAAGCTAAGATCGACCAGGAAGAAAGGCCTAGTGATCTGTTTCCGGAATATCAGCCAATGAACACCCTGTGGATTGCATGTTTCACTCCCATTGCACATGGGGTTTCCATTCGCTTCCCTGGGCTGACTCCACAGTAACTAACAATAACAACAATCAGAATGTGTATCCTTTACACCATTAGGGGTTGCTCTTTGGAAATTTTTTATCTGGATTTCTTTTAAAAGCAAATAATTCCCCTGGGAATGCTCACTGATGATGTTATTTTGTCATTGCACTTAGCACCCCACACTTGTGGTTAGATATCATTGAGCCAGGTTTGACCTATAGTGACCTTATTCGCGACAGAATGAAGCATCACATGGTCCTCCACCATCCTCCCAATTGCCTGAGCCCAATGTTGCAGGCACTGTCTTAATTCATCTCTTTGAGGAACTTCCTCTTTTTCATTGCCCCTCTACTGTACCAAACATGATCTCCTTCTCCAGGGATTGCTCTTCCTGACAATACGTCCACAGTATGTCTAACGAGTCTTGCCATCCTTGCTTCAAAGGAGCACCCTTGTCCTACTTCTTCCAAGACAACTCCGTTTGTCCTTTTGTCTGTCCATGGTACTTTCAGTATTCTTCTCCCACACCACAATTTAAATGCACCAATTCTTCTTCACTCTTCCTAGTCAATGTCTAACTTTCACACGAGGCAGTTAATAATATCATGGGTTGGGTCAGGTGCACCTTAGCCCTCCTTGCTAAAAGAACATCCTTGACTTTCAATACACTAAAGATGTCGTGCCGCAGATTTATCCAATAAATGTATTGTTCGATCTCTTGACTATTACTTCAATGCCCTTGGAAGTATTGAATAGGTATGTGAGAAGATATAACCCTGACACACACCTTTCCTGATTTTAAACCATGCAGTATGTCCTCGTTCTGTTTGCATAACTGCCTCTTGCTCCATTACAAGTTCCTTATGAGCACAATGATGTGTTTTGGAATTCCCATTCTTCTCAAGCACCTAGGTCCTAGCCTATATACTATGTGCTCATTAAATATTTGTTGAATGAATGAGTTGATAAATGAATGCTTCAGTGATGGAAAAAGGCATTGCACATATCAACATTTGGTTTGCAAGTAACACAAATATGTGGTTATAATTTGTCTCAACCATTTCCTTTGTAAATCTGGATAAATTACTTAACTTTTCTGTGCTTCACATTCCCTCTCTATCAAAAGGAAATAGCAGTTTACTCCATTGAGATATGAGAGTTAAATGAGATATTGTATGAAAAGAAATTGCCATCATGCCAGGAAGACAGCTTGTGATCAATGGACAGTTGGTATTATCTGGGAAAGAAAGTTACTGCATAGACAGGTCACCGTTTAACCTAAGTGAATCAGGAACTATGGCTAATTTTATTCCCTTGAATTCATGTCTTGTTTCCCCAATGGGCCAAAATACTCTACAAGGTGGAAGAGTCCAGGTGTTTAGAGAGCCTTGGTGTCTTCTGACACCCATCAAAAATGGCAAAAATAAATTACCTTAGGTGAAGTGCCCACAATCCATATCTTTCTGGTAAGGAGGAGCATTATCAACCTGCTACATTTGCATCCATTTAGATAACGATGATGATGACAACAGCTCCTTTCCACTCCATGCTGCCTTTCATTCAGAGAATCAGACCCAGAGGGGCTTTTAGAGACCACATTTATAGATTAATTCTATCATGATGGAGCCGGACGATTCCCTGGGGCAGAAAGAGGCACACATTAACTTTTGCCAATGACACTGCACAAACACCAGACAAGGAAAGCAAGTGGTAAATAACCCACCCAGCCCACAATAAAAGGGAGATTTATGCGGCCAGAAAGAAAGAAGAAAGACACAATGCATGGTGCTGTAATAAAGCTACAGATTTCAGATACGAACAAATGCAAACGCTAAAAGCACTTCCCCTTCTACTCTGATCTGCATGATGAGATTGTTTGCAGAATGACTCAACAGGAAGAGAGAGGGCCCCACCTCACTTGTCACCATGCACACTACGCCCCTACCCCACACCCCCATGTTATTCCATAATTCTATACTGGACAAGGCAGTCAATGCACTGAACTCTTGAGCTGCTGTATTGCATGCAACGTAGAACCAGGCCTGGGTAACATTAATATTGTGACCACCACCCACCCCCTTCACACTGAAATACGATGATCATCGTTTGTTTTTCTCAAACCATGCAGCCACCAGTGTTATTTTCATATATGTGTCATACAAATTTTTTTTTTTACATATCGTTGACTTCCATTTCATTTCCCACCCTGTCCAATGGCTTAAATGTTCCTGAGATGAAACTGGTACCAGGGAAACTACATGTGAGGTAGGTATTTTCTACACTAAGTGCAACCGATGGGGAACTGATGGTGAACTGAAAGGGCTAGTGGATGGAAAGAGGACTCTGAGTTGAAAACAGAAGGCAGGAATGCATGAAGTTGAGTAGATTAGACCTGATCCTAGGGCTAAAACTACAGGAACGAAGCGGTGTTGACATCTCACTGCTCTCATAAACCTTAAGCTGAAGCATCATTTTTGATCATCTATGTCCTTGAAATCAACTAAGTGAGATAGGGCAATGGAACAAAGGTGGAGATTTGGACAGAGAAGAGGTGGAGTCCATGACAACATCTTGGGACTACATTTCCCAGGTTTCCTTGCTGCACCAATAGACGTTCCCAAGAATCTTGCGTACCTGTAGAACTCTGAAAACACGCTTCCTATGCAAGTGGGGAGGCAAGAAATAGCAAGGTTGGCTAACTTGTGAGGTTTTCTTCCTTCTGGGTGTCTCTGAATAAAATTCTTTTGTGATGCCCCCTGTCTTCCAAAGTAAATCTTTCTCTTGGTAAGACAAGAACCTAAATTCAGGTAACACAGTGAAAGTCGTCAGAAGAAATTGTGTTTTTATCTTAGACTATTAAGTATCATCATCATCATCATCATCATCATCAGCTGTTGCCTGCAGACGCCAGAAGGTGCTGGTTTACAGCGGATTTCAATCTCACGGAAAGGCCATTTCTTTTTGTGAATTTAGAAACTAGCCGAGACCCAGCTGGATGCCTGGGGTTCCTCTTTCATTTGGTCTGAACTGTGACAAGATAGCTTTGTTAGGTGTCTCCGTGGGTAGTACCTTCCTCTCGGTTCTTGGCTTCGCAGGAGAAAGAATTCACGCCGAAGCCTGGTTTGTAATCCAAGTGGGTTTTTATAAAAGATGAGGTTTCAGGTTTTATAGTCTCTAAGGAGTACGCTATTTCAGGAAAGCGTGTCAAACCGTGTGTAGGCCGTGCTGGGGCTCACGGCTGAACACGGGCAACCTCGTGGGACTTCGCCACCACACATAGTGACCTGAGATCAGAGCGGACACAGGATCAGGGGCAAGGGGAGAAGACCAGAAGGGGCAGAAGGAGGCGTGGTTTAAAAAACATCTGGCTGGGGAGGCGTGGTCAAAGGTATTGGTTGACCCCATTGGTTGAATCAAGCCCACTTGGGCCTAGTTTGCACCACCCAGGTGTACCACCCAGCTGGCTTGAGGGGCTTGAATTGGAGCATGCCCAATTAAGATTTTTATAGGTGTTTAATGCTTGCCTGATTCTCTTCCAACCTCCTGTACGGGGCCTTGGGCAGGCATGGGAGGGAAGACCTCCTCTGTCCTATTCTGCTACCTAACAGTTTGTATTCCCTGCAAGAAAAAATCCACTCTTTCAAGTTGTTCTCTAATCCAGGCCATTTAATTTTGGGCCCACGATATAATTTTTTTGTGGATTCATTTTCTCCAACTCCTTTCCTCATTGACAGATGGATGACGGATGGCCAATTTCAAACTCTCTTGCTTCCACCCTATTGCTTCTTTCTCCTGCCCTCACAAGGACTCAATTTGATGGTGTGAAATTTGCATTTTAATCCCTGATATGATCTTAAAGGGTTCCAAGATTTAGCTCTGTAAACTGAAGAACTGCACAATATAATCAACCACTAACTGGCTCTTGTAAAGGGACTGCAAAATTAAAATGTAAGTTGTACAAGAAGCAAGGGTGTTTTTAGAAGCTCACAAATAGATGACTCAGGTGACTGCTGATCATGGATTAAAGACATTAGTGCTAATAAGGCATAATTAGACTAAGAAATAGACAGGCCTATCTTGGCTTATTGGTTCATTTGAGATGATCTGGCGAGATTTCCACATTCAGCTGTTGCGCTAAGAGTAACCATGTATCGGTGATGCTCTGTCTACTCCTCCAAGATCACTGTGGTAATGTCTGTACAGATCGGGTCATGATTCCTTCTGAGGGTTACTCGATGCTGCTGATGCCAATCCAGGCTCTGCTTTGCTTACACTTCCGGTTGATAGCATGTCATCTATGGACAGGCTTCAGCAGGGTCAAGGTCCAGTTTGATGCCTCAAACATGATGGAGATAGAAT
>NW_022103928.1:10038072-10044436 GCF_000313985.2 Echinops telfairi
TTTGGGCTGTCCCCCCACCCAATTGCCTGTACCACAACCCATAAAGTGTAAGATAAGTGGCTTTTCTTCTATGTTTACTGTGTTGATTAGACTTACCTCAGTGGACTCAGGTTATACTTGTCCTTTGTGATTGGCTAGCTTCATTTAGCAAAATTTCCTCCAACTCTATCCATGAGACTATGTGCTTCATGCGATCATCAATGCTTTTTAGTGATGCGTAGCACTCCATTGTGTGTATGTGCCAGAGTTTTCTAAACCATATATCTATTGATGGGAATTTAGGTTGTTTCACATTCTTTGCAATTGTGGATTGCCCTGCAGTAAACATGGAGCGCAGACGGCTGGTCATGGTCTATTTCTAACCTCTTCTCGGTATAAGCCCAGTAGAGGGATTACTGAGTCATAAGGTAGTTCAATTTCCATTTACTTTAAATATCACCAGATGGCTTTCACAGTGGCTGCAAGTATGTACATGACCACCAGCAGTGGAGGAGAGTTCCTATTGCACCACATCCCCTCCAACATTTGCTCTTCTCTGATTTTCTGATTTGAGCTATGCTCAACGGTGTTTGGTGGTATCTCATAATTGTTTTAATTTGCATTTCTCTAATTGCTTATAAGCGGGAGCACTTTCTCATATGTTTATTGCCCATTTGGGTCTCCTCCATAGTGAAACTTCTGTTCAGGTCTTTTGCCCACTTCCTCAGGGGGTTAACTGTTTTCTTCTTTTTGCAGGCTAGGAGGATGTTGTAGATTTTAGTAATAAGTCTATTGTGTCATTGCTAAAAATCCTCTCCCAGTCTGTGGGTTCTCTCGTTACTCTCTTGGTGAAGTCTTTTGATGCACACAGGTGTTTATCCTTAGTATATCCCACTTGTTGATTTCAGCTTCGTGTGTGTATCCTTCCCTATTACAGTAAGCCTGTGTATTCCCTGGGCCAAGGTTCTTAGGTTTGTCCTGATTCCTTCATTGATGGTCCTGATAGTTTGGGGTTTGACTTTTAGGTCTGTGATCCACCTTCAGTTTGTTCTTGTGCATGAGGTGAGGTAAGGGTCTTGTTTTGGGTGGATACCCATTGTTTCTAGCAGCACTTGTTAAAGAGGGCATCCACCTCCCACTTGATGCTTTTTGGGCCCTTGTAGAAGATCAGTTGTCTATATGCTGATGGTTTTATTTCTGGGTTTTCTGCTCTTTTCCATTGTTCTGTGTATCTGTAATTATCCTAGTACCATGCTATTTTGACCACTGTGGCTGTATAGTAGGTGTTAAGTCAGGTAAGAATAACCCTCCAGCTCTGTCCTTGGGGAGTTCTCTGCTTATTCTGGGCTTCTTCCCGCTCCATAAGAAATTGGTGGTCAGTTTTTCCAATTCTTTGAAGAAGGTTGTTGGTATTTGAATTGGAATAGCGTTAACTTTATATAGTGCCTTGGGTAAGATTGACATCTTTGCTATATTGGGTCTTCTGATCCACGAGCATGGGCTATTCTTCCGTTTTTCCATTCTAACATTTTTTGTTGTTGTTGTTAGATATATCCCTAGGTGTTTCTGGTTGTTCTAGGTTATTGTGAAGAGTACTGCATTCTTCATCTCCTCTTCCGTAGTCTTGTCCAATAGATATAGCAAATCAATAAACTTCTGTTTGTTGATATTGTATCCCACCACTCTTCCATATTCCTCTATCACTGCCAGTACTCCTGTTGTGGAGCTTTTGGGGGTTTTCAATGTATAGAATTATGTTGTCTGCAAATAGTGGTAGTTTCGCCTCCTCCTCTCCCAGACGGATACTTTTAATGTCCTTCTGATGCCTTCTGTTGTTAGCTAGGATATTGAATAGAAGTGGGGACAAAGGGACATCCTTGTCCATCCTTGTCTGGTCCCCTTTTTCAGTGGGATTGTTTTTGTCTTTACTCTGTTGACTGTGATGTTGGCTATTGGGTTTTCGTAAATAACTTGTATTAACTTGAGAACATTTCCTTCCATTCCTGTCTTCTTGAGTGTTTTAATTAGAAATGGGTGGTGGATGTTGTCAAATACATTTTTGGCATCTATTGATATCATGTGATTCTTACAATGTGGAGCATGGTATTGATGGACTTTTGGATTTTAAACCATCCCTCCATCCCTAGAATGAATCCCATCCCACCTTATCCTAATGGATGATATGTTTTATATACTTTTGTATTCTCTTGGCCAATATTTTGTTAAGGATTTTTGCATCTATGTTTATTAGAGATATCGGTCTGTAGTGCTCTATTCCTGTGGGATCCTTGCCTTGTTTGGGTATCCAAGTTATACTGGCTTTGTAGAATGAGTTTGGGAGTTTGCCATTTTTTTCTATGCTCTGGAATAATTTGTGGAAGATCGGTGTCAGCTCTTCCCTGAATGCTTGGTAAAATTCTTCTGTGAAGCTGTCTGGTCTGGGAGCTTTTTTTGTTGGTAGTTTCTTGATAGTGGTATCTATTTCTTCTTTCATTGTGACCTCTCAGAACTGAATCACCAGTCCTCTTTTCCAAGGAACCTCATAAAACGATGCAGGGAATAGACATGTCCAAATGACTCGTGGGATTGGTTTACTGGTTAAAAGGCTGAGGGGGCAAATTTAGTCGATTGGCATAACATAGTTTGTAAACATAATGTGTTAGTCTGGGTAGACTAGAGAAACAAATCCATAGAAACTCATATGTATATAAGAAAGAGTTTTATATAAAGGGTAATTGTACATTAAGCATCCCAACCCAGTCCAGTCCAAGCCCATAAATCCTATATTAGCTCATATGTCTGATACTAATCTATAAAGTCCTCTTCAGACTCATGAAACAAATGCAAGGACACTGAATGCAGGACGATCACAGGCCAGTGGGTGGAAAGTCTTTGCATCCAGTGGTGGCGTAAGCATTTCAGTGCTGGCAGGGGTCTCTATGTGGCTTCTCTGGCTCCAGAGGCCTGGTTGTATCAGGGTAGATCCATGTGGCTTCTCCAGCTCCCAGGGCATAGTGCAATGTGTCTTCTCAGTAGAGAGTCTCCAAGGGAGTCAGTAGAGTGAGAGTGTGTCTCTTACCTCCAGGGAGGAAATACCAGAGTTCCCAGAATTCTCAGGAGAAGGCCATGCCCACACATAGGCCTCATTGGTTATATCTCAATTGACAAGCCAGACTCTACCCCTTCACTTACAGTCCTCTCAAATTGATACCACATTATCACACATAATGTTCTACATCCTTGTTTGGTGAATAGTACCTGGGGTCTTAAAAGCTTGTGAGCAACTATTGTTTTACACATGTAGAGCAAAGGGGAATGAAGAAAAGCAAAAACTCAAAGAACTAATCTACAGGATTAATAATTTATAGGCCCACAGTCTCTTTTGACCTGAGATCAGGCTAAATATAGTGGTCAGCCAGCACTACCCACCATTCTGACCAGAGATATAATAGAAGATCCTAGATAAAATGGGAGAAAATTGTCGAGCAAATTTCAAATTTCTCAAAAAGGCCAGACCTACTAGAAAAATAGCACCTAGAGGAGCCCGCAATATTATTGCCCTAAGATGCCCTCTGAATTTGGGAGTGAAGCTATTTCTGGAGGTCACCTTTCAGTCAAAGAAAGGAGTGGCTTATGAAGCACACACTATCACCCATGAGTAATGTGCTCTCTTAAACAATGAGACCAAATGGTCAACAGTTACCCCAAAGCAAAGAGGGAAAGGCAAGGAGAAGGAAAGTCAGATCAATGGAAGCAAAGTAAATAGCATGGAACTAATGCGAATGCTGACACATCGTGAGCATTGAACCGAGGTCACAGGACCTTCATCCTGCACAAAAATCACAGGGGTGATTAAGAACTTTCTACGTAAACTTTCACCTAAAGCACAATAGAACAGTGTTTAAATATCTATCAAGGCTACATAAGAGGGAAGCATGACTAAGCCTGACTAGAAAGGTGGGCAGGGCTCTACGCAGGAAGTGACATTTGAGTAGAGTGCACAATTCCATTAAGGAGGCAGGGAGATCACAGTCATTCCCGGCAGGAAGAACAACAGGGGCCAATGATTCGCATTGAAGAAAGCCTGTGTGGTAAGGTGAAGCCACATTGGGAGTTGTGTGTGACTTAAACATGGAGCAAGGATGTCGGGAGAAGCAAAGAGCAGATAGATTTTGCAAGGTGTGTTTCTGCGTGGGCACTTGGTGCTGTGGTAATGGGGATTTACTGAAGGATTTTAAGAATGGAGGAGTAGCAAAATCAGACTAACATTTTCCAAAGATAATTTTGTGATCAGGGTGGGGGGAAAAAACCCCAAACAAAATAACTCAAGTCTCCTCGATGTCCATGGAGGTTTACTCTCACTCAAGTTTCCAACTCAAGCAATCAACGCATGCTGTTCACTCCATTTTCAAACCATTCAAAGGGCCAGAGGAAAAGGAAACGCTATAGTTTTAGAATAGCGCTTTGTCTGGTGCCCGGTGGGGTGGACATGGGCTGGTAATACATGATCGCATAAACTGCACAGAGTCCAACCTCAGGAACCAGCTGCTACCTGGAACTGTTCCTGAGTAACACTGAGAGTCAGCACTGGCCAAGAGCATGTTTGCGGATTTGGGGGCCACCTTTGAGAAGTGTCTAGAGTAATTTGTTATAAGCACAGTGACATTTCCATTTAAGATGTTGTTGTGATAGTGGGAGAGGGAGAAGGCAGGAGGGGAGACATTATCTAAAGCAAACAATGGTTGTAGCCAACGTTACCTTTGGGAGTCCCTTCAATTACCCATAAAGTGCAGTATTTCCATGCTGTGTCGATATGGAATATTATTTATAAATGTGATTTAGGCATAATACTATTTCTAAAAGTACACATATTAAATTGTCATTTCTACTGTACCTATTTCTTAAAGTATTTTTCCTATTTATTGCTGCTGTTAGATGCCATTGAGTTGATGCCAATGCACAGCAATCCAGAGAAGGGTAGAACTTCCCCATAGGCTTCCTAGGCCCCCATGTTTATGGGGCAGATCTGTCAGGTCTTTCCCCCCACGGTGGGTTACAATAGCCAACCTTTCAGTTAGCTGCCTAGTGTTTAACCATTAAGCCACTAGGGCCCCTTTTTTTCCTGCATGAATTGTATAATGTAATTTGCATAAGTGAAATGCATATATAATGGGAATGGCATTGCACCATTTATAACTATAAATGAATGGGCGAATAAATGTACTTTTAATATACAATTTAAAAGAGTTTCAAGTTGCTGTTTTTCTAACTAGCGTGCACGCTGATCTATGGTCTTGGGAAAACAGCTAGGATTGTGAAATGCACTGAAAACGTAAATTGCTCATAATCCACAACCTGCCTGGTGCCTCAGATGGTAATGGAGAATGGGTACTAATACATGATTGATCATAGCCCGGGGTCACGGATGACTGTAGGCCTTTACTTCCCCTCAAAATATTTTGGGGTTCTTTCACAATCTGTGGACAGTCCGTTGGAGGGTGTCTGGTGTGAGTACATGTCCTGGAGACAGCAGCTGAAATACACTGATAACCAGTCGAAGGACTTTGGATCGGGCAGGTGTAGCTCAGCAAGAGGTGAGGTGGAATAAGTGGGCATTTCCACACAGTTGATAGTGGAGTCTCAAATACATGAGGCCACAGCAGACATTTCCATCTAACTGCTAGAGGGAAGCACAAAGGTCACCCTCTGGAATTGTCTGCCCACCCCCCGCCTCCCAGCTGCTGGGGCCACAGGTGGCCGAGGTCTGTCTCTGCCAGGAGGCAGCTGGCAGATCTCATTGTCATTTGCAGGGGAGGACCCAGCTGTCAGGACAGTCATGTGGATGTCACTCCAATGTCAGGGAGCTAAAGCTTTCTCTGAGCCTTAGCTGGACTCCGAAGGCTTGTGCTTATGTAGATTTGGTTTTGATGCTTATCAGAAACCCACTTGGAACTCATGTAATGAAAAGAAATGTTTATTCTTTCTCTAACTCCTGTATCCCTGAGTATCTTAAATGATTAACTCGCTCAACTGCTAACCACCAAAAGATTCAAATCCACCCAGAAGTTTCTAGGAAGAAAGGAAATCTACTTCTGCTACTCAGCCTTTGAACGCCTGTGGTGCACAGAGCTATTTGGACACATAGAGGACTGCCATGGGACAGAGCCAACTCCACTGAGCTGGAGAAATGAAAATAATTCTGATGAGCACAGAGGACAGAGCAGGCCAGGCCATCAAGAGACATATGACCCCCAGGAAGACTAATACTCAAAAAACTTCACTGCCATCAATCAATTCCATCTCATAGCAACTTGATAGGGTTGTGAGTTTCTGCGACTGTCACTCTTTACTTGAGTAGAGAGCCTCATCTTGCTCTCCCAAAGTA
>NW_022103928.1:10044536-10046980 GCF_000313985.2 Echinops telfairi
GAAAATATACTGCTACCTCCTTCTAGACAGTCCTCCTCCTCCATCCCTCAACATTTCATCCTTTTTCTTCCTCTTTGAAGTGATCTCTCTCTCTCCAGAGCACACACACACACACACACACACACACACACACACACACACCCCATAGAGGTTAAAAGCCTAATCATAATTCCTGCTCAGAGCAGCCAATGCACAGAGAGGACCCCACCACGAGACATGAAGTACCTCACTAACCAGAACAACACTGGGGACACTGTGCGGGAATTGTGCCCCATATGACTCCAACACATAGGGTGAAAAGTCCCCAGGGAATACCAAAAATGGACTTTGGGGCCAGGGTGTGACACCTCATCAGCCTCGACTAGAAAACACTCCTGAAGGTCAACAAACAGACCCGAAGCTATTTATAGGTTTTGTTGGTGGTGGTGGTGGTGGTTTTTGTTTTCTTTTGTTATTTTGTTTTGTTTCATCTTGTTTTTGTGCTTATTATTTTATCTGCATGTCTATCTAGATAAGATAATTTCGATAAACAATTTGGAGGAGAAAACAACAAGACCAACAATTCATGGGGGACACGGGAGAGGGGCAGGCAGGGGAAAGGAAGTGGAGTGCCAACAAACCAAGGGACAAGGGAACAACAAGTGATCTAAAATCAATGGCAATGAGGGTGTAGGATGCCTGATGGGGCTTGATCAAGGGCAATGTAACCGAGAGGAATTACTGAAAACTGATTAAGGGCTGAACATGGTAGTGGGACAAGAGGAAAATAAGAGGAAATAGAGGAAAGAACTAGGAGGCAAAGGGCATTTATAGAGGTCTAAACACAGGCATGTATATATATATAATTATATATAGCAAAAGGGAAATATGTTTATGTACATATATTTATATGTTAAGTATTAAGGCAGCAGACGAACACTGGGTTTCTACTCAAGTCATCCCTCAATTTGAGAGCATTTTGTTCTAATAACCCCAGCATTCTGAGATGCTCACCTTCCCTCACACATTCACTGAAGACAAAATGGGTGCATAGCAAATGTGGTGAAGAAAGCTGATGGTGCCTAACTAACTATCAAAAGATATAGCATCAGGAGTCTTAAAGGCTTGCAGATAAATAAGTGGCAATCTAGCTGAGAAGCAACAAAGCCCACATGGAAGAAGCATACCAGCCTGTGTGATCATGAGGTGTCGATGAGATCAGGTATCAGGTATCAACAACCCAGAACAAAAAAAAATCATATCAATGTGAATGAAGGGGAGGGCAGAGTGGAGACCCACAGCTCATCTGTAGACAGTTGGACATCCCCTCACAGAAGGGTCATGGGGAAGAGACGAGTCAGTCAGGGTACATACAGTATAGCACCAACGAAGCATACAACTTTCCTCTAGTTTTTATAAAAATAAAGATTCCAAGTTTTTATTACAATGGTTCAAGGTAGTATTTTATCCACCACTCACCAACAACAAACCAGTATCTTCTGTAAACAATTCCAGGAAGTTCAAACAAGAAAACAAACAAAAAGTAGTATCTGTAGTAATTCTTACACAATACTGTTTAGTGTTTATATGTCACGTGACTCCAAATACGATATAGTCATTTTCTAGCAAACATGGCAAAGTACATTTCCTTTGTTTGCCTATAAGCTTATGAGAACGTGCCTCACAGTTAAAAACTTCATGTTACAATATTCCATGACATCAATATCTACTTGTGCTTAGAACCAGCCAATTATACCAAAGATAATAAAATACAGAATCATAGGAAATATAAATATCAGTTTGTACTTCAAGTTTATAACATTTTATTTGCAAAAATAGACTAAAAGGGTTCGCACCCCGTATTTATTTTCTAGGGAAGAGCTTTTTTGCTGTTTTCTAGTGTTTCTCTTCTTAACAATTTTTAAAGTGATTCCTGAATTCCTTCAGAAGGATATTTATCAGCTAGAAGTTCTGATAGAAAGGAGGGGATAACATTGGGGCATAAGAAGGGAGAGAGATGAATACGCATGAGCAGTTGCTACAGAAATGGATCTCAGAGATAACCTGGCGAACTCATGGAGGTGAAGTACAACATGCCCCTTGGACATGACACCAAATGCCCCTTATGTACAGGACCAAGGTCTCGTCTGGTTCTGAAGGTCACTTGCAGCACTACCCTGCCACTTGAAGGACTGTCTGCAGGTGAGCACTAGGACCTCACTCCAAACAGGATTGTGATGGCAAGTGCTCGGGCCATACTCCTCAGTCTCTCTTGGGGTGGCACACTTGAAAGAACTCCGGAGTTGAAGCAAGCATTGAGCCTCCAAACCACACAGCATAGTGCTGCGTATGATGTGTTATCACCTGAACGTCCACAGGTTTAGGGTTTATTTGACCACTGCTGAGCTCTTCGCTAAGTTTGATTCTGGTATCCACCACTCTTTTTAAATCTCTCTGTAGTCAAC
>NW_022103928.1:10047676-10049291 GCF_000313985.2 Echinops telfairi
TTGAAAACGATGATGGCAACATATGTACAAATGTGCATGACACAATACATGGATGAGTGGATTGTGATAAGAGCTGTAAGAGCCATCAATAAACGGATTTTTTAAAAAGCCTAATCATTATGGTCAGATATAGCTGGAGTCTAATCACAGCTGAATAAGTCATTGCTTCGTTTTACTTAGCTGAAGAAACCCTTCGTTCAGTGGTTAAGGTGCTCAGCTGCTAGTCGAAAAGTCCGTGGTTCAGACCCACCAGCCCTTCCCTCCCTCTGAGAAAGAAGCAGTCATCTGTTGTTTCTGGAAAGATCTAGAGCCTTGGAAACCCTGTGGAGCAGCTCCGTTCTGTGTCAGGAATGTTTGGGATATGAATAACAAAATGCACAAAACACATCAGCACAGTGCCTGTTACAAGGGAACCAAAAATATTCATGTTATGATTATTATCATAGACAATCTTGTTAGCCTGCAATTTAAAAAAATTATGATGTACCGCGAACATTTTCTCCTATTGATAATATCTCTTTCTCATTGCCATTGAGTCAATGCCACTCATAGCAACTCTGTAGAACAGGGCAGAACTGCCTCTGTGAGTTTCCAAGACTGTAACTCTATGGGAGTAGAAAGCATAATCTTTCCTCCTGGCAATGGTTAGTGGATTTGAACTGCTGACCTTGAGGGTGGACAGCGAACTCATAACCTTTATGTCACCAGGGCTCCTACATTAATAAAACTCTTCCTAAATATGAGATTGAAAGGCGCACAGAATTCTATTTTATGGATAATGTAATTAAAATATGACTTAATAGTTTGTTTTCTTTTTTTTTTATGTAGCCACTTTCAGCCTCCTTAATGATCTCAATTATCCTTAAGGCTCATAACATGGCTTTACTGTTATTGCCAGCTTTTTCTAAATTTCTGCAGAGACTTAATAGTTTCTTAATCTTATTTTTTTTAGTAAACAAGAAGGAATGCTAAATGTTTAGGTTTTTTTCCCCCAAAATTAAAGGAAAACGAAATTCTTTTTTGCTAGGTTACTTTTTGATATGGGCCAAATTCAATTTGAAAGATGCATTGCTATACCCCTCAGAGCATTTAAATATTCTAACAATCAAACAAACCATTTTTGTATTAATTATTTCACCTCTGAAGTAGTACTGCCACAGGGTTTTCAGTTTCATAATAAGGGTGGGTAGAGCTCATTCATTTAGAGCAGACCATTGGAAGAAACAATAATCATCTGAGCTCTGAGAAACTATTCAATAGCAATGGAGGCATGGGCAGTAATAAAAACTAGCTAATACCTATTGATGTTTCATATGCAACCATTGTTGTAAACCTTTTACTTATATGAATTTGTTTATTTCCCTCTGTAGGCTTTTAATGTAAGTATGTTTGACAGATGAGGGAATTGAGGTACTGTTTGTTCATTTTTAGATAGGTAGAGATAGATAGATAGATAGATAGATAGATAGATAGATAGATGGATGGAAAGTGATTCCTGAATTCCTTCAGAAGGATATTTATCAACTAGAAGTTCTGATAGAAAGGAGGGGATAAAATTGGGGCATAAGAAGGGAGAGAGATGAATACGCATGAGCAGTTGCTACAGAAATGGATC
>NW_022103928.1:10049479-10053022 GCF_000313985.2 Echinops telfairi
TCACACTTGCTGGCAAGTTCAAGTTCATAATTTTGACCACTGTGCCACCAATCCATCTCACCATGAGTCTCCCTCAAGCTCCTTGGCCCTCTACTTGACCAAACTTGCTTTCATCTTTCAGTGACTGGTCCCTCCTGATAACATGTCCAAAGAAACTGACTTGAAAAATGTTCTATTGTGACCCACAGGGTTTTCTTCGGCAGTATTTTTGAAGCCGATTCTCAGGCCTTTCTCCTAGTCAGTCTTTGTTTAAAAGTTCTGTTGAAACCAGTCCACTGTGGGTGATTCCACTAGTGTTTGAAATATTGGTGGCATAGCGTCCAGCATCACAGCAACAGTACAACAGACTGACAGGCCAGTGGTGGTCTCATCTATTATTCCAACTCTTGGTGGCCACACATGTTGCAGAACAGAACTGTGCTCCATAGAGTGTGGCCTTTCAAATGCGTATTGGCAGGTCTGTCTTTCAAGGTACTTCTAGCTTGGTTTGAGCAGCCAACCTTTCCATAAATCACCATGTGCTTAGCCACTTGAGCCACCTTCCTCATTTGCAAAACCCCACCCAATCTGCTCCCTTGAAGTCACATCTGAGCCTGTGTGTTGCAGAGCAAAACAGCTCATAAGTATTTCGAGGCTGTAATATTTACAGACACAGATTTTTAAAAAGGGTATATGACCTGTTTACTGATAAGCTTAATAAGAAAATGAAATGTACTATAAGCATAAATCTTTTTCCCCCAATGGTTTTTAAACTTAAATTTGACAAAACTTGAATATAGTAGTAATGTCTCATGGCAGAAGTGAGATGATGATTACTAATGTGCTTCATAAATGAGAGAACTGGTATGTTTTTCACACAGGCTTGACAAGGGGCATTCCCATGATTCCCAAACCCTGCAATATTTTATTTTTTCTTCGCACACAATTCAGTGTTCCATAGACTTCTTCACAAATCCTTGACCTAATCGAAGAGCTCTGTCACTTTAGCAAATAATAGAGAAGGTGACATTTTCGCTGAGGATTGGTTTTTTAGAACAAAAATTACTTTCAATGACAAAGATGTTGCATGATTATTACTAAATGTCTATCAAAGCAGAAGAATATAAAGAATAAAAATCACCTGAAATTTTTGTAACCGATAGAAAGATTTTGATGGCATTTGTGGTGATTGATCTTTTACTAATATAGTACATGTGTGCACTCACACACTTTACATAATGTGCGATTCTACAGTTTCAGGTGGTTTTTGCTTTACAATATGGTATAATAGATGTCCGCAAAGACATACATCACACTATATTTTTATTTTTAACATCAGCATTAAAATTTACAAATTCAAAAGCCATTGAGTTGATTTTGACTAAGAGTGAGCCAGTAGGCGAACAATGAGGTTTTCTACACTCATGAAGAATTCGTCTCAGAAACAGTGGTAGTTCTACTCTGTCCTATAGGTTTGCTTGAGTTGACTCAATGGCCGTGAGCTTGGTTTTGGCTAACAGTGACCCTAGAGGTAAGAGTACATTGGGTTTCTGAGATGGGAAGTCTTTATGGGAGCAGAAAACCTCATCCGATGGGCTCTAACCGATGGGCTCTATCCGCTGACCTTGCAGTTAGCAGCCCAGCGCAGAAGCCGTTATGCCCCCAGGGCTACATGAATATCTGCGCAGTTCAGCTCAACCACAGGTCTAGTTACCTGAGCCCGTGTGACCGGACTTTGCTGTTTTCTCTTTAATATAAAATATCTAGTGCACCACCTTGACAGAATCATTTGTCCTCATCTGATTACCTCAGGGTGATCTGCTAGAAGTGGAATTACCAAATCAAAGAACATACATACTTTACACTTTGATACATAATTAAACCCATTGTCGTGGAGTCATTCCGACTCACAGGGACCCTATAGGACAGAGGATTGCTGCGCCACAGGGTTTCTAAAGCTGTAATCTTTACAAAAACAGACATCCACATCTGCCTCCTTTGGAGCAATGCAAGGACCATTCTGTTGGCAGCAGAGGGCTCAATCCCAGCACCACCAGAAGTCCTTGATGCATAATTAAACTCTTAATCCCTACATAATTGCTTTTCCCAATGCAGGGGCCTCCCATTCTTCCTGGTGTGTGGTGAATAGTGGAGAGGTAATAAAATTATGAAACAGTTTAATTTAACGTTCCTAGGTAAACAAGGACAGAGTTTGTAATTCCCAGCAGGTTTGAGGATGTAGCTCACACCTCTTGTCCTATCTTGTCCCAGTTCATTTCTCCAATGGGAATAACGGTGTGAAATATGGATCAACCCAATTGCCTGGCTTTGAAGGTACAGGCAGTACAGGGATTACTAACTACCAATTTACAGAAACTCCACTTGACCTTTCTCCGACTCATTGCCATTTAATATTAAGTAAGAATGCCTTTATTTGGAAGACTTGAACCAACCCCTCAAAAACCTCAAACAACAAAAACCCCAGTGCCAATCACCGTCACTTGCTGTAGGTATCATTTTTAAATCACTGAAAAGGCTCGGGGGTTGGGGCGCACCCCCACCACACACACACAAAGCATGACATTGAACCAATTTGATTTCCTCAAGAGAATTTGCATTTCCACCCTGGAAAGGTTGAATCAATATCTGAAGAGGAAATGAATGTTTTCAAATCAGAATGAACTGATTCAAGGCTTCAAATTAAAAATCAAACAAACAAACAAAAAACCCACTACCACTGAGTCCATTCCAATTCATAAAGACCCTATATAGCAGCAGTTCTCAACGTGTGGGTCGCGACCCCCTTGGGGTTAATGACCCGTTCACAGGGATTGCTCGGTTCATAACAGTGGCAAAAATTACAATTATGAAGTGGCAACGAAAATAACTTTATGGTTAGGGGTTTGCCACAACACGAGGAACTGTATGAAAGGGTTGCAGCCTGAGGAAGGTGGAGAACCACTGCTCTGTAGGGTTTGTAAGGCTGCACATCTTTACTGAAGCAAACGGCCCCAGCTTTCTCCTGGGAAGCAGCTGGTGGCACTGTCCTAGCAATTAGCAATCAAACATGTGCCCAACAGTGCTATACGCACCTGCTCTGACTTAGCTTCAAAAGCATAGAGAACAGTTAGGAACAGATCTTGTTAGTGTCCCAGCAACTGCCTGAACTGTGTCTAACAACTGCAAAGACCCAACTTGGGATCTCAGGACAATACACTTAAAGGATTGTATTGCAAATTGCAAGCTAGGAAGAAACTACCCCTGCTAACTGATGACATTACTTAAAACTAAAAAGAAAAATCAGGTTGCTGAGGTTAGGTGACTTAGGTATTTGCACTATAATCTTTGTTCCTAGCAAGAACCAAAACCCAGTCCCTTTAGGTCATTTCCAACTCATAGAGGCCCTGTCCAAAAGTCACTGCCATAAGTTGATTCTAACTCATAGGGACACTTGGGACAGGGTAGAACTGCCCCTGTGGGTTTCAAATACGGTTTAACTCGTATTTATTTATAAATCATTTTATTGGGGGCTCATACAACTCTTATCACAATCCATCCATCCAT
>NW_022103928.1:10053771-10062497 GCF_000313985.2 Echinops telfairi
GGCACCATCAGCTTTCTTCACCCCTTTTGTTTATGCACCCGCTTTGCCTTCAGCGACGGTGTTGGGAAGGTGAGCATCATGGAATGCCTGTTTAATAGAACAAAGTATTCTTGCATTGAGGGAGTACTTGATTGAAGCCCCAATGTCCATCTGCCACCTTAATACTAAACCTATAAATATATGCACATAGAACTATTTCCCAATCATCATATATAAATATGTTTACATTTGTACATGCCTATATTTAGACCTTTATAAATGCCCTTTGCCTCCTCGTTCCTTCCTCTATTTCCTTTTCTTTTCTGCTTGTTCCATTATCATGTTCAGCCTTCATTTGGGTTTCAGTAATTCCTCTGGGTTATATTGCCCTTGATCAAGCCCTACCAGACCTCCTACACCCTCCTTGCCATCAATTTTGGATCACTTGTTGTTCCCTTCTCCCGGGTTTGTTAACACCCACTTCCTTTCCCCCACCTAATCATTTTATTGGAGGGCTCTTACAGATATTGTAATAATTCATCATTCAATTGTATCAAGCAAACTTGTACATATGTTGCCATCAACATTTCCAAAACATTTCTTTCTACTTGAGCCATTGGTATCACCTCCTCTTTTTTCCCATCCCTCCTCCTCCCTCCCACTCTCGTGAATTCTTGATCAATTATATGTTATTGTTGTTATTTCATGTCATACACTGTCCGTGTCTCCCTTCACCCACACTTCTGTTATTCATCCCCCTAGGGGGTGGGCTATATATCCAACCTTGTGATGGGTTCCCCCTTTCTCTCCCTTCCCCCCCCTTACCACACCATCCCCCTACTCTCATGATATTGCTACTCCCACCACTGTTCCTGAGGGCTTTATCTGACCAAGACGGTAACTCTTTATGGAAGTGAAAACCTGTCTTTCTCCTGCAGAATTACTCGTGGTTGCAAACTGCTGGCTTTTCTGCTGGCAGTCCCCTGTGCCAGGACAGAAATCTGCTCCATAGGGTTTCCAAGGCCATGACTCTTTACAGAAGCAGACAGCCTCATCTTTCTTCCAAAGAGCATTTGGTGGGTTTGAACCACTGACCTTTTGGCTCAAGGCTGAGAACTTAACTACTGTTCCATGATGGACCCTTACCCGCCAATAATTCTAAAACTATTCACTAAGACATCTGAGATAGAAATTAATTCTCTTTGAACTTCCTTAGAGATCTTAGGTCTTTAATTATATACCTAAAGCTGGTTGCTGTCAAGTTGATAGTGACTCATGACCTCATGTGTGTCAGAGAAGATCTGTGCTCCATCAATGGTTGTGATCTTTCAGAAGGTGATCTTCAAGTCTTTCTTCTGAGATTATGGGTGGACTTGAACAGTAAATCTTTCAATTGGCTGCTTAGTTTTCTGTTTCCACCATCCAGGGGCTCTACATATATTGATAAGCATTCTTGCCCTACTGTACGAAAGGAGGAAACCCCACAACCTGTGATCTTTTTGATGCCTTCAATTTTAGAATGAGTCAACTATTGCTTGAAAGTGTCTCTTGATTTATTAGTTCCGTAACCCGTGTATCATGTTAAATCCTCTGTGATTTCTCGGCTCTGAGGTGACATGGAGCAACATACTTGGGACACCTGGGTGAAGAATGTTTTTTATGTGACATGCATAGCCTCAATGCATGTTAATTACATTCACTCTTGGGTGTCTAGGTATCTGTAGAACACTAACAGTGTTTAAAATGTTCCCAAAGCTGAAAGCAGAACAGATATATTCTTCAAATCATGTTTTCCTAAAAGATTCATTTAATGGTTTGACATCAAGAGAAAGGCAGCAAATTTTTACTTTAAAAAAATAACCAATAATGCTTGATTTGAAGTACAAGTAGAACATTATTATTATTTACAAAATTTTCACTATTGGCCCAGTACTGCATGGTATAGTCTTTTCTCAACACTCCCTCAGCAGAAGTACAATGGGTTCCTCTAAAATTCCAAATGATTAGCTTGCCACAAAAGGAACAAAGGAAAAAATAAGTCAAATTCTGGAAGGTGGAGGAGCAATAAGTAAATTGTCCTTCCCAATTGCATCACAGACATACACTCACATCTTCCAACTATAGCCTCTCAGCACTTCTGGAAGCACAGGGCACTCCAGTAAAGACTAATGGGGTAGCATAAAAAAGTCCTTCCATCCAATTCCCCCCGGGCTCATATTTCATGGGAAATGAACAGCAGGCTGTATTTGAAGAACACAACAGTTAAAGTGCAACCACTTATCTTATTTGAACCACACATGTGTGTGTGTGCGCAAATAGATTGGTGTTATCAGAGAAGAAAACAGGCTCAGAAATACTTGTCCAATGTTACCCGACAAAAGGAGCTTCGATAATGTCTGGCACACAGCAAGCATTTCCCTCAGTAGATGCTGTGCTGCTCTTGTGGCTGTCACTTCCACTATATCCACTAGTGACCTTAAGAAAATCAGAGTCTATCTAGGGCTCCCACACATTCCCCAACCTTGCCTGACTCTCTTAATGAGGATGACTTTTTGCATCTGTCAGAGAGGAGTTGAAAAGCAATGTTATTGTTTTTAGGTACCGTAGAATTGAATGTAACTACTAGTAACCTCATGAGACAGAGCAGTATTGTCCCATAGGGTTTTCTAGGCTGTAATCTTTACAGGACTTGGTCACCAGACCTTTCTTCTGTGGAGTCATTGAATAGCTTCAAACCACCAACCAAAAGGTAGGTATGTAGGTAGGTAATGAGGTCTGGTGGTTAAATACTTGATTGCTCAGTGAAAGTTTGAGCACAGCCAGTGGTTCCACCAGTGGGTAGTTACATAATCTGTTGTCAATTTGAGACTTAAGAATGAAGGGGTGGAGTTTAGCTTGTCAATCAGGTCACAGCTTGATGACCTCATTTGGAGGTGCTAAGGAGATAAATAGCTCATTGGAGGCCAGACACAGGCTCACTCCCTGTGAGACATCCCTATTGAGAAGACACATGGAGAGAGGCTGATGGAACCAGAGCCGGAGGAGCCATGTGGAGACCCCTGCCAGCACTGAAATGCTTTCACCACCACTAACTCCACAAGACCTTCCACCCACTGTCCTGTGATCTTCCTGCATTCGGCGTCCTTGCTTGTGTTTCATGAGTCTGAAGAGGACTTTATAGACTGGTATCTGGCAGGCGCTAATATTGGACTTATGGACTTGATCTGGACTGGGCTGGAATCTTTTCTCAATGTTCAACTGCTCTTGTGTATAAAGCTCTTTCTTATACGCATATGAGTCTCCCTGGATTTGTTTCTCTCATCTTCCTGGACCAACACAATCAGAGAACAAACGGGGGACTTGCTCCTGCAGAGATTGCAGCCCAGAACCCCCTAAGGGGCAGGTCTACTCTGTCGAAAGGGGTCTGTAGGAGACACAATGGACTCAATGACACCTAACAACAACAACAATACCAGTTAAAACAGGTACCTAATTATCTAGTAGTAGGTAATATGTAATCAGAATATTAGATAATTAGATTTGTAATCATCATTGCCTATTAGGATAAAGGATAAAACACATTTGTAAAGTATAGATTTACTTTATAGATTTCATCTTCTGTACCTTTAAAATATGTTTTATGAAACAAAATTTTGCCATTTCAATCATTTTTATGTGTGCTATTAACCATGTTCATCATTTTGATCTACTGTTACTTTGTTTCCAGGTACTTGTAATAGAAACTCAATACCCCCTAAGCAATAGCTCCCCATTTCTCTCACCAATCTATCCCTTGTAATAATAATAAACTGGGTCTCTATGCTTTTGCCTATTATAGATATTTTATACACGTAGAATCATATGATGTCTGTCCTTTCATATCTGGCTTATTCCACACAGCATATTTTCATGGTTTGTTTGTGTAGCATGTTTATCAGAACGTCTTTTCTCTTTGTGGCTGAGTAATACTCTATTGCATGTCTAGACCATATTTTGTCTTATCCATGGATCTGGTGATATAGATGGATGGGTTCTCTCCACTGCAATGAACATGGGTGTACATGTGTCTGTATGAGTCCCTGCTCTCAATCAAGTCTCGGGGTATATACCTATGAATTGAATTGTGGGGTCATGTTATGTTTACCTAGGATTAACCCTGTATGGCAATTCTGTTTCACCTTTTGAAGAACCATCCATGTGTTTTCCCCAGCAGTGGCACCAGCTGTCGGTCAGGGTTACTTTGTCTTCTTTCTAATAAAGTCATCCTAGTAAATCCAACAGTAGCTCATTGACGGAAACCTGGTGGCACAGTGTTACGCTTTCCATTGATAACTGAATTGCTAATTGATCAGCTCTTCAAAAGAAAGATCTGGATGTCCCTTTGATAAAATTCCAGCCAAGGAAACCCTACGGGGCAGTTTACTCTGTCATGTAGGGCTGTCGTGAGCTGGCATGGCCTCAACAACAATGACAGTGAGCGGAATCCCTGGTGGGGCACACAGCTTCCCTCTGAACAGTTGGCAGTTTGAGTCCATCCAGGTGGCTCTGAAAAAAAGCACTTGACTTCTGAAAAAAGAATTCTTTAAGAACCCCACAGAGCTCAGTTCTCTTCTGATGCTCCTGGGAGCACCATGATTTTCAATCAACTTGAAGGCCATTGACTTAATGGTCTAGGACATTGAACATGTTTTCATGTGCTTGTTATCTGTTTATCTTCTGCGATATAATGTCTATTCAAGTCTTTTGGTCATTTTATGATGGAGTTGTTTGTCTTGTTATTTCTCAATAAGCTACTTGTAACAAGTTGATGAAATTAGAATGATTATCATCCTCCCCTTAAAGCTGAGAAAATCAAGATCCAGAGAACCGCAATAACTTACTGAGCTAACAATGGCAAAACTGGAAGACAGGCCGGTCTCTCAAACTCCTGGTGTCAGTTTATTATTCATTATTAGTTTCTAAACAGTCACGATAGTTGCAAATACAGCACAATGAACATTTATTTGGTTATCACATGGATTTAACAACTTTGAACTTTCTCTCTTTCCCCTCCTTTTTTTTCTCGCTAACTGGACACACTGAAGTAAGTTATAGTCACCATATGCTTTACCTACAAAACACTTCCATTTTCAAAGGCTAAGTATATAGATAAATAAATTCCCTTCACAACCTAAGATAACTTATAATAATTTTTAGTATCATCGAATATCCAGTTTAGTACAAATATATTCCTAAATTATTATTTTTTGACAATGTTTTAAAAATAAGTACCAAGGTTCACACTTTGTACCTTGTTATCATATTTTATTGTAGGTCAGGCCCTTCCATCTTCTCTTTGTTTTTGTTTTTTCTAATGATATTGACTTTAAAAAATGTATTATTAATTGGGATTTAATACGTATATCATATCATTCTATCGTTCAGTTACATCAAGCAGAATTGCACAATTTCTACCACAATCAGCGTCCAAGCATTCTTTTTCTACATGGACTCCTCGACATGGTCTCCCTTTCGCCTCCACCCCACCACCACCACTACTGGACCCCTCCCCCTGAGCCCCTTATTCTACCTGCTGTTCCTCTAGATTCCTCAATCCTGGGTTTCATATACCCCAAACAGAAAAACACATAACACAGCTTCAGGAGGTCCTTTCCAATGGCATCACCCCTCTGAGATGCACCCCAGCATGAACATACAAAACCAGACAAAACAAACCAAAAATATAGACACTTTTTGAAGAGACCAAGCCAATGATTTTGAAGTTCCCACATTCTCTATTTGTATGACTGTTTCCTTAGCATTCCTTTCATCCTTTACTCTTCCCTCCAAATTTCAAAAGGAACAACATTCATTGTTACATGTCAAATTCACAGCTAAACGGCATGGGGGGTAGAAAAAACAAAGAGAATAGCCATCCCCATCTTTAATACTATTGCTACCTAATAATGATTGCTCAGGTGGTCACAGTGGGGTAATGGTTTCAAAAGAACCAAACGCACCACCATTGAGTCAATGCTGACTCAGAGCGACTCCCTGTAGGTTCCCGGGACTGTGTTTACAGGAGTGGAAAGCACAGCTGCTGGTGGTTACAAACTGCCACCCATGTGGCTGGTAACCACTACGCCCCCAGGGCTATGGGTTATGGTTAGGAGCTCAGTTTAGGGGAAAAGCAAAAGGATGAAGACACACCGCCCTTTGGGTACCACTGGTGACGTGTGTTATGAAAAGCTTAGGTCTCACATCTCCAGCTTCAGCTACACATTCATTTGCTTACAAGGATCCTGGGAAATTTTAAGCACTTGTAGTGGAAACATCCCCAATGATATGTAAAAACACTATAACTTCTTCTAGTTACAGCAAATCTGGCAAAATGATAGATACCTCTTTATATATGTTTTACACCTGACAAAAACAAGCAAAGACCAACAAAAGAATCATCAGGATGAAGGAGACCATTCCCATGAGACCATAATTGTGTCCAAAGGACTCATGGCCTGTGGCTAACCATAGAAGTTGGAACACAAAAGACATTCATCACAAATTTATAATTGGTGGCAGATCCATTCATCACTGTTTCAGGTGGAGGCAGAAAAGGGGCTGTGATTGGGTTATGTATGGTATGGAAAATTAGAAACGTTTATAAGATTGGTTCTGGGATGGGGACCTTTGGTCAGGGGATGCCTTCTGGTCGGTTGGCCCTGGTGCCTAGATTTCCATTATGGCAATGCCCAGGCAAGTCTCTGAGGGGGAGCCCTCCCCTCCCCGGTTTGGCAAGGGAGTCACCGCAATCCACTTTCAAATACTCTCTACTGTTCACATTGTTGATTCAGTCAGAAGAACTCAGTGGAGGCTGAATCCATGGCGAGACTCAAAATGGGCTTGGGCTCCCACTGTAAATTGTCATTGTCTGCAAACCAAGTCCTCAGAATGTAAGCTCGAATACATTATAAAACTAAGCTTCCATTCGGACTTTGTTTATTGGCAGCATTTAATTATCCACCACATCCTGGCTGGAATAACTCTAGAGATCTCACGAAACAATGAAAACTCTCAGCACAAACTTGTCTTATAAGAGGTTGCAAAAGTACGAATGCGCACATCCAGGCAAGCGGTAGTGAAGCTTTGGCTTCGCTGGCAGAAGATAACGGAAATGAAGGTGCTTTACCTTGCATCAAAGTCACCTGGAGGGCTTGTTAAATTACAACAGTGTTTCTATTTCTGTGGGTCTGGGGTGGGGTGACCAATGTTCCTCGATGGTGCTGATGCCAAATACCTTCTGTAGCAACCACACTTGACAACCAGTCGATCAAAGAAAGGGTGTCGGGCGATCAGCTGGGCATTATTCTCTGCCCAATCTTCTAATTAGGGCACCTGATGGGCTCCAGGGACCTTCTTGTCTTCCATCGGGCACAGTCATGGAGGAGCTGCAAATCAAGACATCTCACCTCTATTGAGTCCAGCTGGGCTTATCAGAGACTCGGTGTGATTCTAGGATGTGACTCCTGAGCAGCCTGAACCAAAGACTGAAAGCAACGGCGTCGATTATTCTTGGGCACTTCGCATACTGATTGGCCATTCGTTTCTGCTCTGGTTCCTCTCCGACACCAATCCGCCTGCTTTCCCTTCACCATCACCCTGCATCTCTCCCTTTTACTCATCTGTTATTTGTGCAAATTAGCCAGAGCTTTTACGTATGTGGCTTCCAATGGGAAACCCCAGCTGATATCTAGGGAATGAGATAATCTTGGTATCAGTTCCATATGGATATTGTAGCAAATTACCACACATTTGGTACTTTCAAAAGCCAGAAATTTATTTTTGCGCAACGCTGAAAGTCAAAAGTCTAAAGTCAGTATCTCTTTGTTCAAATCAAAAGCAAGGTGTTGGTGAGGCCATGTCTTTCTCAAAGATCTGGAGGAGAATGCATTTTGTGCTTCTTCCAGTTTCCTGTGGCTGCTGAATTCCTTAGTCCGTGGCTGCATCACTCAGCTTTCTGCTTCCAAGATTACATGCCTCCTCCTTTTCTGTGTGTTCAAATCTCTCGCTACCTCTGTCTCACACTATAGTGCCCATTTGGATAATTCAAAGTAATCTAATCTCAAAACCTTTCATTTATTCTGTCTGCAAAGATCCTTTTAGAGAGATATACCCATTCATAATGTTATTTAAAAGCTCGAGGGATTTGGATGAGGAGACCCGTTAGGGGGACTATTTTATGGCATACCTCAGTGGTCAAGGATTGTTCCAGTTTTGGCATAGAAAGTTCTACATTTTAGGGAGCTCCTTGGTCCCAGGCAAAGCCGGACCTGCTGGCTTCTCACACTTCTTTGTGCTAGAAACAAAGGTGAGGTAGCCGACAGTTGTAGTTTACCTGGGTTTTAGTGTTGGAAACCCCACATCCTGCACAACCTCTCAGGCTGTGACCAAAAAGGACCTTTAGTCACTCTTGTCTGTCTGTCTCTCTGTCCCTTTGAGAGCAGCAGCCTCGGCAGACTTGTCCTTTTTGTGAACTTTCCTAATGCAGAAAAATACTGCCAAATATTTGGAACATCGGCCTCAGGCAGTGAGCCAGGAGAGATATCAACAGGACAATTTATTGGCTGGACCGCTGTTAAATGCCAATCACCCAGGTTGGAAGCCAGTTTTATTTCCCAAGGAACACAAAGGAGATAGATTTAATAGACTGATTTTAAAAATGTAATCAAAAACTTTAAAACTTCCCAATGAGAAGCACAAGGAAGTGAGGT
>NW_022103928.1:10063786-10066974 GCF_000313985.2 Echinops telfairi
TCTCTACAGAGGACTACCTGGCGGCCCTCAAGACTTGAAGGACTGCCAGTGTCTCACAACTGTCTCACGGGAGTGAGTTGCACTGAGCCACTTGTACTGCTTTATAATTTAATTGTTCGTGTCTTGTATTATATATCTATCTGTTTATAATTTAACTGCTCATTTCTTGTGTTATCTATCTTTATAAAATTATTAGCAAACTGGTTTTGTCTCTCTTGAGAACCCTATCTAACAACTGGTTGGATTTGGTTTCAATTCCCAAGGGAGACAACCCAGTGAAACCATACTTGCCTTTCTGGCCAGAGAAACTGGAGGGAATTAAGGGACTGTTATCTGCGAAAGATGAGGTGTCTGCTCCTGTGAACATTTACGGCCTCGGAAACACTGCACAGTCCCTATGCGCCAAAATGAACTAGCTGGCAGTGAGTTTGCAGTTGAGCTAATAGTACTTTGTTACTTAGCAATGGGTGGCTAATGCAGCATCTGAAACTTGAACACCGTTGCGCTATAGTTGAGAGTACAGGCTATGGATGAGACAGACCTACCAGTTCATGTCCTAGGTCTGTTCCTACCAAGGTTTTTGCCCTTGGGCAAGAACAACACCTCCTTACACTTCCATTTTCTCAGCTGTCAGTGTGAAGATCAAATGAGATCATGCCTGTCAGACTTGATGACAGAGCCAATCATTTAATAGGCAGTCAACACCCTTAATTGTTTTCTTTATAAGAACCAATTCAAAGTCCTTACATAGTCTAGTCACTTAGACTATCAAAACCAGTTTTCCAAATGGGACTGGTGCTCCTTCTGAGGATATTTCTAGGACTGGATGAATAGGCACAGCAGTGAGATTGTTAAAAGAATCATAACTTTTGATAGAGCCAATCCGCTACCATCTGTGGACAAAACTGAATGAATGGCAACCACCCCGAAGAATCACTTCTTAGATCTGGCTCTCAAATCACAGCACAGGGGATATTCTTTTGATTTGAAATTAGGAAGATGGAAATCATTCAAAAGGGGAGTGAGTGTGTTAGCAGTCTAAAAATAGTTTGGAAAATGCTTCTGATGGTTTTTCCCAAGTAAAGAAAATGAACTCCTGAATCTTTTAAGGTTTCCAAGTGCAGAGTGGGAGAATGTTCCCTGAACTTTGGCTCGCATCAGAATCACCAGGCAGACTGTGGAAGCTTGGGAGAGAAACTAATCTTCAGGCATTATGATTTAATAGATCTTGTGCGAATCCAAGAATTTTCATTTCTTGCAAGCTCCCAGGTGATGCTACTACTACTGTTGGCTCAGGGGTTGTGCTTTAAGCAGCACTACATTTCAGATGTTCGCACTAGAGGGAAGAATAAAAAGTCACAATGATTTCCCCCATGTATAAGGTGGCTTCAAAAATTTGTGGCAAAATTAAATGAAAAGATAATGGAATTTTCCCAATGAATTTTAAAAAGCTATTGCTTCTCCCACCATATTTGAAGTTTGGTATTGTATCATGCCAGAGGGCAGAAGCCAGACGAATAGACAAATCAATTCTCTCTGTCTCTCTCTCTCTCTCTCTCCTTCAGTCTTGAACTCTCCAGCATAGTATTTGCCACATGTTATTAGAAAGGGTACCTGTTGGTGAAGTACTTAAAGTATTTGACCAGTACTCAAGGTCAATGGTTTGAACTCACCAGCTGCTACGTGGCAGGTAGAAATGGCAGTCTGCTTCTGTAAAGATGTATAGTCTTGTGTACCCTGCAGGGCAGTTCTGTCTGTCCTACAGTATGCTATTAGTAAGAATCAATTCAACGGCAGTGCGTTTCATTTGGGTTTATTGTTCTTAGCTGCCATGAAGCAGTTTCCAACTCATATAACTTGACACACACAAGAACAAAAGGGGCATAGTGGAGTGTTGTTTTTTTAGCGTCATCTTTATGCCGGTTGGTATGTGCGAATCCATTGTTGGGGCTATTGTGTTAGGGTGTCTCCTTGAGAGGGTCCTTCATTTTTATTGATCCTCTGCTTCACCAACCTGACACATCGATACTCAAATATGTATGTGGTGAGTGAATGCACGCAAGAAAAAGGAAACAGAAATGAAGCGAAGAAAAATGATGCCAGTAAAATGGAATCGGTGAGTACCTTTCCTGGCTGCAAACCTGGTGGAGCCCTGGGATAAGCAGTGGACAACTCACTGCAAGGTCGGCAGTTCAAACCCACCAGCCTCTCTGAAGGAGAAAGAGAAACTGTGCCTGTGAAGATTCACAATCTCAGAAACTCTGTATAGGATGGCTGACTCAAAATTGGCTGGATGGCAGTGAGGTTTGTTTTTTTTTTAAAGATACCTTTAATAAAAAGGATGTATGCTATAAAAGAAAAGAAAAAACAAACCAAATTTATCAGAAGCAGTACAACTTTTACCGGTTTACAAACAAATAGAAATTTCCCAGAGTGATGTTTAGAAGGAGGACTCTACTCGATCATCAAACCTTTCAATGACATCTATAAAATGTGCATAATCATGTTTTCCAAATCTGCTTCTGAAAGCTCTGCCTTCTCTCTGGTGGCCTCATGGAGAAAGCCATTAGCTGCAGCATATCACCAGGTGTCTGCTGGGCTAGCTTCATCCAAAGTAGATTTTAGACTATCTGGAAGAGCAAACGGTCATATTCAATAGCAACAACCTGGGGCCATGGCTGTCAGTCAGCAGCGCATACTCACTAACGCCCAGAAAACTGTCACAGATGTGCTGTGAAACGGTGTCCACCATCTAGAATTTATACTACATGCAGTACAGCAATTGAGCCAGGTGGTCACCAGATACAACATAGAGGGAGGCACACTTTATCGTAAGACCAAGCAGAGAAGGGGACAGCTGCTTGTTGGCGCCTGTCCAAGAGAATAGATGATGGGTATCTCTTTCCAAGTTCACATTCAATGACTTCACATTGGTGGCTGAAAATCTGCGTTGGTCCAAGTATTTACACCATGAAGATCAGCAGACACGACAAACCAGAGGCTTTTTCCTTCTCAGAGAGCCTATTCACCACTCCATCACTGGGTTAAATAAAGACTGAGAAATGCATTTTTTGTACACCAATGGGCACGTGGTTATTTCACAATAGCCAAAGGTGCAAACAACTCGGCAGTCCTCGGTCCATGTCAATGGATCAGGTCATATATATGTAGGTATTATATATATATAT
>NW_022103928.1:10067141-10076574 GCF_000313985.2 Echinops telfairi
TGCCAAAAGTGGGACGTCTGGTCACCTTAATATATGTAGATGTGTATGTGTGTGTGTCCAATGGAATGTTATTCAGCCATAAAAGGAAATGACGTTCTGATGCATACTGCAACTTGAATAAACCTTGAAAAAATTATGCCGAGTGAAATCATAAGCCAGACCCAGGTGACAGAACTATATACCTACCACCCAAAGAACCAAATCCAAGGTCATGGAGTTGATTCAGACTCAGCAACCCTTTGTAAATCGCTAAGGGATTAGGCAACTCCATCCCTCTCCCTGGGAGAAGCCCCACTGCAATGAGCAGTCAGTGGTGGTAACCTGACAGCCACAGAGCGCCTTCACACGAAATGCCTAGAGCAGGGAACTTCAGAGACAGATGGTAGGTGAGAGGCTGGAGGAGGAGGGGATAGGGAGTTTTTGTTTAATGAGCACAGAGTTTCTGTTTAGGGCAAAGAAACACTTGTGGAAACAGTGGTAAAAGCTGCACAACCTCGTGATCATGATTATTGTTGGTGAATGGTACGTTTAAAATCGTGAAAATGGCAACCTTTTATGTTAAAGGTATTTGACCACTTGTTTTTTATAGGCACAGAGAGCACCCCCAGCCAGGGCTGACAACAGTTCCAGCCGCAGAGGGCTGCGGGCGGAGGAGGGTGCTCACTGGAACCCATCTGGGCCCTGTAAGGTGAGGCTGTCTTGTGGAGGAGGCAGGGGGGCAATGGTCCTTGGCTTGTTTTGTGCCATAATAAGTCTTTTGGTTCACGCTGAGCACCCTGGGGAAATTTCTCCCACTGGGTGTCTCAGAGCTTCACTGGACTCTGAGAAGACAAGGATTGGAAAGCCACAGCGAGTGTGTCCAGTCGGTTCCTAGCCGGGCCTGCTCTGTACCGCCAGTCGGAGGTGGCAGATGGGAATCTGTATACCTCAGTGGGTCTCACTTCCCAGGCGCCCCTCCCAGAGTGAGAATCCTCTTGTCCTGACGTGTGATTCTGGTGTATAAAATGCTGTATTTCTCAAACAACATGGTCTCTCAATGCCAGCCAACTACTTCAGCTGGTGTGAACCACGCAGGCAGCCATCTGTTCTCGTGCTGGAAGAAAGATGGACTGTTGGCCTGAATGATGGATAGAGTGATCGTGTACCTTATGGTAAAGTTAAGGGCGCTTTTTGCCCCCTCCCAAGGGATTTTGACTTTACACAATAATAGAATGCAATTTCCCTGAATTAGAAAGCACACAGCACTAAAAAGAAAAGGGGATCTTAATGCTAGTTTGAAGAGAAGCAGGTATATTTCGGAGTGAATTCAGATCCACATGGCTGAGGGGAAGCTCCACTGGGGGTTAGGACCCTTTAACATCCCCCTAATTAACGATGAAGTCCTGAGAGAGTACAATGAGCCTGCACTCAATTCCTCACTGAAGGATTGTCAGTTCAAATCCACCGAGTGCCACCACAGAGGAAAGGCAGAATCGACCCATGACCCTGAGTTCAGGCTGTAGTTTCATGGCACTAAAAGAGGGTGGCCGTGTGCCTAAATAGGAGCTGGCCCTGTAGTACACCGGGGAAAGCAGGAAGAAGAAAGGCCCCTCTTCAGTAATTGGAACAGAAGTGATTTAGGTGCTGGGTTCCACCCTGATCACCACCGAAATGCCAGCCTTGCCTGATGTAACTGTCAGTATCAAGGTCAAACCATGTTCTCCAAGGGAGCAAGGGCGATTTCCTGTCATTCAGCTCCCTGATTGTCTTCCACGTGAAAGTACCACACGTAGACATCGCTCCGACAGTCACCTACATGTTCTAGGCGGTATGCATTATACTGGTCCAAACAGATCTTCAAATACAAGTGTCAGCGCCGTTTTCAAATTGTGCTGTCCACAGCTCTTTAGGTCCAGGGGAGAGCAGACACACATGAGTACTATAGAGAAGGATTATTTATGTTATACTTTTTTAAAATTCTTCATGTCTTTTCTGCTTGGCTGGCACTATTTAACAGAGTAAATGGACACAACTGTGTGCCCCAAATGGCCCTTCTCGGCCCATCAATTACAGCATTGATTTTAATGACTCGGCCATGTGTCGACAACTTGATATAAATTGTAATTATAGAGCTCCCTGACCAATTAACACCTTTAAGACACCACAGGCCTCTTGAAAGCAAACAGCAGCCTGCAAACTTCAGTTCTACTTAAAAGTCAAATCCCAGTGGCCTTTGTGGGTGGAGTTACCCCGCCTGCTTTGAGGTTGAGGATCTGACCGGGCCTGTTGGAGAATGTGGGTTGAGCGCGAGGAAATCTCCTGGGCTCACACAATGACAGGATTTCCTGTCTCTTTGGGAGAGAACAAGCGAGTCCATCTGGTGACATCTGAAGTATGACAGCTCTAACGGGCTTTGAGAGCATCTGCCACCTCTGTTCTAGCGAGCTCAGGAAAGCTTGCTGTAAACATTGGAGTAAGAACCTCTGAGGGTGGGAGAGTGGTGGTGGGAGGGGGGAGGGGATAAAAAGAAACATGATATGAAACACTATCTCATCACTCCCATTTAGAAATCACGGAAGAAGCTTGCTCGTATTACAGTGGCGTTCAAGCTTTTTGACAATAATTCACAATGAGAAATAATTTTTCATTGCGAACCTATGTATGTATGTATATGCGTGTGCTCTCTCTCTGCCTGCACACACATACACACACACACATACATACACACGTAGCTGTAAGAACATATAAGGAACCCTAGTGATCTAATTGCTAGACACTCAATTAACAGTCAAACTTTGGCTGGCTCAAGCTCCCCCAGCTGCTCGGTGGGAGAAAGGCCTGGGTATCTGTCCCCATAAAGATGAACCCAAACCAAAGTCTCTGCCGCTGAGGCCATACGGACTCACGGCGATGTCCTGTGACCTTCCAGGACTGTAATTGTTTATGGGAGCAGAAAGCCAATCTGTCTCTGGAGGAGCTGCTGGTGGTTTCAAACTTGACCATGTGGATAATAGCCCAACTCATCACCAGGGCCCATAAAGATTACAGGCTAGCAAACCCTTTGGGCGGCTTTAATCTGTCACATGGGGCCGCTATGAGTTAAAATGGATTCGACAGCAGCTAACAATGACAAACATACACGAGAGTTTCAAAAAGTTCAGGGGAAAATGGAATTAGAAGATACGTTTTTCCATGAACTTTGAATTTTGTGCATATGAATACATATTTAACAAACCTACATAAATCTCATGAGCGCTGTGGTGACTAGTGAGCTAAGCATTAGGCTGCTAACTGCAAGGTTGACAGTTCAAATCTACCAACCACACCTAGAGAGGGAGATGAGGCTGTCTGCTCCGGTAGAGATTTATAGTCTCAGTAACCTAAGGAGCAGTTGTACTCTGTCCCAGAGGTTGCTGCGAGTCAGCATTGACTCCACGGTAGTGGATTTGTTTGTCATGGGGTGTCCGTGCATCTGAGTCGACTCAATGCAAGGGGGTTGATGTGCCTTAAAATAATACTCTAATATTTATTTTCTATTCCGTTCTGAACTCACTCAGTTGATTTCATGACACACTAGTTGTGACCTGCATTCTTAGAAACTCTAATGTGTGGTGTTCCCATGGTTGGAGACTATGTATGGGCAGTAGTTAAAAGTGCTCTGAAGTCAGACTGGCCGGCACAAGTGGTCTGTGGGCAGCTGTTCACCCAAGGAAGTCCTGGTGAAGTGGTAGATTAAATGGGTTGGTAACAACAAGATTGGTGGTTCAAATCCATCAGCTACTCTTCAGGAGAAGGATGAGGCAGTCTGCTCCCATAAAGTTATATAATATTGGAATGCTAGGGAGCAGTTCTATTTTGTCCTATAGTGTCGATATAAGTCAGAATCAATTTAATAGCAATGGGATGGCCAACAAAAAGGCCACTGGTTTGACCCACCTGCAGCTCTTCAGAAGAAACCAAACCAAATTCTCTGCCATCAAGTTGCTTCCAACTCACCATGAACCTATAGGACAGGGCATAATTGCACGTGTGGGTTTCTGAGGCTGGATCTCTTTACGGGTGTAGAAGGCCTCATTTTTCTCGTTAGGAGTGGCTGGTGGTTTCGAACTGCAAAAGAAAGGTCTGGCATATTGTCTGTCAAGATTACAGTCAAGAACAACCTAAGCAGAAGTTCAACTCTGCAAGGCATGAGGTTGCCATGACTTGATGGCAGCTGGTTACAACAGAGTCACACTACATACATTTGAACCGTGACCTTTCTACCTCATGCAAGTTTCTTAATCTCACGGTGCCTTCGTCTTCTTGTCCATACAGTGCAATCAAGAGTAGAGTAAACTATGGGGAAACAGGAACCTGTGCAAGGTGGAACCCATCAAAGAAGCAGAGCTAAAAGAGTTCCCAATAATACAGATTGATACAAAAGTGGTGACTGCAGGCTATAAAATGCAGGAAAGGAAACTTGCGAGACCTGGAAAAACAAGGAGTCTCATGGCCTTCTGGCTCTACAGGTTTCGCTGTATCTTGGAGGCTTGTTTCTGAGGATTAAGTTTTCCAGACCTGGAAAGCTCCAAGAGGAATAGGCATTCCATCAATGTTAGCCCTCTAATCAGCTAACAATGACCACATAAACCACCCGCAAACTCCAAGGGAAACATTTATTTGACTCTCAGGTCTACGGGGCTCAGCTAATGTTGGCTGATCTAGGATGACCTTGGCTAACACAGGAGCACATTTTGACTCTGTTCCAAGGGCCTCATTCTCCAATAGACTTACTTGACCATGTCCTTATTGTGATGGCAGAGGGAGAGGCAAGAATAAGGGCAGTATTCCAAGGATTGTGCCTGCTAATATTCCATTGGTCAAAGCAAATTACAAAGCCAAGAGCAAAGTCAAAGTGGGAGATCACTATGTAGATACAGGGCGAGGTGGTCGATGGAGGTCATTTTCACCATTCACCAGCACCATGGTGATGTGCCTGGAGCCTTTCTCTCTGTAACAGGTGCTTTACATCAACCAAGTTAAATCCTGCAGGTAACCTAGTAATGGGATAATAAAGAGTCTTGATTGCAAGAGAAACAATTCTCCCACAGGCAATTTCAAGCAAAAGAGTATATTACTGTGAAGCAAACCGGTCAACGTTATTAGCATGTCAGAGATATAGCAAGGCTCAGTTAGGAACTCAAATGCGGTCTTTGATGCTTTCATTCTCTCCATTTCTCGACCTGGTTTTCTGCTGTGTGTTGAATCTATTCTCGAGATGCCATTTCTCAAGAAACCCCTTGCGACATGAGTCTCATGGTTTGTGGTTAGAGCGGCCAGACATCTGGTATGCTCAGGACTAAGGGATTTGGGGGGAGTGGAACTTTTAGTACTAAAACCAAGAAAGTCCCAGACAAATGGGGCTGAGTTGAGCACCCACTTACGATGCCCGAGAAAGCACAGGCATTTCTCTGAAGGAACAGACAGAAAAGTCTCTTGGGGCTTTCACCTTGCCCTAGCCTAAATCATTTGTCTAATGCTAACCGAATGGCCATGGCCAGGAATAGGAGATCCCTCACAAAGCCATCTTCCAATCCACGGGGGAGTCACTTGTCCCGAGTTCTGTAGCAAGTCAGTCGATGTGGAAGGAAAGGAACACGGGTATGGAGACAATGCGAATCACTCCATTACTGTTGCCCCCAGATTACAGTGTATCCAAGAGCTGGAGTCACTTGCAAGCTCGTACAGTGTCAGCGATGGTGTCCCGTTTGAACCGTGATCTTTCTGGTTTTAAAGTTTTACTCTTTCCACTGTCCAGGGCCACTTGCCCTCAGCCGTAAATATGCATCGATTCTGAGGGCCCAACGTAGCACTTTGTAAACTTAATTAGACTTATCAAAACAGTGAGAGCTTTTAAACGCCTTGCTTTCTCATTGCCTGATAGAAAACACAGAAATAAAGGTCACTGGGAGAAATTTCTCCCCAAACTCATTTTCTTTTCTTTTTCTCAAAATAGGGTTAAATGAATAATGCAAGAATGCCAAAATATAAACCAATGATTGGACACATTAAGATATTTTAAGGTTGTTTTCCAACATGTGCTAGGAAAATTGTTTTCTCACAGCCCAAGCCCACGGCAGTCAAGCTGAGTGCCCCTCAGGCATACGGAGAATGGTGCAAAACTGCCTCTTAGGCTTTCCTGGCCACGGTCTCTACAGAAGCAGACTGCCACAGCTTTCCCCCACGGAGCGTAACCGAGCACATAACCAGTGCACCCTCTTCATACTCTTCCACCTCCCCATCCCCACTGACGACGACGAAGAGGAATTGCCACCGGATACAGCTGAGCCATTCTCCATTCCCAGTTGATCCTGGACATAGTTAAAACCCAAGGCCAAAACTCCAGCCTGGCCACATCCAGCAGCAATTCATTCATATTCTGTCAACGGGACACTTCTGGCTAGAGGAAGAGTCCAACTTGTCAATAAAAAGTAGCCTGATGACACCTTCTTGGGGGCGTGACCTTTCGTATTAGAGCAAGACAAAGCAATCTCTCTCTGCCACTTCACCTTCCTCCGCACTGGGACTTCACTGGGACCTGGTGTCCTGTGTTGCTGCCACCGGCCTTGGACCCACATGACTCTGTACCCACTGGCTTGGGACCCCCAGCTTCCTGCTTCAACTTCTAGCATCCTTGGTCTGCAGCACAGGATTCTGAAGAGGCCCGGCTGCCGTGGAACCTTGAGTTGGACTGGGCTGGGATGCCTTCTAGATAGAAAGTTTCTTCTTGATTTTAAGTTCTTTCTTGCACGTAGATGAGTGTCACAGGTTAGTTTCTATAGACAACCCCGCCTTACACAGTAAGAGTCCTGGGATCCTTGACTATTTGGGCAGCACAAGGAAAGAGATCTATAAAGATTATTAATCTATAAAGAGTAAGATTAATCAATCTATAAAGATTTTTACAGCTAAAAACTTGGGCAAAGGAAATTCTCTGGCCTAGACTAAAGGAGGCAGCTAGAAGGGACCTAAGTCAATGTTTCCTGGACATCTCCAGCGTCCTTTGCCTAATGGACTGTTTTTAAGCAGTGTTATTGAGATTTTGTTAACACGCTTAAATGTATCCATGTAAACTATAGGGTTCACTGGTTTGATGTTTTATTTTCATTGTGACTTGTTTGAAGGTCAGCAGGGCAGATCACCAGATTTACGGTCAACAACCCCCATGCATTTTGGTTCATCTCATGCATTGCAATCCCCTGAAGGTACCATCACTTATCCCACTTCCTCTCTGTGCTTCCTAACATTCCTTCTGCTCTCCCAGTCCTTCTGAACCTGGAAGGCTGCCCTTTGACCTTACAGGGCTGATTATTCTAAAGTGCACATACCTACCTGGCGTTACTGTTTCCTTTAGAGACCTGTCTACTGCTTGGCTGAAATTTGAGCCCTGGGGAGTGGAGGGTGTGGAGACTGAAGTGGGGCGACAGGCTTTAATCTTGCCAGTCCCCTCAGACTCTATCCAACCAGCAAACCTCGTTTCCTTTATGATTTTAAGGAGTTTTCCCTACATTTTTCTCACATTCTAGGGAGGACTTTTTAATGTGATTCCTGTCAGAGCCATGTCCAAATGGACTTTTTTAGCCCCTCTGTGAGATGAGCCCCAGCCAGAGTGGACATTTGGTGGTACACAGACTGCAGAGGCTGGCAGCCCAGTAAAACCACCCCATGCCCCATCCCCACAATTGTGTGTTTTGCCAGAGTCAAAGTGGCCCTAACTTTGAAAGATCCCGAGGAAAAGAACAAATGCTCTTGATGTCCTCTGTCGGCCACGTAACCATGGCGGCTACTGCATACACACCACACCTTGTTGCAGCTGCTGGAACCAGGGCCTAAAAGATGGATGAGCCTCTTAACCTGGGTGGATGGAATGACAGGTCATTGTTCTTTTCAGGCTGGCTTGCGCACAGAGCAAGTAATTCCACAGGCAGCAAAGGTGAGAGATAAATGGCTATGCTTCGAGTGTTGGTGTAATTAAAAAGGCAAGGATTGGCAGGAAAGAAGAGAGAAATAATTGTCCTGATAGAATGTTAAAAATCATTGAGTAAAACATAAACCTTTCACTTCAGTGCTTTGCCCAAAGTATGCAAAAGACATCTACTCCTTAGTTTCTAAAAGCACTGGGGGAAAAACAAGACTATTAAATGTTGGTGAGCCAATAAAAATTCCCCTTTTTGTGAAAGTTCTACAGAATTATATAGATCCAAAAGGAGTGAGAAAAACATCTCTTTGCCATCAACGTGGTGCCAAGCACATTATGTTCGGTATTTAATTTCCTCTTTACAACAATCCTGTGAGTTAGACATCATGATTGTAATTTTATAGGCAAGGGAGTAGGTTTATACAGAATCCTGCTTAGCATATACAGTTAGGAAGGTGGAGGAATCTGAATACTGATGGGGGTCCCAGATAGTGACAACAATTTCCTCTTGACTGTCCTAAAAGGGAGCCCTGGTGGCATAGTAGGCTACGCATTAGGCTGCTAACCACAAAGTCAGCAGTTCAAAACCACCAGCTAATCTGCAGGATGATTTTGAGGCTTTCTACTCCCATAAAGATGTAACGTTTCAGAAACCCACAGGGGCAGTTCTACTGTGTGCTATAAGTTGTTATCAGTTTGATGGCAGTGAGTTTCAGTTTGACTAGCCTAGAGGTTGGTGTTTTGAACCCACAAGCTGGACCACGAAAGAAAGGCCTGGTGATCGATTTCTGTCCTATATCCAAGAAAGCCCAATGGCCGTGTTCTAGTCTGCACTATAGGTGGTCAGCAGGACTCAAAATTGACCCAAAGGAAATGGCTTTGGTAGCTGTTGTACTTATTTGGGAAGCTCGTGACTGCTCAGCTAAGTATGCAGCTTCCCAGGCCAAGACTATTCAGGAGACGTAACAGAAAAGACAATTCAGAAATCAAAGTATTTAGTTATTTCAATGCTTTATTATCTTTCTTTGTGCTTGCTTTTTTATCCATCCCCATGATAGCTAAAGAGTGATACCTAGAGACACACAGCTGGCTCATTTGAGAATATTCTGGATGCATTTGATCGTGGCATTTGTTGTGTTCAAGATCCTGCAGATGCGAGCTACAACACATTGTATGATAGCCATGGCACGAGAGGGAACCACCTCAGCTCGAGCTCTGTCCCCAGGACAGACACTGGGGAGCGAGTACTCCCTTCCAACATGATTAGCTTGGCCAACGAGGACTGCAACTGTCAAATGTGTGCTGCTACTTTCTTCTCGCCAAATCAAAGAGTGAGGATCTGTTAAAGGGAGCCTGTGAGCAGGCTGAAATGCTTGCTAGGTGACCACCTGGATCTACTTGTTGAGTGGAAGTCGGAGAAATGCAGCAATAAAGAGACAGGTTGAGTTTGGCCACTGACACCTGTGGACTTGGTTTACTGGGGAAAAAGGAGAAGAC
>NW_022103928.1:10077583-10095189 GCF_000313985.2 Echinops telfairi
TACAGGATCCAAAATATTGCTTACAGTGTGGAAACCACCTACCACATACTGCACAGCAGCATGAAGACGACCACAGGCATCCTTTCTGTTTGTAACTTGCAGCCCTGAGACACGTCCAAGCAGACGATTGAGAGTCATCAGAGCGTGAGAGCCATGCTAACCCATCCAGCTATGCGCCTGCTCCAGAGTAGAATGGGTCTCATTCCAAGCAAGTAAACATAAGCCATATCCTCATTAGAGAAAAGAGCAATGGCTAATTTGTACCTCTAAAGGTAATTGAATGTGTGCACACTATTTCCTGCAGAGCTTGGGCCAGAAATGTGCAAACTCTTGGAACAGAAAGTGATCGTGGGTGTTCACGTGTTACTTTTGGAGTAGACGATTCCATAATATAAATTAGATGGGATCATATTCATTGCTTAGTAGTAATAACATAACCCTTAAATAGCCCTTCAAAACTCGTCTAAGATCAGTGTTATGCTTCCTACTGAAAACAGAAAGTTGAGGCTTTTAAAGTTTAGAATGTAAGGTATCTGGGCATTTTATAAACCTTGGCAGGGTCTGGCATAGTGTGTGCCCAAGGTAAACTCCTAATAAATATTTATTGAATGCATGAATGAGACAATTGTGGCTGTTTGATTTGAATTTACAAAATTAGCTCAATAGGTACTGCTTAAATTATAAAATTATGCTGTCTGTAGTTGCCTCTAAGTGACTCATAAAATACTTATGTTTCTTATAAACATATAAGAGACACCTGGTTTTGTAGTCATGGCCAAATGACAAAAACATGCTAAGTTACGGTGGCACACATACCTGAACACCATCCTTTTCTTCTGCACCCATGGATGATGTTTCCAGCCAGCACAGGTTTTTCTCTCTGGTCCCAACATCCTTCTCATTTTGCCAATCCTGGCAGCTACTGTCAAGTGATTGGGTTTGACACAAATGACAAACCTACTCACCGTCCTTAAGCAGTCTCAAAAACCCACAGCAGGCAGTTCTGCCCTGCCCTATAGGGTCACCATGAGTCAGTGGCAGGGGGTTTGCTTTCTGCTAAGTTTGAGTGCCACGGCAATGAGGGTGTCCCGAAGGACTTTCTAGACAAATCAAATGGAAAAGATGTTCTGTTTCACCACCTCCAACCAACCGCCCATGCCCCCACTCCACCCATACCCCAGGATTGCAAACCATGAGCGTCATGTAAACCTGCAGAAGCTTGGCTTCTTGGCATTTGCAGAATGGATCCAGCATGTGGAGGAAACAAACGTGAACGATGCACAAAGACAGAGCCCCTAGATGTTGCCAGATCATAACTCAATAACTCAGCCATGTTCAAATACCTGTTATTGATTTGCTTCCCACTTACATAAGCCCTTAAATCTACTTTTGCATAAAATAGTTTCTTTGGGGAGTCTACCACTTGCCATGAAGAATCCTTGTTTACACAAATGCCCACATTGCAGGAATTTGCTCAAATGTATGTAGCACACCTAGCACAGCAGGAGAGGCTCCATGATCACTAATATAACTCCAGATAATTGCAGAAATGGTTCACCATCTTTGCTCCATATTTTACCGTGTAGCTGTATAACACTCTCCCATTCTGATTTTGGTCTTGAATTTGTGAATGCCATTTTGTCAGGCACAACACAACCAGGAGTTTGAAATGGTCTCTGGGGCTTGTGGTAGTTTCTTAGAGGTTAGTCTTGATGTGAAATCTGAAATTGTATCAATGAGCTTTGTGCATAATCGATTGAAATCCACTGCATAATTTATATGTTGAAGGTTTTTTTTAAGCATGAATGATTTTGTAGCATCACAAATTGATCATTTGAAAATGATCAATTCAAGAACTCATAAAATCATAAGAAAATCATAAAAGAAGCCAGGCTGACTGGTTGGATAGAGACTGGTGGCACCCTAAGAATATGACCCTTAGTCACCCTTCAGGCTGGAACTAAACTCACCTCTGCGTTGGAATAATCAGCTCTTTAAATCAAAAGGATGGCAGCTAGCCAAGGACAGGGTTCAGAGGGTTAGAAAGAAGGAAGACGGGACACAGGAAACACAGCGAGGGAGTGGGATAAGCAACAGCACATGGCGGGCATTGCAGTGAATGAGTTGAATCAGAATGTGTGTGAACTGTGGAATGTAAACCTATGGTTTGTTCTGGACACCTTCACCTACTTCACAGCAAAATTAGGTGAAGAAGAACAAGAAGCAGAAAGGAAGCAAAGGATGAATTCACTAAATTATATGTAAGGGACCTCTGATGGTATCGTGGGTTAAGCACTGGGCTATTAACCTCCAGGTCTGAGCAGTTTAAACCTACGAGCTTCTCTTCGGGAGAAGCTCCTATAAAGATTTATAGTCTCAGAAACTCTATGAAGCAATTCTACTCTGCCCTATAGGGTCGATATGAATTGACCTGGACCTAGAAGTGGTGGGCTTAGTATATACAGATATACACATCCAAATATTGCACACATCATTAAAATATTAAAAATTACACATATTAATGTTAACAGCAAACTCATTAGAAAAAATTTACCATGTCTGGTTCTTGGTGGCACTTAGATGTTTTCCAGTATTTGAAGCTTCACTGGTAGGTTCAAATGTTATCATTGATAACACATACTGTCCAGTATTTTGTCTGAAGTGACAGTTTCGCTTCCTTTTCAAAAGCCTAACCGACAGATAGACTTGTCCACCGAACCACAGTTTTGCAAGCTGAGATGGTGCTCCACAGGTGGTTAGATGAGCTCGCAAGAGAAACGCTTGCTCTCTGTGTACCTTCTATTTGATCACACACAATACTGAAATCTCACACACCTGAAAGCTGATCATTCATAAGACAAAAGACATGTGTTAGGTTGGGTTGACTAGAGAAACCAATCCAGTAACACTCATGTATGTGTCTGTAAAGAGAGAGCTTTATATCAAAACTAATTATATAATGAGAAAATATCTCAGTCCAGTCCAAGTCAAGTCTGTAAGTCTGAAGCTAGTCCATATGTCCCTCTTCAGACTCAAACAGCCATATGCAATGGTGCAGAATGCAGGGATATCGTAGGCAGGTGAGTGCAAAATCTTGTGGATCCAATAGTGGTAGACACATATCCAGGAAACTGGCAGGTCTCCAAGTGGCTCACCAGCAGGAAGATGAAGAAGAGAGTGGGGGGGGGCGTGGAGGGAGGTTCCCAGGACCCTCCTTATGAGAAGGCCACACCCACAAGGAGTCTCCATCAGGCTGTGACCTGATTGACAGGTTAGACTCTACCCCTACACTTTTGACATGAAATTATGTGACTACTACAACTTGTCTGCTTCATCAAAGATGCTCTTCAGTGAAACGGAAAGTTATTCTTTTATTATTGTCATTTTTTTTTTACTAGGAGGATACATTACTGTTGCTGTTAGGTGCCATCGAGTTCAATGCAATGCAGGGCTGCCCCACAGCCGAGCACACCTGCCCCCAGGGTTTTCTAGCCTGTCATCTTTACAGAAGCAGAGCACTGGGCCTTTCTCCACAAAACCACTAGGTGGGTTTGAACAATTTACCTTGCAGTTAGCACCCAAGCTCCTAGCCTTCACCAGCAGGGCTGCTTTGGTGAGTACGTGGCAGTTAAGAAAGATACAATATTTGCTGCTAGTATAGTGCTGTGGTTCATGCTAAGGCTCAGCAGTTGAGCCTTCGTTGCTATTGTACCGTACGTGCAAGCACCACCACCGCTGCGCCATCATTAGATGATGAAACTTAGAAAAGCTACTCCACATAGGGTTTGTGGAGGGGGGTGGTGTGGGGCGCGGGGCCTTGGGTATCTTATTGTGATTTGCATAAAGTTCACAGGCAAATTTGTTTCCTATGCGACAATTTATACAATTTTCATTTCATGACTTGAGTTGTAGTGTCCTCCGTGCAATCCCCATGTTCTCCTTGGGCTCTCTGTTGCCACCCACCCATCTTTTCGGCCCCTTGTTACCTCCTGAACTTTGTTTGGGGGCAGATGCTGCCCTTCCCAGCTTCAATGGTTGATGCTGGGAGCAGCACAGTCCTTGGTGTTTAGCACCCTTGTTCTCGCTGCTTTGCTTCCACAAAAGAAGATCTTCGTGGATGCAGAGTCGGTGGGATGGCAAACAAATACCAGCAAAAGAGCAAGCAGGCTCGGCTCTAGATTCACCCATTTATCAAACTTCAGCTCCATTTCCCAGATGAGATATTAGTGTCGTCTTTAGGCTTGCAGCTGAAGTTCTGGATGAATGAGCTTCCACACGTTGGAAACTGGCTCTGCCGCTATTTCTGGTACAGACTTCCCTACAGTAAGCATTCAGCAATGTCAGTGCTAAGGATTTATTAGGTTTGGGCTATTGTGTACACTTCTCCTGAAAATGCAATACTCAACCGATAAGATGCTTTGACACTGAGTTCATTTCTGCTTTGGAAATCGGTAGCGATTGAGGGCTTTTGAAGAGAGCATCACAGATCTATGGTTAAAATAGTCTGTTCTTTTTTTTTTTTACATTTCAAGTGACTGTCCTAAAAGTGATGTCACAACTTCACTAGCACCATAATGCTAGAAAGTAAAGAGGAGTCCTGTTTGGTAGTTACATAATCTGTTGTCAATTTGAGACTTAAGGGTGAAGGAGTGGAGGTTAGCCTGTCAACCAGGTTGTGAGCTGATGGCCTCATTTGGAGGTGCTAATGAGATAAATAGCTCATTGGAAACAGGAAACGCTCCCTGTGAGACATTCCTGTTGAGAAGACACGTGGAACTAAGCTAGAGCCTTCCAGCTGAAAGAGCCACGTGGAGCCCCCTGCCAGCGCTGAGATGCTTCCAGGCCACTGGATCCACAAGACTTTCCACCCATTGACCTGTGATCTTCCTGAATTTGGCTTCATTGCATGTGTTGCATGAGTCTGAAGAGGAATTTATAGATTGGTATTGGACATATGGGCTAATATCAGACTTATGGACTTGATCTGGACTGGGCTGGGATGTTGTCGCAATATTCAATTGTTCTTGTATATAAAATTCTTTCTTATACACTTATGAGTGTCTATGAATTTGTTTCTCTAATCTACCTGGACTAACACACTCTGGTGGTCCAATGGTAAATCCCTTGGCCACTAACTCAAATGTCAGTGGTTTGAACCATCCACAAGTCTTCAGAGAAAGGCCTGGTGATCTGTGCCCATATGGATGGCTGCCAAGGAGACCCTATGGGGCAGCTCTGCTCTGGAAAATAGTGTCACATGAGTCAGAATTGACTCAACGACACAAATAACAACAAATAAAACCAACTGGCTCTCTCCTACCTTCATTTCCTATTGTCAACTCTCTTTGCTTCCCTTGCAATGGATTCCCCTCTTCTCTGTGACAAAAACAGTGTGTTTCCCCCCAGCATCTTTACCTATGCTCAGGTAATCCCTGTGCAGCTGTGGATTCACACAGCAAGTTTTAAAACCTTCCTTTTATAGTCCAATGACCCATGCCAGAAAAAGAGAAATTCATTTTCTGTCATATTTAAATAAAATGTTATCAAATTCTAAAGCAAGTTAGCTAAAAATGTAATTTAGAAATGTTTTAGAAAAAGATTAATACATTGCTGCAAAACTGAGCCACACAGTGTACTTGCTTCCGGTTGTGTTTGTGGCCATGAAGAGAATCTTTTGCAATTTTATAATAATTGAATGGATATAAAATAGTGAGAGCACAGTAGTATTGGGAACAGAACGAGTTAATATCTGAAAAAGACTGGCCCACATCGAGTGAGTTGAGTCCAACTCATAGCCACCTATCTAATACTTTAGAAAATTATAGAAAGCACAAGAATAGGATGCCTGCATTCCATTGGTCAGCTTTCACTGATGATGTCATCACTCATCATGTCTCACTAGTGCATTGGTGAGACAATGACTATAAAAGGCAAATGATAGCTTACTATTATGATGAAAATAATCTGACCTCACAGACCCTGTGGTAGTTAGGTTCTCTATCCTGGGTGGGCCAGGATTCTCCTGTGATATGATCTAACATAGTGTGTGGTCAACTACATAATGAGATTTTCAGAGAATCTGCTAAGCAGTTATGGGAATTAGGTAGAATACTCACTCCTTAATTTGATCATAGGCTTGATACAGCTGAAGAAGGCTTTATTCAGGGTTGAATTACTCTTAGTATAGCCAGTGTGTGGAAGTAAGCTCACTTATATTGCTGGATCTGGATCCTGCGTTTAGTTCATCAGTCTCTTGTTATATTACCTGCCCACCCCAGGAACCATCATGGCAGACTGTCAGCCCAAGACTTGGTCAGCTGAGCATCCACCAGCCCGTGGCCTGGCTGCTTCATCTTCTTGCTTCCTGTTCCTCAGCCACTGCAGCGACAGGAGTCAGGGGAAGCCTCCAACTGACATCTGACCCATGGGCTTGAACCAGACTGGATTTACCCACTTTGACAACTGTATGAGCCAGTTCTTGTTATAAATCTCTTTGTAGCTACATATACCTGCAAGAGTCACAGACCCCATGAGAGAGTCTGAGGGAACCTAGTGGTCTCTAGACCACATGTTGAGAATGACTGCACTTTGTTTTACACTTTGGCAACAAAAGCTAGTTTGCCCAAACTAGCTCCAAAGGTAAAAATTACAGTACACCCCCTGCCCCTGACTTCTACTACTCTATGGGGTGTTTTGCATTTCTATCCCACCCCATCTCCATCCTCATCTTCATCCTCTTTCATGCCCTTCTCTTTGCCATCCCAGTGAGCGCTACGTTTCACAGAGACGCGTCTGTCTGTGCTTGATGTGCATGAGGTTGTTGGTTTGAACCCACTCAGAGGTGTCTCAGAAGACAGGCCTGGTGATCTGCCTTGAAAACCGTCTGTCGCTTTTCTGCTGTGCACACATGCCGTCACTGTGAGACTGAATCACCTCAGCGGCAGATGAAAGAAACAATGCTACTGCATAAGGGCCTAACGGATGCTCTGCAGCTGATCCGTTGTGTTGCCTTCAAGTTCTGATGATAAAAGACTGCTTCTAGGACAGGCTTGATTGAAAATCCCAACTCTGTTAAGGTAACTATCTTTTTGTTGCAGATTGTGTATAATCACCTAATATGTCACCCGGCTTAATCTTGGACCATAAGACCCAGCCTTTCTGTTAACTTGCTTATTTACTTGTTTGATTTGAATAAAAGTTGTTTCAGTTATCAATGATAACTGTCCAAAGTAGCTGAATGGTGGGGGGGGGGGGGATTCTTGGACTTATGGGCACTTCAATGCCCATTGGCGTCAGGAACAGGTGGTGGTGTCAGGTGTCACTGAATGGGTCCACACCTCCCTCTTCCGTCAAAGTCACAGCAACCTAATTCTCATCGGCGAAGCTGTGATTTGCTCTGCAGAATGGCTAGGTGCTTAGATAAGGATATAGGGCAAAACTAAGCATCCCACGAAAAGCAATGGCTTCCCCTACCCACACAGACAAGTTCAAATTAAAATACTGAATTTGGAGCAAGATTACAGTCCCATTAGCTTTGACGTCAGCTTGCAGAATTGAAAGACGGTGTGGCAGTGTGTCCAGTATGATGCATGCCGAGCAGGCTGTGGGATGGACAGCAGGAGTCCATGGACGCTGGGGGCGATAAGCATGTTGCCAATCCAGCTCACTGCTCCCGAGTCTTCCTTCCACCTGCTAAATAGCAGACCAGAAAGGGCCTGCAGCAGGCATCTCTTAAAGTGATGTGAGCCGACCAGGCCTGGGAGAAAAGGGTCTTCCTTCTCACTGCACAAATACAGGCAGATGCGATGACCTTCCTGAGGGCCGAAATAGCGGAGTTACGGAAACGGAGGCATTGTGTGTGTTGTGTCACTAGGTAGGATTCGGTGATGGGCCAGAAACATGTTGAACAAATGCTGCTGATGCTCAACGCTGGTGATGGACTCCAACTCAGAGCAGCCCCTGGCGCCAGGTCTTCCCGCCCGTCATTTCCACTGGAGCACATCACCAGGGCTTTCTCTCACAGGGCTGCTGAGCCAACCTCCATTTAGCCGTCGGACCCGGAGCCATTTGCGCTATCGAGGGTCCTCCCCTTGAACAACGAGTTCTCTAAATAGAATAGTCTGTATTGACCAGCGCTAGCCAGTGTCTTAGTGCAATGCCTCCGGCTATTGCCAATTGTAAACCGCCGTTTGGGGAGACGGGAGGAGAACTGCAGTGTTGGCTCACGTTATTGCTCAGTGGCACAGGGGGTAAGGCACCTACCCAGTTCTTAATCCATCATCCATTGGTTCAAACCCACTGGCCACGTGGAAGAAGACAGAGGAGGGAGGAGGCAGTGCGTTTGATCATAAGATCACAGCCCAGCAGACCCTACGGGGGCAGTCCTAGTCTCCCCCATAGGGTCTTTAGGAGTCGAACTCACTCGATGGCAGTAGGTCCGGTTTCCGTTTGCGCTTTGCCAGCTTTGCTAACTCTGTAGCTCCAATCATAAGCAAAGCCCAGAAATGTGGCCTGCTCCTTGGTTTTGCACTCTAGTGAGGACGATGAATGTTGTCAGATAATCACCGAGGTGACAGTCATACTACCGCAGTGGGGGGCTACTTCAATATGAAACCAGGTCACAGGGAGTGTTGGCCTTGCATGGGGGTCAGGACACGCTGCCCTGTCATCAGTCTGTCAGTGTTCAGGGGCAGGCAATTGGTTCCCGGCCAGAGAAGCAAACACCTACTGAGTTCTGGGCTTCTTTCTTGGTAACCAATTCCTTTCAACACTTTAAGTATTTCACTCCTCTCTCTTCTGGCTTGCATGCCTTCTGAAGAGAAGTCTGATTGAATTCTTATCCTGGTTCCTCTATAGGTCAGGTGTCCCAATCACAAAGAAGGATAAAACAGGATCTACCTCATCTGGCCTTTGGATTAACGGTGTTTCTATGTAAGACACTGAGATAGCGCCTGGTCTGTGCTGTTGTTGCTACAAGCCTTTGTGTGGATTCTGACTCACCCGGTGTGAGAAGTGGAACTGCCCTGGGAGCATCCAGGATGTCATCTTTACAGGGACAGATGGTCAGGTCTTCTTCCCAGAGCCACTGGGTGGGTTTAAACCACTTACCTTCCTGTTAGTAGCGAAGTACTTCACAGCCACACCAGCAGAATCACTAGTCAATTTAGCCATTCCCTGCTGTTACAGTGTTCACATATGAAAATCCCAAGACTGTATGGCTTTGGGTTTTCCCCCTTATTTCTTCGCACAGTAGCTGGTACACGTTCAGTAGGTGGAAAACTAAGTGGATGAGAAGAACTAAGGAACTTCTCAAAACTCAATGAGTAGAGACACAGCCACGTTAAGTATTAACGTAGATGATGTATAGCAGCAGTGGTCTAAACAATGTTATACTAGCATAGTAACAGATATGAAACTTGATGTAATAAGTAACTCGTCCACAATGAAAAACAGAAAACAAGAACCAGTACTACCCAGTCGATTCTGACTCTTAAGGAGCCTATTTTAGGGTTTCCGAGGCTGCAAATCTTTACAAGAACAGTCTCACCTTTCTCCCAAGGATCAACTGGTGGGGTGACCTTGCAGTTAGTAACCCAATACCTACCCAATAGTCCGACCAGACCCTACTATATATAAGACTTTTTGCCACCCAAATTCTTCGCCTGTAAATGGAACCACCAGACATTATGTGCCAAGATGAGACAGGGTTTGAGGAACATCACACTACCCCTGAAATAGCTCCGCTTTATAAAGGAAACTCCAGAAAAGTTAAACTGGCTAAAAGAAAAAGTCTCACAATTCTAAGTGTTCCTGAGGGTGTAGAGAAACCAGAACTCTCATATATTGCTAGTGGGAATGTAAAAGAGTCTATCATTTTGGGAAAAACTTTGGCAGTTTCTTATAAAGTAATAGGAACACATACTTTGCTTTATGGCAATTTCACGCTTAGATATTTACCCAAGGAAAACAAAAATGTGTCCACACGAATCTGTTTATTTCTAATGGCCACCAAATGGAAACAACCCAAGCATCCATCTACAGGCTAATGGGTAAACTAAAATATTATTCAGCAAATAACAAAAATAAATATTAATACATAGGGTAACAGGTGAATCTCAAAACAGACTAGTGAAAGTATCCAGATAAAAAAGAGAATATATAATATGATTCTCTCAGAGTCTAGAATTCACAGAAAATTTGCAACAATTTGTTCAGTAGTCAGTAATATGAAGCATCAGTTTATAATTTCTCTTACATTTAGGGATGAAAATGGATTTCTGGGCTTTACTTTGCACTTTAATTTTCTTAATGAGATTAAACGTTTTTTTATTTTCATGGGGTCTTTTGGCATTTATTCTGAGAAATTATGATTCTACTTTTTTTCTGTTCTCCAATAATTGTCTCAATGTTTTCCATATTGACTTAGAAGAGTTCTCGATACAACCTACCCAGACCAAACGTCCTCTCATTGAAAGGAGCTTCGAAACCCTTGTGGGAGAACTCCACTATCTTTTCATACATTTTCCTACACATTTTTGAATCCCCTTTGCATAGAAAGGTTATGAAATTTTGCCATATTTGTGACATTTTTTGTTTGTTTATTAGCCTTCGCTTCTCTCTCTCTCTCTCTTTCTTTCAGTTTAACTAAACTGTATTTTCCAAGTTTCTGTATGAAATATTTAGAAAATGTGTTTACAAGTTATGTTTGATGGCTCAATCAATGGACGTAAGGATTAAATCCTTCTTAAGATTTCACTTTAACAAGCAGGTTCCAACATTTTATTATGCATGTCCAAACCCACTGCCATCGAGTCAATTCTGACTCATGGTGACTCTACAGAGGGTTTCCAGGCTCCATTTATCTCCCAACCTGGTGGGTTTGAGCCACTAATCTTGTAGTTAATAGTTCAATAACTCCTGGGTGGAACCATGAGGACTCCTTGTAAAAGTGGGTGGGAGAGATGAAAATCCAATTGCTTTCACGTCTATTCTGACTCATTTTGGCTCCCTGGGTGTCAAAGTAAAGGTATACTGCATTGGGTCTGGTTTTGTCTTGTTTTTAAGTAGTAGTGAAAACGCACACACACAAACACCTGCCAACACGACAGTGTCCATCCACATCCACAACTCCATGACATTGATGTTTTCAATGTTGTACCACCACTATCAATCTCCTCTTTCTGGAGGGGTTTCAAGAGTTGAGTTTTGGAAAGTAGTTAAAAAAGTCTTTCTTCTGAGGCACCTCTAGCTGAACTTGAACCTCTAACATCTTGGTTAGTAGGTGAGCATATTAACTATCTGCACCAAGCACGGGCGAGGAGAGATGAGGCAGGGATTACAAAGCAGAGGCAGAATGTCTATTGAGCTGGCCATTGACTTTCTTATACCTAAGGCATCTTCTTTCTTTGGGTCCTAACATCATTTAAGAAGTAAAACAGAACAGGCTAAACTATAAATACACCTGCTAGCAAGAAGGAAATTTTAGTGGATGCTACCATAAAACCCTAAAATAAACTTGAAAAGAAAATTGCAGTAGGTGAAAGGTCTCACACGCCTCCTTATGCTTTGGGATAAATCATAGTGTTTAGAGGCGTCATAACAACTCTGCTGTGTTTCGTGTTTTATAGCTCAGGCTAATAGTCAGGTGCATTCTGGTCACACATCAAAACCCCTCTCTGTTCACATGCTGAGTCAGTCACCACGTTCAAAACAGCACCACCTACCAGTGTGTCACATTTAAATGTGCTTATCTTGGCACCAAAAGGATTACCATTTTACAGAAAAGCCATGCGACTGGTCATTTTTATTTCAGGACCAAGCTGGTGGGGAACTATAACCTCCTTTCATTCAGGCAATGGCATCTTACCTGAAGCCACGGCCTATTGATGGAAGTCGAGCTCCAGAATTTTCATTTCCCATATGTGATTGTCGGAAGCTCAGCCTGCCACACCAAGCACCTGGCTCCCTTTTATTGATGTTTTCCCCTGGCAGGCTATTTGTTCTTTAGTGCAGTTTTCCTTTCCCTTCACAGTCACTTTCGTTGGCCGTTTCAGGAATATTAGACTCCAGAGTGCCTCAAACCACAAACTGGTGCTCACTGAGAGTGACAGGCTGGGAAGCAGCTGCCCAGGCTTTGACTGAGTCAAGCCTCTCTGTAGTGACTGTCACTTCTCACGGTTGTATAGGCAGGAGATGTCCTGCTGCTTGCTTACTAGTTGCCATCAAGTTGGGTCTGCCTCATGGCGACCTCATGTACAGCAGAAGGAAATCTTGTACCATTGGTATGGTCAAGCTTGAGTCCAGAGTGACTCCTGTGTAGTTTGAGTGTTTTTCAAGCCTGGGCACTCACTCTGCCAACCTTATATTGGACACTATTCTGTCGTGATCCAGAGTTGTCATTGACTAATTTGCTGAAATAGCTTGATGGGCTTTTCCTCCTAGTTTGACAGCCTCACTGACGTCTGGTCACCGGGGGTGACCCGGCTATTTGAAACCCTGGTGGCAAAGCTCCATGTCTCACTCACCACAGAAGCTAGCACAGTGCAGCACAAAGGTGGGTCGTGGTCATGCTGCTTACTGAAGTGCTGATCCTGAAGGAAGGACCTGAGAAGGATTTCTGGATGTCTACTCTATCTTGGACTCTTGACATATCCTTGTGGTCATCAACCTGTCTCTTCTCCCATCAAAAGCATCCAATTTTCCTTTGAGAAACCATCCCTCCATGAGGTTTGGATAGGACCAACTTCATCCTGAGTTCTGGGTGGCACCAAGGGTTAAGCACGCATCACAAAGTTGCAGTTTGAACACAGTCAAAAGCTCCTAGGAAGACAGAGCTGCCCGTCTGCTTCTCAACATCGCAACCTTGAGAACCTCTGGGACAGTTCTATTCTGCATACCTGGGCCACTCACTCTCCGTGCTGGGAAGGCCTTCACATAAATGGTACATTTGCCCGACTTACATTATTGTGGTGGGAATGGACTTGTAAATAAAACTCATGGATCTAGGTACTGGTGCTTCTTCGATGGACATCACCAGGAGAAACACCTCTCTTTAGATGGGCGAGGTGGTAAGAAGACATTTAGATGGGCGAGGTGGTAAGAAGACATTTAGATGGGCGAAGTGGTAAGCTTGGACATTCTGCAGCCATTGTTCTTGAGAATGTGAGCAAGTTTTCAGACAGTCAACACACAGAGGAGGGCCAAGACAAAGAACCCGACCGCGAAAGATGCCATGAGGTCCAGAGCGAACAGTAACTAAAGCCAAGCAAAGGGAGGGACTCTGTGGGTCTTTTCGCCTTGGGCTGAGTTGCACTGGGTTTTCCCTGATGCTCGCAACTCAGTTTCAGATCTACTTTCTGCATTTACCATTCCACGCGATCAGTTGGAATGGATAACATTATTATGTTCATTTGCCACTAAAGATAACAACTTTCTGAGAGAGAATTTGCTGATCGTATAGTTGTGCGGTGAAACTAAGTTATATAAAGCTCAACCTCCCAGGAGCCCTGGTGGCACAGTGGTTAAGTACTTGACTGCTAATCAGGTTGAAGTCCCTGGCGGTCTGCTTCCATAAAGGTTTAAAGCTTTGGGAACCCAATGGGGTAGGGAGTTCTACTCTGTCCTACAGGGCTGTTATGAGCCTGAAGAACTTGAGGGCATTAGGTGTGGTTTTGGTGTACTAGCATTCTCAAACTGCGATCTGAGAACCCCTGAGAAGATCCCCAAGACCCTTTCAAGGGATCTTCAAGGTCAATGGTATTTTCATTATAATATTAAGATATTATCTGTTTCAACTACTCTCATTCTCTTATCAGGGTATAGTAGTTTTCCAGCGACTTTGTGACTAATGGAATAGATGCTTCTGTATTCTTGTGTTGTCTAGAATTTTCTAAGTCAAACTCGGGGATTCTCAATAGTAAAGTGTAAAGAATTCTGAGACTGAAAAAATTGAGAACTATTGCCTAAAATATACGTTAAGATGGTACCTGCACAACATGAACAGTGATACTTTTTTATATCTAGGACAAATAGCTTTGATATTTTTGCATAAATCAGATCTCACCTCATTATGATATCATGAAAGTAGAGTGTTTCATTAGTGATTATCAGTTATCTCCTTTATATTTAGTTATTTATTTTAACTTTGGAATTGCAGCAATTAGGCATTTTGGAGAACATCAGGTCCTTTCTGAACATTCACTCAAGCACTCAGTTTTAAAATATTTTCCAGATTAGCACTTGAAAATACAAGTAGGTCCATTCAGTCAAGGAAAGGTACATTCAATAAAGGAGGACATTTCCTATATTTTAAATACCAAAAACAACCCAAAGTCTGTCCAGCAGCCAGTGACAATGTCAGCAATTAAATCGTCTTCTCATCAACAATAGACCCCTTGGGCTGCATGTGTTTTCCTGGAGCTTGAATTGGTGTCAGGACTTCTGCATTCCATCCCCTTGGGCTTTGGGACTGCAGTCAATTCCTTCAATGTTTCTCTTACATAAGTCCAAGGAAGATGATAATTTTCTTTTTACTTTTTTCCAGCATTTCGTCTCAACATTTGAATTGAGTCCCTTTTTCATTCCTTAGAAGCCCACCCTTCCTTACCATTGGCCTCAAAGTGTTCTCGAGATGCTCCCAGAAATATAATGGCAACTGGAGCTCACAACATTAAGGATGGAAACATTCAGTTCACAGATCAAAGTTGTAGAGAGACCTTTGGCATATGGCCTTTCTCTGTGCTCTGACCTCCTCTCACAGCTGCAAAGCTGGGGCCCTCAATTCCCAATTGGGGTTGGGCTCCTGTGAGTCAGCACATCACGAACACCGCTAGGTAACAGTAAGGCGTGAGGGAGGGGCTCGGAGGACCATGAGAAAGACTCAGTTCCAATGCTGAGCCAGAAAATGCGAGCCCGCTGCCGACCCACTGACCTCTTCCTTTCTCCCTGCAGGGCTCTTCTAGATCAGGGCTGTTTGTGACAGAAGTTGTCCTTCCTCTGACTCTCCACCTGCTTGCCCTCTGCTCATCTCCTGACCCTCAGCTTGGAAATGCATGTGAGCGTTCACTCATAAAATCATGTTCTCCTCTCTGTTCATCCGTGGGAATGGGGGGCCTAACTTCCAGTCTGTGGTGCTTCCAAAGGGCAGAAGCAAAGCGGTGCAAGGGCACACCCATTCCTCCCAAAGGAGGGCTGCCTATCAGATCCAAGCGCCTCATACATTGATTTTTCTTAACATGGAAATCATGCTGCATTTAATGTTTCCCAAGGCCAAAGAGAGAAATCGAAAACAGGCCACCATATGATGACAATAAATTATTATTGTTTATGTGCATTGAAGTTGAGAGAATGGCTTGCCTTCATAAATTACCTTTGCTCCATGACTCACTGGATTCCTCTCCACGCATGAATAATGAATCCCCTAATTGCCTCCAAAGAACTGGTGAAATGAAGACAAAGCATCCATAGGAGGAGTCTGGAGAAAAATTACTGAATTTCACATTTACATTTTTTTACATATGCAAGTGTATGCAGGCTGTTCCATGACCGCCTCTGTGTAATTGATGTTGCTTAATGTGAAGAGTAGCAGCCTGGGCCTCTTTATTCCCCACGACAAAGGTAAATGCTGTTATTTTAACAAGGACACTGAGTATTTTTTTTGAGACGGGCTTCTCCCATCAAAAGAGGCTTCTTTCACTCATATGTTAATAGCATGTGCAAGCCACCCCTCTTTCCTAAAATCCCAGAGAAGGCTTGTTTTGCCTAATCACAAACACTGCTTTAAAACGGACATTGGTTTACACCCCTGCTTTAAAACGGGCATTGTAAAATGGTGTCTCCAGAAACCACTTCGGAATCGATCAAATCTGAACCTTCCTCTGAAAATACATTTCCACCTCAGAAAAAGCCATTCTGTGATTCAAATGTCTATGTGCTTATTGTATGGTTTGATAGGGGCTGGCCAGGGGGTAAGAAATGTGCACCACTTTTCTTAAATAATGTGCCAATAACTTCATTAAAATGTGAGGCGTTGGAGTCCGTCTTTGTCAGAAACCAGGAAAACAAGCATTTTTAGAAGAGAAATAAATCACAATACAATAAGATCGTCTTATATTTATGGTGCCAATTGCTCATGGTGTCATGGTCAGTAATCATCTCTCACTCATAGACCAGTCCAGCTTAATAAAAATGAGCTTTCTTTGATTGTAATGGTACTTAGTGTTATCCATTATAGACAGAATTTTATTTTTTTTTCCACCCACGGAAAAGAAAACAATAAATGCAGGGAAGACTGGGACCCTGATTTAATTAGATAAGATAATCTTTCTATTCTCATATAGTCAAATATCTTTAGTCCAGACTCCACAAACTTGACATTCATCATCATTTGGGTACGTTCTTAAAGTTCTCCCTTGTGGATTCTGACTTCGAATAGCTTCTGACTAGAAGCCCGCTCCACACTCTCGTAACTTCCCATTAGAATGCATTGATGACACAGTACAAGGGAAAAATCAGAGCAATTTCTCAAACAATCAATCAAGCTGCAGCCAATATTTTGTATGAATTTCCACTAACTATAAGGACTACTCAACAGAAAACAGAAGAGCCATTCCCTGTCAGACCGCTCCTAAACACCAGATGATACCTAATAGGGTAGTAGAACTATGTTCCCTATTCTACATGTAGTTTTTTGACATATCACATTGGAGTTGTTCTGTGTCCATTTATCTTTAATCCCTCCTTACCCCAGTAGGATTCCTCTTTGAACATCTAAAAAGACAACGAAGTTCCTAGAAGTCAAGTGGACAGGAAGCTGGAAGGAATGACAGGAGAACATACAGGAAATAGCCCTGGTAGTGGCTGGGAATTGTAGTTTTTCTTGTACTTCACAAAATGTTAGCAGTTATGATAGGATAAGATCACTTTGGGCCAACAGATATGTAAGCAGAGCTGTGTATATTAATTTAATTTTAAAGTATATATCAGAATCCTTTTTATGAGGCTAGTTTATATGTTAATAGCATATGCAAGGTATGATGTGGTAGCAACTGTTCACATTTTATTAATTAACAAACAAGAGAGCAGAGTGACCCACGCATGTTTCTAGATGAGTAAAAGGAAGACAAAGCAAAAAAGGATCTATGAAGAAATGCAACAGTGAAGGAGTAAGAAATACAACTAGTTTCTGAAAATGAGTTAACACCCAAAACAGGAGGAAAGTTAGAAAAGTGCTGATATCTTCCTACGTTGCCCTCCATGCAATCAGGAAAGGCTGCCCTCGGTAAGCACACTGCAATGAAAACAATGAAAACATTCTTAAAATCAAGATGACTGGTGAAGGAAGTATTATAGGAAAAACAACATTTAATAATGGAATGAAAATCTCCATAGAGGATCAAGGCCAAAAAGTCATGGTAAGAATTAAATCTCTGATGTGGAAGATCAAGTAGAGATGTTCATGGAAGTGATGTATGAAGAAGATGAGACAAGTTAATGGGTTTAGAATGAAGATTGTATCTAATAATTAAACTAGGGACCCCTAACGAAAGATACTGCAGGAGGAAGATGGGGCAGTCTGCTTCCGCTGTTCACAATGGGAAGTTGAAAAC
>NW_022103928.1:10099233-10100778 GCF_000313985.2 Echinops telfairi
AAAAAAAAAAGAAAATAATGTGTTATAATAATTGATCCCCAAAGAGGAATGCACATCTTTATTCACCATTCCTGTCAAATGTCTTTGTGGTCCTATAAATATATAGGTGAAATGCTATTTCACAAAATTGTTCCACTTTCTGCTGAGCATGATTGCATCTGCCTCCATGTTTCATGTCCTCAACTCAAGACCTGAGGCTCTTGGTCACACATCCTGGTAGCTGGAGCTCAGGTCGCGGACCTTGGCCAAGCAAATGCCTCCCTTTGGCTTTTGGCTCTGTGTTCAGTCATCTGATAGTTAAAAGCGGATTCTGGGGACAGCAGCAGGGGGATCGACATCCTTCTGCCGCTGGACCAATTTCAGCATCAGTGAAAGAAGCAGACTAATCATATTGATCTTGTGATCTAATTTTGATCTTGGGGTTCCAAACCTGATTTGTGTACCTAATTCTGCCCCCATTAATTCAACGACCTACTTGTCTTTCCAGTGAATTTCTCCTCTGCCTAAGGAAACCAGATAAGATTGCTCTGCTTACAATGGAGAGCCCTGATAGATATATGCCTTTACCAAGGTGAGCTGGGCTGGTGGCAGACCCCACTACACTTTTATGCTAAACCTAACTTGTATTCCTATTATATATTGCATTTGACCCCCATGTATACATCTTTTAATAGTTGACTCGGCAGCAGTGAGTTTGGTTTTGAGTTTTTTGTATGTTATCTGCAGAATCAGATTGTAAGTCATGACAATATGCAACTTCTGTGTTTCAGGTCATCTTTTTAGACACACAGAAAGCAAAGCAAAGGCACTACTATGGAGTTGATTCTGACTCGTAGTGGCCCTATAGGCCAGTGCAGAACTGCCCCTGTGGGTTTCTGAGACTGTAACTCTTTAAAGGAGCAGAAAACGCTATTGTTCTTCCACAGAACACTGGTGGTTGTGAACTTCTGACCTTGAGGGTTGCAGTCCAATGTGTGAACACTATGTCACCAGGGCTCCATCAGACACACACTCCTTCATTTATAGATCAGTTAAGTTTCTTTCAAGGTGCCCAGGATCATATTAGAAGGTCCTGGTTAGAGTGGGAGAAAAATCCAAACCCTAGCAGGGAGTCAGTTCTGACTCCCAGCAGCCTCTAGGACAGAACTGTACTACCCCATAGGGTTTCCCCAGCTGAGTTATTTATGGAAGCAGATGACCACATCTGTTTCCCAGGAGGTGAGTTCAAACCACTGACCTTTTTGTTAGCAGCCAAGTACTTTACCCAAGGCCCCACCAGAGCCCTGACATTTCCTGAAGGTGCACTTAATGCGCTTTGGAAAGCTCAGAAAATGCTCGCTCTATCGAAGAAAGAGTTCCAAACCAAAACTTAGTAAGGTCCTTGGCAGTGGTCACTGTGCTTCTTCTCTCAAGAATGGCATCATAAAATGACAATGCTACATTCCTTTTTTTTTTTTAACTTTATTTATTTATTTATTAACATTTTATTAGGGGCTCATACAACTGTTATCCCAATCCATACACACATCAATTGTGTAAAGCGCA
>NW_022103928.1:10102475-10110527 GCF_000313985.2 Echinops telfairi
CATACACCCACAATAAAAATGTGAATTTACCTAACCCACAATAAAAATTTTTAAAAAGGTTTAGCAAACTTTGTTACTGATTTATTATATGACTGATAGTAATTTTATTGATCTTGTGCTTAATTGGTTCATATACTTTTATTTTAGTTACCTAGCACTCTTGTTTTTTTTGTTGGAAGGAGCTCTGATGGCACCATGGAATAAGTATTTGACAGCTAACTGCAAAGTTCAAACCCACAACCCTCTCTGCTGGAGATAAATGAGGCCGTCTGCTCTCCTAGAGACTTACAGTCTCACCCACCCTATGGGGCCGTTCTATTCTGCCCTGTAAGGTGACTATATGTAGGAATAAACTTGAGAGTAGTGAGTTTGGCTTTTGTTTCAGCAGTTGTTAGAAACATATATGTTTTTATATTTGTACATATTAAAATAGCATTATAGCAAAAATAATTCAAGGCAAGTCAATGCTGGAAGTATGTGATCACTCTTTTTTTTAAAAAAGTCTAAGTTTCAAGATGATTTCATCACATATTTTCTTGTGGGGTATTTAACTTCGGTGATGTTCCTCACAAAGCACCATAAATTCATCAAAGGTATAGACATTGACATTAAGGGGTTTTTTTGTATGTCACTAATTGCCAATCTTTTGTTGACTGAACAAGTAGAAATTTGATTTTGAAAGTTATTATGAAATTATTTGATTAGGAATAACTACTTTGTACCAACTCTTAACTTTCATTTACTGCTAAGAATTATGCTTTAGATAGGATATCTCAATGAATCTATTTAGGATTCTCATTTAACAGATGAGAATATTGAGGCATATAGAGATGAAATGAATTATGTAAAGTTATAATCAGCTTCCCAGGGTGGCACAAATGGTTACTAACTGAAAGGTTGGCCCTTAAAACCCACCCAGAGGCATTTCTGAACTAAGACCTGACAATCTGCTTCCAAAAAGTTACATCCTTGAAAGGCCCTGGTGCAGAGTTCTGCTCTGCACACACAGGGTCTCAGTGAGTGCGAGTCGACTGGGCCAGGGTTGACAGCTAGTAAATGCCAGCCCGGGGACGCACGTGGAAATGACTCCCGGAGAAAAACTAAAAGTAAGAGTCTGTCAGTATAATTTTATGGTAATTTAAAGCTCCTTTGATTTTTTCATAATTTTTGTTTTTAATTTAGTCCTTAACCTGCAAGAATATTGGTAATTTTATATACTTTTCTCACCCATACTTGCCATAATGAAATAGAGCTAGTCAGTGTTTTGTACCATTGCTATCAACATTAAGTCATTTTACCCATTTAGCAGATAATGTTGCTTAATTTAGCCTTGCACTTGACAGAAGGATATGTTAACATGCTGGGCTTTTTTGTCATATAGGAAATGTCATGCCAACACATCATCAAGAACACATTTCTGCCCACTGGCTTTCCATCCAGAACTAGGAAATATGTAATGTGGTGATTACTGTGCAGGCGGAATTAATGTCAATAATGTTTCAGCTAATGAGTGGATACAATACACACACACACAACCTAAACAAAATCTTAGCATGAACTGAACGGCCATGTCTCAGCGCAGTCTTCAGCTGATAATGGCTCCAATCATCGATTTTCAAGCATTTGTCCATTATAAGAAATAATTTTCAGGACTTTAACTCTTAATGACTCATTTCACATGACTGATAGCATGGATTAGCTAATCGGACGAAGAGGCTGTGTGGGCACTGTGCACTTACGCATAGCTTGGTCATGGCTGGGTTTTCCGTTTTTATGGCTGAGTCAAACGTGGTCAAAACCACTCTGTCATCAATTATGTTACCCTTCCACCTCCTCCCCCTCACCCCCGAAAAAGTCTAAGAGTTAAAGTGGTCTTAATTCTAAAGAATAAATATTCAGAGAGAAGGAATCAGCCGTCCACTCTCTGAGGAGAAGTATCCAACGTTTTTATCATGATCTTCAAGTTCCTATCATATCCAGCATGGATCGCACAACTCGTCTCTTCCTGGCATCCTTTGTAGACAATGTTGTTTCCTCAGCCATTCTCCCACCTGCCTTCTTGATAACCCCTTCATCATCCATCACTCCATATATTCAATATTTGCAGCCAAGTTGAGAATCATTATTCCAGAACAATATTGGCCAAACCACTGGAAGTGTCTATTGCTGTGGAGGAAGCCTGAAGAATAAGAATGATCAACTGTCAGAACAGGCCGTCTCTGATCTATGATGAAGTTTCATTACTGAGTCCCTCATGCGTCAGTTTTGATGTAAGTCAAATGCCTCATGTTCTTTGTTGCTGTCACTAGTTTATTAGTAATAAATTTGATCTTTACTTATCTTTGGAGTTTGAAAAATGACACATAAATTAACATACATTTTAATGCATAATACCACACTGCTATGAATTACTTCGTCTGGTTATTCTACCATGGTCTTTATAACTCCCGCCTATGAACTAGATGGCACTGTGCAGCTATAAGGTGCTTATGGCTCGCCATGGGAATGGAACAGCTTGCTAACAATGTAAATAAGTTGAATGGCACCCAACCCTGCAAATAAGGTGGTGGGACCACCCAAATATGAGGATTGGCCAGTTTTGCCATTAAAATGAGTAGTTCCAGAGGTAGAAAGGGGCTCCCACGACCATCAAGAAAGAAAAGCTGACAGTGGAATGCATTTCTTGTACCCAAGACACCTGCACTGAACCTCCTTGATCCAGAAGACAGAGTTGTGACACCAGAGATGGCAAGAAATAGCAAGAAAAAGCAGCAGACAATTCCATGATGCTCACCTTCCCCACACGATCCTGAAGAAAAATGGATACATACATAAGCAAATGTGGTGAGGAACGCTGATGGTGCCCAGCTATAACAAAATATAGCATCTGGGGTCTTAAAGGCTTGAAGGTAAACAAGCAGCCATCTAGCTCAGAAGCAACAAAGCCCACATGGAAGAAGCACACCAGCCTGTGTGACCAGGAGGTGTCGAAGGGATCAGGTATCAGGCATCAAAGAACAAAATATCATACCATTGTGAAAGAGGGGGAGTGCAGACTGAGGTCCCAAAGCCCATCTGTAGGAAACTCGACATCCCCTTACAGAAGGGTTCGGGGAGGAGACAGCCAGTCAGGGTGCAGTGTAGCAACAATGAAACATACAACTTTCCTCTAGTTCTTAAATGCTTCCACCGCCTCCCACTATCATGATCCCAATTCTATCTTACAAATCTGGCTAGACCAGAGGATGTACACTGGTACATATAGGAACTGGAAACACAGGGAATCCAGGACAGATGATCCCATCAGATCCAGTGGTGAAAGTGGTGAGATCGGGAGTGTGGAGGGAAGATGGGGTAGAAAGGGGGAACCAATTATAAGGATCTACATATACCCTCCTCCCTGGGGGATGGACAATAGAAAAGAGGGTGAAGGCAGACATCAGTGTTAGCTATAACAAAATAATAATAATTTATAACTCATCAAGGGTTCTTGAGGGAGGTGGGAGCAGGGAGGGAGAGGAAAAGAATGAGGAGCTGATACCAAGGGCTCAAGTAGAAGCAAATGTTTGGGGAATGATGAGGGCAACAAATGTATAAATGTGCTTGACATACAATGGCTGTATGTATGGATTGTGATAAGAGTTGCATGAGCCCCCAATAAAATGATTAAAGAAAAAAAGAATACTCACTGTAAAAGGGAAAATTAATGATCTTTATATCAAATAACTACCAAGAACTCGTTAAAAGTACAATTTCCCTAACCAGTCTCTGGGATAAGTGGTCCCACAGAATAATGAGTCATTACTGGTAATATTTAGATAACCTGAGATTCATCATTCATATTCATAATGATGATAAATTTTGATAATAATTAGGAAGAAAATATCTTGGACTATTTTTGTGGGGTTATCGTGGTCACCTAATCATTATTTTAAAACTTAAAATACCTTTTCTTGCCTCATAGCAAGGACTAGGCAGCTGGGGGCCTATCCTGTTTCCCCCAAAGTAAGACAGTGTCTTATACTAATTTTTGCTCCCAAAGATGCGCCAGGTCTTATATTCAGGGGATGTCTTATTTTTCCATGAAGAAGAATACAGTACACATTTATGTTTACTGTTTTATTAAAAGAGACCTCGCACTTCATGACTGCTCCGGCTGCGCTGTGGGCAACAGTGAGCTGTGCGGCCGCACCCGCTGCTGCAGTCCAGAGTCACGGTAGCTTCGGGGGGCCTTATTTTGGGGGAGGTCTTATTTTCAGGGAGATGCCTTATATTTTAGCGAGAGGCAAAAGTGTAAGTAGGTCTTATTTTCGGGGGATGTCTTACTTTCGGGGAAACAGAATACTTCTGTTCAGACTCTCCACGACCACCCCTCATCCCCTTACCCTATCTCCAACTAAAGCAAACATTTCCTGTGTTGACCCAATCCAGTTGAAGTAACCTAATTGTAATCCAATCCAAGTGAGATTGACCTTAATTGTAATGAAATTACAATGAAAACCCTTGCTCCAAAGCTGATTGTGATGTGCACGTGCCTTTTTGATACTATGGAGTCGTTGAATTGTATGATATATTAATTACAAATCAAATTTTTTTAAAGGGGGAAATCCTTGAAAATAACATATACTATTGAGCACCTAAAACCCTTTCTGCAGTAGAGTTATGACAAGCATAAAAATAATTAGCACCAAAAAAAGAAAAGAAAAAGCAGCAGAGAAACCGAGACAGTAGCTAAGCCAAGAGTGCCACATGGCGCCGGGGGCTTCCTGTGCACACAGTGAGACACTGAGTGCCATTAGGCAGGAAACTTGCTGGCAAAGTGCGTTGCCTCCAGGCACTTAATCAGAGGCGTTGGTTTGGCAATCCATGGAGCTAGAGTTTGGGGCATGTATCAGTAGAGCCAAAAGAGCTTTGTAACTTGCCTAAGCAGAGCAGTGGGTAAAAAGGGTCCATAGAAGTTGAGGGTTTGCATACCTGTGGGCACTGCTGAGAAGAGTCTGCCCTGATGGAAGAACTGTATCCTGAGTGTTCTTGAGCCTGAATTGTAGCTTGTCACTTCCCTGATAAAGTCTAAAATTGTAAGTATTGTCTGTGAGGTCATTGCCACAAATTATTGAACCCAAGAGTAAAGAGTACCACGAGAGAGATGGTACTCTCTCAGATCAGAGAGAGGTAAAAGAACTGGTAAAAGGTATCAGAACTGGTAAAAAGGTTGGAGGGTGAAGGCATGTCTGACCTCCATCCCATAGGAATCGGCCTTGGGCTGAAGCTGATGATAATTATTCTTCACCCACAGTATGCATTAAAACATGAAAAATGAGTCTTCACTCTCCTGTGGGCTAGCCACTCACTTTCAGATCTTGGGAGAAACCACAGTTACTAATTTCTTGTGCTACTTTCAGATCCAAGCTATAGTAGATACATATTATAGTTGTAATTTTTATTTTTATGCTCATATGTTTTATATGTTTATGTTTTAATTATGTCTTTCCCCAGGAAAATAACAACCACAAGAACTGTTATTTTTCAAACAAACAAGAGATAAAACAAAGATACTTACAATTTATGTTGATCTGTGAGTGGAATTGTAAATTACTCTAAGTAATCTAGTCAGAATAGTATGCTATTTCTTTTACAGTAGATCTCTTAGCCTGAATGTATTTTGTCTTGGTTTATCCAAACTGAATTCTGGAGAAACGTGTTCCGTCTTCTGTGCAGTTCTCACATTCTCAATTCCTTTCAAGGGGTTTTAAGCATCCTTTGTGTTGGTAAACCATACTATTCAGTGTGTGTGTGTGTGTGCGCGCGCACTTCCTCTAAGTGATCCCAGGGAGCAAGGGGAACCGGGTGTCACAAAGAAGGCAGGATAGACATGTACAGCCCTGTCTAGGGTTAGCCAATGCCACTGCTGCTCTGCTCCGGGTGACTATTGCAAGATTCCTGCCCTCCCCCAGCCCCCAACCCCCTGACCTTTGGAGGAGCCTGCTCAGAACCGCCTGCCAGGAAGACAAAAGGGGGACACATTTATTTCACAGCTGCCATCACTCATTGTGTACCATCCACTTTTGAATTTGCTTCTCAATGGTCCTGAGGCAAAACTGTCTGGTTGCACAGATGTTAATTATTTGAGACTACTCTTAATTAGTTGTGTGAGTTATTCATTCTGGAACCACGACAGAAAGCCTCAGCAGGCTTGGGTCCCCAAAGACAGCCCAGAGGGCTTTCCAGGAGCTTGGTGGATGACCCCTCCCCCACGAATCTCTTCCCTCTTGAACCTGAACATTGCAGCTTAGTCAAGCTAACAGAGGGCACCCCCATGGGGAACCTTCGAATTAAATGCTGAGGATGTACATGTTTTTTAAAAGCCCCTTGCACACACAAGCCAGAAGCTTTAGCATTGTTGCCCAGGGAAATGATTCAGCTCCAAATCAAGTTGCCTTGTGGAGCCGTTGGGCTCTGACTGGAGCTGACCATTCATTTTCCTTTGACTTGTCATTTCCCTTGCTACGGAGATCTGCGTCTTGCTCTGGGTAGTGTATTAAGCACATCGGCTGCCTTCAAGACCCTCTAAATAATTAAAGCTTTATTGAGGAGAGCACTGTACGGATTAGTGCATCAAGTGCTAATCTGCTTGTTCATTACAATCTCCTATGCACACAAAACCAGGAGGTAGGGAGGTCCTGGCGCTTATTAAATCATCCATTCCTGTAGGAAACTTGGATGGATTCATAGGTGGTCATTTTGAATGAATTGCTGGAAGACTATGTGGGTCCATCTATCTATCTGAGTATCCACTTTTATTTGAACAGAATAATGGGTAGCACAAAGCTTCCTCCACACCGAAGACCAGCTCCGGGCAGAAATAAATGAAGCACTCGAGGTAATAAAATATATGCAAAAGAAAAATGACTTCCACAGGAGGCAAAATAGACTGCACTCGTGTTCAAGAACTTCAGACCCAGCATTCTTTTTGTGAGTCTGGGCTGAGTGCATGGTTGTTAGTGGGAAAGGGAAAATATGATACATTGGCATCACAATTTTTAAATGGTTTTACTAAATAAGCTGCATTGTTAAAAAATGAGCTATTTCTGTGTATACTACCATGGAAAGATAATGATGATGTAATATAAGAGCAAGTGAGGAACAGAGCAATAGGCATAATATATATAAAATTTTAAAAAATTATTTTTTTATGACTGTACAGGTATTTGGAAATGCACCATACAATGCCTGGATGCATAACACACCCAGATATTTTTCTGTTACTCTGAGAGAAGTAATTGATGTTAGGAGTGGGGAGAGGAGAGTCCTAGTCATTATATCAAAGTTAACCAAAAGTAAATTGGAGCATTGTGGTAGTTACATAATTTCATGTAAACCTGAAGCTATATAAACGTTTATGGGGTGATATTGAACTTGTCGATCAGGTCACAGTCTAATGGTGCCTCCTTGTGGGCATGGTCTTCTCATAAGGAGGGTCCTGGGGACCTCCCCTCTCCTTCTGCCATCACCTTCCTGCTGGTGAGCCACCGTGGGACCTGCCAGAGCCCTGCAGATCTGTCCACCCCCATTGGATCCGCAGGACTTTGCACCCACTGGCTTATGATCTTCCTGCATTCTGCATCATTGCATGTGGATGCATGAGTCTGAAGAGGACTATATGGACTAGTATTGGGCTTGTGCACTTGATCTGGATTGAGCTGGGATGTTTGCTTGATATAGAAGTACTTCTTGATATAAAGCTCTCTCTTACACATATGACTGTCACTGGATTTGTTTCTCTAGTCACCCGGGCCTACCACAAGAAGCTATTTATTTTCAATAGTTGAAGATTTTCATTTTGCAAAGCAGCACTGTGACTGATAAACCAGCGCCTTCACAAAAGTTTGCAGATAAGGAATTGTAGAGAAAAGTGACTTGCATTTCAGAATTTTTGAGAAAACCTCGAGCTCTGGAGTGACTCAATCGTAGACATGCTAAACTGCAGAAAAACATCTCCGCAGGCCTGTCTGGATAGGACAGGCTGGATGAACAATCTGGAGGAGAAAACCA
>NW_022103928.1:10111983-10138503 GCF_000313985.2 Echinops telfairi
TCACAGAGAGCTAGGTCCAAACCTGCTTCGTTATTTACGAGCATATTTTCTATGTGACCCCGGACCCTTTAACCTTACTCGTGAAAACTAAGATAATGTAGATAATGGACCTGAAGCCCCTGTGAGGCCTTCCATTTCCTACTCCAAACCCTATTTCTCTGTACAATTTTTCACTCTCAGAAACCCTAGAGTGGGCAGCTTTGAGTCAGAGTCACCTTGATGGCAGTGAGTTTATTACGTGTTTTTATCTACACAATGTACTTAGCATGTTAGCTCGTATAAAGTAAGCATGCAATACATGCAAGCATTTTTCAGACATTACAGAGTTTATATTGTTTACAAATAGGCTATCTGCCTTTCTGCACAGAATTTTATAACCCAACCCAGTTGATGTCAAGAAGAATCAAACGTTTTGCTTCTGCCAGTGAATCATAGCTGGAAGTATCCCTCCCAAACAGTTACTTGAGCAGCCACCCTCTTGTTCACCGTGTTCCTCCTTTTACCCGTGACGCGTTGGGATCTTGGCATAAAGACAAGCAAGGAACAGGGCAGCCAACACTTAAGTGTCTCTGATGTATAGCATGAGTGAGAACTGATAGAAATTATAGACTGGAACGGAAAGCGAGTATCGATTAACAGGCTTTATTGGGAAATACGACCGGCAGAGTTTTTCCAAACGAGAAGGGAGGGCAAGGCGCAGAGTGGAGGGGAGCGGAGCAGCAGAGTAGCCAGAGCCAGAGCAAGCAAGAGAGCGAGCGGGTGGAGCCGAGAGAGGGAAACAAAGGAAACCGCACACTCACACACCCTCGGGGCTGTGGTTCATAATTAGCTCTAGTGGGGTGCCTGGCATCTTCCCGATTGGCAAGTTTGAAGGCAGCGGAAGTGACGTAAACTCTGACTTTGTTGGTTGCGGGTATATGTCGGGGTGCAGAGAGTCATGGGAAGGGGAAGCTCAAAAGGGCCATGGTGCCTTTTCATGCTTAGCGATACCTGATAGTATCCGTGCGAAAAAGTCAGGGATAGTTTTGGATTATTACTGCAGTAACCCTTTGGTACATACGCCTTGTCTCTTAATTTCAGATCTTGGTCCAAACTCCTTGGGCGGGACTCTCTTTTTTTGGGGGGGGGTGAGGTGGGGGTGGGTGGAAGTGTATTATGGAGTATGTTGGATTCTCATGTGCAAATATTAGGAATATTTGTCTCATTTAAGCAGACAAATGTAGTTTACAAAAGGATATTAGGTGGCTGAACTGCATCTCTGGATCTCTCAAGAATAAAGCTTGGAATATGCAGAAGAAAATGATCAACTACAGTATTTTCTAGGCCTGCCTGCAGATACTGTACTACTAACTGAAAAGGCAGCAGTTCAAACCCACCAGATACTCCATGGAAGAAAGAGGAGGCTATCTGCTCTTGTACAGATGTACAGCCTTGGAAACTCTGTATAAGGCATACATGAATCAAATGGACCTAATGGCAGTGGATAGGTTTCCAATGAAGACAGCCTAGCTGATGCTCCGGGACATAGGGACTGTCACCTGCAGTGCTGATCTTTGGTCGTGGCCTGGACATTTTGACTAGACTTTCCTCTATTCTGCTTCTAGATGCTAAAATGCTTACCATCATCTTACCAGAATGAGGTTCACCAGGTAACTGCATCTGGTTGGGGCAGCCTCTATCTCATGTCTGCATTTAGACACGAGAAAGGCTGAGAATGTGTAAGTCTGGCTTTTACCTTGAGGGTGTACAAACTCATAAAGTAGAATGTTCTTCAGATACAGGAAAGGTGTTCCAGGAATATTGCTGTTGTTATCTGCCACTGAGTCAGCCAGGGCAACCTGATGCATAATAGACGAAACACTGCACCATCTCCATGATCAGTTACGGATCAGACCATTGGAATTGTTAGGATTTTCATTGACTGGGTTTTCCCAAATCAGATCACATTCTTTTCTTCTGCTCTTAGTCTGGAAGAACTGCTGAAACCTGTTCAAACCTGGAACGACTATATGGGAGGTGACCATACCACCTAGCCATCATTGCAAGGAGCCGTGGTGGTGGACTGGACTCTATGCTAGGTGGCTGACCACAGGTCAGTGCTTCAAACCACCAGTCACTCCAAGCTGTGAGTCAGAATTGACTTGATGACAGTGAGTTGTATTAAGTTGAGCTCTCATTGCCTCCGGGGAAAGATTAACCAGAAACCAGTTGCTATCATGGAGCTTCTCTGATTCGTGGCACCTGCATGTATGTCAGAGAGAACTGTACTCCATAGGCTTTGTTCTAGGAGAAAAGAAAGAGCCCCAGATGACATATATCTTATAGAGATCCTATAATTAAGTCTTAACGAGGACAAAGGTAAGACTAATCATGTGGATAAGGAAGACCACGAGCATGAGGCTGTAATGACTTCCAAAATATGTATAGCCATGTGACTACATATAACATGGAAAACAAATAAATGACCACAAAATCATGACTGGTGGCAGATAAATTCAGCGCCATTGCAGAGGTGACAACACAAGCAGATGGGGACCCTGGTTGGGATAGGGACACCTTTGCAGATTAAAAAAACATACAGGATTGGTTCTGGGCCCTCTGACCACCCTGGTCCAGACATGACTCAGGCCTTTGAGGATCTGGTACTCTGGGTTCCCATCAAAAGCTTGGCAAGACCCTAAGGGCAAGAGATTGCCTCCCTAGGCTGGCCAGTACAGTCTATGCAATCTGCTTTCAAACATATTCCACCTCAAGGCAAAGCTTTTTTTTAAATATAATTTTATTGGGGGCTCATACAACTCTTATCACAATCCATACATCCATCCATTGTGTCAAGCACATCTGTACATTTGTTGCCATCATCATTCTCAAACATTTTCTTTCTACTTGGGCCCTTGGTATCAGCTCCTCATTTCCCCCTCCCGCCCCCATCCTCCCTCCCTCATGAACCCTTGATGATTTTTAATTACTATTATTTTGTCATGTCTTACACTGTCTGATGTCTCCCTTCACCCACTTTTCTGTTGTCCGTTGCCCAGGGAGGGGGTTATATGTAGATCATTGTGATCTACATATCCCTTTCTCCCCCACTTTTCCCCCCTCCCCTCCTGGTATCACTACTCTCATTATTGGTACTGAGGGATTTATCTGTCCTGGATTCCCTGTGTCTCCAGCTCTTATCTGTACCCATGTACATGCTCTGTTCCAGCTGGATTTGTAAGGTAGAATTGGGATCATGATAGTGGGTGGGGAGGAAGCATTCAAGAACTAGAGGAACGTTGTATGTTTCATCGGTGCCATACTGCACACTAACTGGCTCATCTCCTCCTTATGACCCTTCTGTAAGGGGATGTCTAGTTGTCTACAGATAGGCTTTGAGCCTCCACTCCACCTCACTCACAATGATATGATTTTTTGTTCTTTGATGCCTGATACCTGATCCTGTGGATACCTCGTGATCACACGGGCTGGTGTTTTTTTTCCATGTGGACTTTTTTGCTTCTCAGCGAGATGGCCACTTGTTTATCTACAATCCTTTAAGACCCCAGACACTGTTTCTTTTGATAGTCGGGCACCATCATCTATCTTCACCACATTTGCGTATGTACCCACTATACCTTCAGCGATCATGTCAGGAAGTTGAGCATTATGGGATGGCAGTTTAATAGAACAAAGTGTTCTTGCATTGAGGGAGTACTTAAGTAGAGGCCCAATGTCCATCTGCTACTTAAATACTAAACCTATAAATATATACACATAGATCTATTTCCCCATACACTAACCCACCCAAGGGAAGGGTATTGTTTATATCTCCACAGGAAAAGAGGGACCAGACTTCAACCCAGTGCTCCGAGACATGAATGCAACATACCGGCATGAAGCAGGGAACCATTAGAGAGGTCTGAGGGGCCAGCCCCAATACCAACTACGTGGACAGCCCCCCTCTCCACAGAAGAATTCACTTCAGAGGACAGCACTGAAGCTACAGCTCAGGGAGAGGGACATATCTCAGCAGAGTACACAGGAGTAAATGTAAGGAGAGGAAGAGAGAGTGGAACACATTCTGGCCCACCAAGCCCTGAGGATGATATTCCTGCTCAGAGCAGCCAAGGCACAAAGAGGCCACACCACAAGATACAATATTCCTCACTGACCCATAGTGCTACAGGGGACAACACTGGAGACACAGTGCAGGAATTGTTCCCGATCTGACCCCACCACACGGAGGCGAAACACTAAGGGTGTGCAACAGAACAGCAAGGGGAACAGAGCAACGAAGTTCCTAGGGAATATCAAAAAATAGACTTTAGGACAGGGTGTGGCACCTCATCAGACTTGACCAGAAAATACTCCTAAAGTTCAAGAAACAGACTTTGAACTATTCACAGGTTTTTCTCTTTTTTGTCATTAGTTCTTTCTGTTGTTGTTTTGTTTCCTTTTGTTGCTTTGTTTTGCTCTGTTTTATTTTTTGTGCATATTTTTTTTTCTCTCCAGGACTTTCTAGATAAGATAGGTGGGATAAACAATGTGGAGGAGAAAACAATGAAACCAACAGTTCCAGGGGAACATGGGAGAGAGGGAGGTGGGGGAAAGGAAGTGGGTGTTAACAAACCCAGGGACAAGGGAACAACAAGTGATCCAAAATCAATGGTGAGGAGGGTGTAAGGGGCTTGGTAGGGTTTGACCAAGGGCAATGTAACGGAGAGGAATTACTGAAACCCAAATGAAGACTGAACATGATAGTGGGAAAAGAGGAAAGTAAAAGGAAATAGAGGAAAGAACTAGGAGGCAAAGGGCATTTATAGAGGTGTAAATACAGGCAAAGCTTTTTACACTAAGGATTACATATCAGAAAGAACTCAACACAGGCAGGACTTTTGTCAAGACTCCAAATGGATTCAGGCTGCTCACCATAAACCGCAACTTTATGTTGACTTTTTAAACAAGTAGATCACGAGGTCTGTTTTTTCTGAGGCACTTCTGGGGAGATTGTAACCCGTGGCATTTTGGTTAATATTAACTGTTTGCAGAACCCATGCACTCCACTCAAACCCGAGGGATGGGAAAAAGGAACTGATAGTCATAAAACAACCCTTTGGCAACATATTTTACTTTATTATGGTATAGAGTTGCATAGTCTAAGATGTTAGTCACTAGCCACAGGTGGCTAATAAATTAAAGAATTAAAGTTAAAATTCAGCTCCTTGAAGTTCAGAGAGCTGAACAAAAGTCAAACATGATAGTGAAACAGGAGGAAAGTTAAAGGAAATAAAGGAAAGAACTAGGAGGCAAAAGGCATTTATAGAGGTATAAACATAGGCATGTACTGATCTAAATATGTTAACATAATGATAGGGAAATAAATTTATGTACATATATTTATAGGTTAGGTATTAAAGTAGCAGATGTACATTGGGCCTCAACTCAAGTCCTCTTGTGTTAAGCAAGAACACTTTGTTCTAATAACCTGGCATTCTGGGATGCTCATCTTCCCGACACAATCGCTGAAGACAAAATGGGTGCATAAACTAATGTGGTGAAGAAAGCTGATGGTGCCTGGCTATTACAAGATATAGTGGCTGGGGTCTTAAAGGCTTGAAGTAAACAAGCAGGGAAGCAACAAAACCCACATAGAAGAAGGACACCAGCCTGTGTGATCAAGAGGTGTTGATGGGATCAAGTATCAGAAGTCCCAAAATAACCATTTTGATGCAAACAAGGGGTGTTGGAATGGAGACCCAAAGTCCCTCTGTAGACAATTGAACATCCCCTCACAGAAGGGCCACAAGGAAGGGACAAGCCAGTCAAGGTGCAGAATAGCACCAACAAAACAACATTCCTCTAATTCTTTAATGCTTCCTCCCCCACCCCCACCCCCACTATCATGAACCTAGTTGTATCTTACAAATCTGGTTAGGCCAGAGCATGTACAATGCTACAGATAAGAGTGCTCAACACACAGAATCCAGGACAGATAAACACCTCAGACCAATAATAAGAGTAGCAATTCCACGTGGGTAAGGTGGAGGTGGGAGAAGAAGGGGGAGGAGGGGGAACTGATCACAATGATCGATGTATACCCACCCCCAGTGGGACAAACAACAGAAATGTGGGTGAAGGGAGACAGTAGACAGTGTAAGATATGAAATAATAATTTATAAATTACCAAGGGTTCACGAGGGTGGAGCAGGGAAGGGAAAAAAGAGGAACTGATAACAAAGGCTCAAGTTGAAAGAAAATGTTTTGGAAATGATGGTGGCAGCAAATGTACAAATGTGTTTGATACAATTGATGTATGGATTGTTATAAGAACCCTCAGTAAAATGATTTACTAAAATTAAAAAATAAAATAAAATTCAGCTCCTTGGTCACACTAACACATTTCAAGGGCTTAATTGTCACATGTGACTGGTCAGTCATGTCTTAGACAGCTTAGATATAGAACATTTCCATCATTGCAAAAAGTGCTTTGGGACAGAACTGATACAGAACATTGAGTTTAATATTGCTTTTAACCGATTGGCAGCACAGAGAGATGGCTGTGTGGCCCAGTGAGTGAGGCACTGATGGGCACCAGGAGGCTCCTTTCCCATGATAATACTTGATTGGAGCATTAGGCAATTTCTTAGCCTTTTCAGGACTTGATTTTCACAACTGTCAAACAAGGGCATGGTAATTGTAATGGAATAAGCCCCCTCAGGCAGCCCCCAAACAAAACTCCCATAATTGACTTCCTGCTGCCACATCTCTGGGGTGAATTCTAGGATCACAGAGTGAGGAAGAGGGAGTAGTGAATCTCTACTCAACAAACCCTGAGAGCTAGAATCTTGGGCACTTTTCTCGTTCAGTCGGATACGTATTTGTCCTGTTTTCTTGCAAAGTCAATGTGACCATTATTTCTGCTAAGGGAGGGGAATTTTTTGGGAGGAAATTGTATAGACATTCAACCATTCTCAGTCTCGCACACAGTTAACGCAATCCACTTTCCAGGTCTGACTAATGTGTAGCTTCTGTTCAATATTCTGTGCCTGCAGCCTCAAGCTGTGTTTTCGTTTTGTTTTAATTGCTGATTCTCTCTCACACCTGCCCAAAGCTAAGGCCCACTGCCACTGACTTGACTTTGGCTCATATTACTGCTTACTGCCAACAAGTTGATGCTGCCTCATAGCGACTCTATAGGAAGGACATGGTAGAACTGCCCTTCTGAGTTTCCAACACTGTAACTCTTTAGGGGAGTAGATATCCTTATCTTTCTCCCTCAGAGCAGCTGGTGATTTTTGAACTGATCTTGTGGTGGCAGCTCAACATTATGCCACTAGGGCTCCAAAAGGGTTTCCAAAACTGGAGGCTGTAAATCTTTGCAGGAGATGTGGGCTTAGCTTTCCCCTGTGGAGTAGCTGGAGAGTTTGAACTTGTAGTTAGTAGTCCAATGCTTACCAGATAGTGCCACAAGTGCAATGGTTCCTCTCTGCAAACTATAAAGCCTTGCTCCACTGGAGTAAGTGGACAAAGTAACTGGTCACTATTTCTGGTTGTCTATCCCTAAGCTCCCCCCCGCCTTCCATCACAATAAAATCTATATGTATATATGTATGTGTGTGTGTATACAAAAACCAATATCTCCTGAATCCGATCTCTTCTATGCAACCTTTACTGCCACTGCCTAGCCCAAACTGCTCTCTGCTCTAACAGGGGCACTGCAAAGTTTTTCCACCTTAGGACCCTCAAACAGTCCATCCTCCAACCACCAAAGACCCTCTTGGCATCCTGTTGTTGCATTCACTTGAGTCACATCCATGCTGTAGTAATCGCACTTGAGAGAGCAGTGCTCCTTGGCTGCAGTCTTGACAGGAGCAGAGCAGCAGATCCTCCCTCCTGCAGTGTGGTCTTCCCTCCTTTCTCCTGAGGTGCCTTCCGGTGGACTCTAATCACCAGCCTATCCGTTAGCAGCTAAACTTCTATTAATAATTTGTACCACCCATGGACTCCCTAGTTTTTGTTTGTTTGAAATGAACTAGAATGAGGGTTACCCACCCCATCCACACCTGCACCCTCCAAAATGGAAAAAAGCTCCACCGAGGGAAGTTTTTCCTGTACGCCTTTTTCCTGCTGGGCAAGCATCAAGCAACTCACTCTAAGTGGCTAGACCTATGAGCGTCACCTGGGAAGGTTCTCTCTGGTCACAGTGAACTTTTTCATAAAAGTAGTTTCACTTGAACCTGGTTCTTTTGCAATGGCCGATTAAAGAGGACAGCATGCAGCTGTGAAGTTTTGTTTCCTGCTCAGGAAAACTGCCACAGAAACTGTTGTGATTTTGAACACAGCTTACAATGACAGCACTGTGGAAAACCTCAAGTGTATGAAGGGTTTTCTCATTTCAAAAAAGGTGAAATGTCGATTGATGACAATGTGTGACCAAAAAAATCAGACTGGGGACTGATTTTACAATGTACTTGCTCACACAGCCATCTCAGTATGCCAGTTTTGGGCAAAAAAACAGCATGCCTCTCTTGCTCCATGCACTTTACTCACCTGACCTCACTCCATGCAACTTCTTTTTGTTTCCTTGAATAAAGAGGAACATGAAAGGACAGAGATTTACTATTTACCCTGTTTCCCTGAAAATAAGACAGTGTCGTATATTAATTTTTGCTCCCAAAGATGTACTAGGTCTTATTTTCAGGGGATGTCTTATTTTTCCATGAAGAAGAATACGATACACATTTATTGTTTTATTAAAAGAGACCTCGCACTTCATGTCTGCTTTGGCTGTGCTGCGGCCAACAGTGATCTGCGTGGCGGCGCCTGCCACTACGGTCCAGAGTCCAGAGTTACAGTAGCTTCAGGGGGCCTTATTTTAGGGGGGGTCTTATTTTCGGGGGATGCCTTATATTTCAGTGAGAGGCAAAACTGTAAGTAGGTCTTATTTTCGGGGGATGTATTACTTTCGAGGAAACAGGGTAGAAGAGGGGAAGAAAATAACAAAAGAGCCACTGTCAACCATCCAAACAGATGAGTTTGAAAAATGTTTCCAATAATGGAATCACAGATTTGACAACTATATTAAGTTTAATGGAGAGTACTTTGAAGGAGCAAACGTTGTGTGTTAGCCTGGATACAAGAGAGAGTTTTATATAAAGGTTAAGTGCCCATCAAGAAAAACATCCCAACCCAGTGCTGCCCAAGCCCACAAGTCCAACATTAACCCATATGTCTGACACCAATCCACAAAGTCCCCCTCCATCTCACAAAACACACGTAATGATGCAGACTGCAGGAGGAAAGCCAAATCAGCGAATGTGTAAGCATCTTAGCACTGCAGGGGTCTCCACAAGGTTGCTCCAATACCCAGGGCTGCATTGGGGTAGGTTCATGCCGCTTCTCCTTGGGCATGTCTTGCAGGAAGTGAGCCTAGCCAACTGAATCAGGGAACTTCCTAAGGCAGCTGCACCCTGGTCCAACCATCACAAAGCAAGAGACCTGAGAACTAGAAAGGTGAGGCTCACCTAGCCATTTATCCCTCCACCCTTTAATTAACCCCACATGTGTTTATCAGGCAGCTTGGCACAATAAACTAACTACCGCAGGTTGTTTTGTTAAAAAAAAAAAAAGCATGGCTTTGACAAAAAATAAAATTCTGGGGTTTTTTTGGTGGGGGGGGGGGTTCCCCCTTGTATGTCACAAAAGAATCCATGTCTGTTTCAGTTTTCCTTTTCCTCCTTTTATAGACACTTAGCCCAATGTTTAGATCTGATGGGTGAGGAATCTGGAGGGGTTTTTTAGGGCCATGACCTTTCTCTCTTTAAAACAAAAACCAGAAAACTTTACTGTTTTATTTATATATATTTTTTCCATTTTTGTTTCTAGAACACAATACATACATACACACACACACAACCCACATTCTATGTAGCAGCACAGCTCAGCTCATCAAATCAAATCAGTAACTTAAAAAAAACTCACAGCCATCGAGTCAACGCTGACTCATAGATATGCCCCGTGTGTTCCCGAGATGACTGCTGTTTACAGGAGTAGAAAGCCCTGTCTTTCTCCCATGGAGCTCCTGGTGGTTTCGAACTGCCAACCATGAGGATCACAGCCCAGAATGTAACTACTACACCTCCAGGGCTCTGTAAATCAGTAACAGTATCCCATTAAACCTCCTCTATATGTGGTTTTTATTTTTTTCTTTCCCCATCCTCCCTCTGTCAGTCCACAGTATCTTTTCCCTCCCCCACCCATCCCCCTAGCCCAGGTACTGACCTTGTGTAGTCTTTACAGTCTTATTGTTTGGTGTGAAAACCCCTTTTCCTTTATACTAATGGTGTCATAAAGTATTTATCCTCCTTAGATTGACTGACTTTGCTAAACATAATGTTCTCTAATTTTGCCCATGCAGTAAGATGTTTGACACACTCATCATTGTTTTTTAAATATACATAGTATGCCATTGTATGAATGTACCAGAGTTGTTTATCCATTTTTCTGTAGTTGAAGTTTTTGTATGTTTCTATTTTTTACTTTTACAGAAATTGCCGCAATAAATACATGTGTGCGTATGTCATTATGTGTCTTATTCTTTATTTCTTTAGGGTATATACCAAGTAGAGGGATGGAACACCACAAGGTATTTGCATTTGTTTAAGGAAGTGCCACACTGATTTCCATAGGGATTGTAAAATTCTACAATCCCATCAGCAATGGCTGAGCATTCCAATCTCTCCACAGTCTCCCTAGCATTTATTATTTTGTTTTTCCGTTCATTTTGCTGAGTGTCAGTATAAGGCAATATCTCATTGTTCTTTTACTTTGTATTTCTCTTATTGCTAATGAGTTCAAACACTTCTTCCTATGATTGTTGGCCAACTGGATGTCATTTTTAGTAAATTGTCTATTCATTTCTTGTGCCCATTTCTTAATTGGGTTGGATTTTTCTTATTTAGGTGGTTGAGGTAGTTAGTTTATTGTGCCAACCTGGCCGATAAACACATATGGGGTAAATGAAGAGTGGACCACAGTGCAGCTGCCTTATCAATTCCCTGCTTTAGCTGGGAAGGCTCACTTCCTGCAAGACATCCCTGAGGAGAAGCCGCATGGACCCACCTGATGCAGCCCTGGGTGCGGGAGCAACCATGTGGAGACCTCTGCCAGTGCAGAGATGCTTACACATTCACTGTCTCGGCTTTCCCCCTGCAGTCGGCATCATAGTGTGTGTTTTGTGAGCTGGAGGAGGACTTTGTGGACTGGTGTTGGACATATGGGTTAATGCTGGACTTGTGGGCTTGGGCAGCACTGGGTTGGGATGTTTTCTTGATGCGCACTTAACCTTTATATAAAGCTCTCTCTTATACATGAGTTACTGTGGATTTGTTTCTCAAATGTACCCAAACACAGTGGTGGAGTTTTCTGTAGAGCCTTGAAATTAGCCTTTTATCTACTATATCTGCTAGATATTTTTTTCCTTATCAGTGAGTTTACTTCTAACTCTTTTGGTGAAGTCTTTTGATCTGTGTAACTGTTATATTTTTAGAAAGTCTCCATCTCTATTTTCTGTTGAGTCTATGATGACTCCCAGTGACTCCATAGGGCAGGGTAGAATTGCCTCTGGGAATTTCCAAGACTGTAACTCTTTATAAGAGTAAAAATCGCCATCTTTCTCCCATGAAACTCCTAAAGAGTGGCTGGTGGTTTCCTTATAGATTGCAGCCGAACTCAGAACCACTAAACCACCACGGCTCCTCTTGTCTTTTATATGTTGGATATTTTTCATGATGTTTGCTCATGTATTTATGCCTTGTACTAGGGCCCTTAAGTTTGTCCCTATTTTTTCATTGATGGTCTTTATGGTTCTAGGATTTATATTTCCATCTTTTTGTATATGGTGTGAGGTATGGGTCTTGTTTCATTGTTTTGCAGTTGTAGATCCAATTTTTTAACCACTATTAATTGGACAGGCTATCTTTTCCCCAGTTAATGTTTTTAGTCCTTTATCAAAGTAGGAACTTGGTTGTATTTCTGAGTTCTCAGTTTTAATCCTCAGGTTGTCGTTTCTATCCTTGTACAATACCAAGCTGTTTTGATGTCCATGGCTATAGAGTAGATTTTAAGATCTGAGAGTGAAAGGCCTATGTTGTTTCTGTTTTTTAACAGTGTTCTATTTATCCTGGGTTTCTATCATCGCCATATAAATTAGTTTTCCAGTGCTGGGATTTGGATCAGAATTGCTTTGAATTTATAAAATATTTTTGAGTAATATTGACATTTTCATGATAGTCAGTCTTCCTATCCAGGAGCATGGGATATTCTTTCATTTGAATAAGCCTCTCCATTTCTTAGAGAAATGTTTTATAGTTTTCTTTGAATATGTTTTTTAATTTCTCTAGTAAGTTTTGTTCCTAGATATTTTGTCTTCTATGTAGTTATTTTAAATAAATTTGTTCTTTTCTAATTTTTATTATTTCTTTTCTCTTTTTTTTGGTGTCTGATGGTTTGTTTGGCTGGTATTGTTCTAATTGTAATAAAGGTGTTTCTTTTAATTCTTTATTGCTTTTTAATATGCACACTTACTGTAAAAACTAACCTCTGAACACTGCTTTTGCTGTGTCTCAGAGATTTTGATGTCTTATATTTTCATTCTCATTTTTTTTTCAAATAATTTTTAAATTGTGTTATTTATTTCCTCAGTTTCCCAGTGGTTTTTGAGTAAAGTGTTGCTCAATTCCCATGTGTTTGACTTTTTGAGGTTGACTATCTGTGAATGATTCCTAATTTTACAGCACTACAATCTGGAAAAAAATGGTTTGCAATATCTTGATGTTTTTGAAATGGATGCTTGCTTTATGACCTAAAATGTGATCTATTCTGGAGGTTGTTCCATGTGCACTAGAAAAAATGTAAAATGTGTTTCTGTTGGATGAATGTTCACTATGTGTCTAAGACAGTGGTTCTCAACCTTTCTAATGCTACGACCCTTTCATACGGTGCCTCATGTTGTAGTGACCCCTCCAACCATAAAATTGTTTTCATTGCTACTTCATAACTGTATTTTTGCTACTGTTATGAGTCATAATGTAAATATCTGATATGCAGGATATAGTCTCATTGTTACAAATTGAACATAATCAAAGCATAGTGATTAATCACAAAAATAGTTTATAATTATATATTGTGAAATATTTATTTCTAATTACAGATTTGGAAAGTACAATGAAATTTCTTCTGCAAGCATGTTCAAGTGTTCTATTGCAGAAATTATCATCCTAATCCTTTTGTCTGGTTCAATGTCATGTTCCTCAAAGAAAGCAGATAAGGTATATTTTATTTTCATCCCATTTTTTTTTTGGCCAAAGCTGAAGTTTCATTTGGAATGATCGAATCTTTTTAGACAAATTGATGCATGTTGCATTTGGTCCTTGCAGTGATAAATTAAACTCATTCAAGATGGCAAAGATGTCAGCCAAGCAAGCTATTTTCTGCAGTTCACTTTTATCGCTGAAAAGTGCTTCAAACTGCAGTCTTGCTTTCTGATTAAAAACGTTTTGAGTTCATCACTAGGCTCAAAGACACATTTTAAAGCTTTTCCTCTAGACAATTGTAGTATTAAATTAAATTGTGAGGGATGAGGGGTGGGGGGACCAGCCCCATTGCTACTACTACCTACGGGTTCAGTAATGTACAATTGTATGGTTGAGATATATAAGTATTATATTAAAGTCACCGAGAGCATGAGAGATACAATAATGCAGTTAGACACATTACATGGTAGCATTGCTCACCTGAGCCCAGCTTGGTGGTCCACCAAGAGAGAGGGGAAAGGGAAAGAGGGCAAGGGAACAAGGGAGAGAGGATGGGAGAGGTGAGGGGGCAGAGAGGGGATTGACCAGGGAGCAAGAGAGGTCAGAGAGAGAGGTCCGAGCGTCTCTCTTGCTGACCCACGCTTATATACCTTTTGGGGGCATGCCAGCCCACTAATTACAGGTAGAAACATATGTCACAGGGAGGGGCTGCACTATAGGTTACACAGCAATGAGAAGGGTGGTCTAGGGGGTGGTCTCTGGGTCTCCATAGGAACCATTATCAGTAGGGTGAACACTCCGCCTACAGGAGCCTGTCCATTGTCCCCAGAGGCAGGGAGCAGGCATACCTCTGTGGTGGGATGAGACAGCAGTCTGGCAACTGATTGCCCTCAGGGGGTGGGAATGCCTGTGCATCTGACCTCCCCCCACAGACAATCATCTCACTTCAGTGTGAAATAGCAGAGCATTATTCAGTGCTTCTAACTCATTGCACAGCTGCAAAAACAGTTGACTGTTTAACGTGGGTGCCTTTACAAAATTGACACAACTTACGGTGCTTTTCATTACATGTAACTCTTGTGGCAGCATCTTAGTTGCTAATATCTGCCGATGCATCATTCAGTGTGTTCCGATGACTTCTGGTGACTCAGTCAGTACCAAACGTTGACATCCAGATCAACCGCCTCGCATAGCTGGAGCACCAGCTGTGCAAACACCACAAACCTTTTCCCAAGAGATCTTATGATCTTACAGAAATGAACCAGCTGTGTCAAATACATCATCCACAGTGCTTGTCGTTTCAAGAGGTTTGCAAAAAAGAAACTCATCTTTAAAGTCACCATCATTAATATACCTCACATAAACCAGTAACTGTGACCAGTTTTCAACATCTGTAGATTCATCAAGCTGGATGCTAAATATTGGAAGCAGAGCAGATTTAATTTGGATGACCTGATCAAGAATATCAGCAGACATGTCATCTATTCTTGTGCAGACAGTATCAATAGATAAGGAAATTGCACTCAGTTCTGTAAAACTTTACATCTGATCATAATTTGAACAACGTCTTTGATCTCTGGCAACAGTAAATCCTCAGCAATGGTGTGAGGTTTCATAGTTTTGGAGATTCTGAGTGCCACCAACTATGAAGCTTCAACAACTGCCATGTTTTGTTTGTGGTACTTGCCACCAGTGTCAAGTCTGGCTTTCTTGAGTCCATCAGCTTTGCTTCTAAAATAGTTGGCATCCTTGCCAGCAAAGCTCGGATGTTTGCTATAAAAATGGTGTTTTAGTTTGTTCGGCTTCATAGATTCGGCTGATAGAACATCACAACAAATAACACATTGCGGTTTCTCGATTCCTGATGTAATAATTGAAGTAAAACCATACTGTAAAAAATCCTCACTATATTTTCTTTTATTAATGTTCTCTACATGATCCATTGTCATGGGATGGTTTGCTAATGAAAATAATATATAACAATCTTTTAATAATACAATATATTATACATGGCATAGTTCAGTCAATACAGTTCATTAAAGTTTCCTATGATTTACCATTCTCTGTTTTTGTTTCTTACATACTTGTTACTATCACAAGGGGGCAGTATTCACATCAATCACAGCTGAATATAAAAAGACCTTTCAGCATCCAGATTAAGTTTCCATGGTACAGATTTCTTTTTGTTGTTGTTGCAGTAGTTGATGATTTTACAGTCCATGATTTTACATTTATCCAGTAATTATAATTCATGAAGTGTCATTTTACCTCCATTACTGCTGTTTTCAACACAGTTGCTGCTTTTAACAGAATAGCTGCTTTCTACACAGCAGCTGCTTTCTACACAGTAGCTGCTCACTACACATGTCAGACTGGTCCACATAAGTACATTACCTGTACTTATTTGTATTTGTACGGGGTGAATGTGATGGGGTTGGTGCGAAGCTGTCATCACACCAGGTACAGGTTTGTGGGCGTGTCTGCATGTGGATGGACCCATCTGGAGATGGATAGAGGAGCGGTGCTTTGGTTCTTAAGACCATCAGAAATATGCATTTTCTCATGGTTTTAGGCGACCTTTGTGAACCCCAAAGGGATCGCAACCCACAGGTTAAGAACCTCTAGTCTAAGAGGTCAAGTTGATTCATTTTGTTGTTTAGTTCTGTGTCTTTGTTGATTTTCTTTTATTTGATTAATCTTTGCTCAAAAGTGATGTGCGGGAGTCTGCTATTGTTATCAAATTATGGTCTATTTCTTGCTTCATTCTTTAAGAATTTGATTAATGTATTTTGAGGGTGTTTCATTTGGTGAATCTATATTATGGTTACAACTTATTGTTCAATTGAAGCTTTCGTGATGCTTGCCCAGAGGGAATAGTGCATACCAGGAAAGCTCTGCCTAGCAGAACTTTATTTCCATTTGTGTGTGTGTTGGGGCACCCCCTTGCATTAGGATTGTGTTTTCTGACACATTCTCTTAGTCTTTGTCTCTTAACTGTTGAGTTCAATCCATTTACATTTGATGTTATTATTTATAAGTTTAGCTTTTTGGCTGACATTTTGTTAGTGTGAGTGTGTGTTTGTGTGTGTGTAGTGATATTGTTTCTGTGTTCATGATAATTTTCTGTGCTGCATTCTTTTTGTTTATTGACTTTCTTGTCAATGCTCTCTTGTTTTGTTGTTTTAACTTTTTCTGAGGATATTGTGTATAAGTGGTTTTCTTTCCCAATTCAAAGCAGTTTCTATATATGGAAATACATAGATACAAAACAGTTTGTATATATAACCGTGTGTGTGTGTGTTGATGTTGTCTTCATTATCGGTAATTCCTTATTTTGGTTTGTATAGTTCTGTTTCACTTTCTGTATTAACTCGGTAGGAGACTTCCTCCATATTGCTGTCTTTTATGGTAATTCTAGGTTACTGTCTATTGCTGATGATGCTCTATCCTAATAACCACTTGTAATATTTATTGTAGGACTAGTCTTGTTTTCACAAATTCTACTTTTTGCTTATCTAAAATTTATTTTATTCTCCTTCACATTTCAGGGATAGTTTTGCTGGACCCCTCCACAATGTCTCTCTGGGTCTCTAAAGTTATTTGTTGATTTGAGGTTTTATGAATGCATGAAAGTTATTAATTTATATATATAATAAGTATCCAGAGTCGCAAAATGGTATCACTACAATCTGGATTAGTGGATTAATTCAAGGATTTGGATCATATTTAGATTACTATATAATTTTTGTCTGAGTAAATGTATTAAACATCTCATACAAAGATAATATGACTTATCTAAAGAATAATTTTTTTCAAATATTATTTTAAAATAAAAGTAGGAATAAAAACAAGAATGTTAACAAACAATCTCTGTGCTAACCTACATAAGTTCCTTGAGAACTAGAAAACAACCAAAATTAAGGATGCAGTAATTAATAAAGTTTAAAAAAATACATGGATAAGAAAAGAAAGTGTTGATAAAAGTAGCAGGTTGGGTAAGTATGTGAACAGGTTTTGCTTGCCTGCCCAGAAATCCCTCTATAAAGAAATCCCAAATCTTTCCATCCATCACTCACTTTTTGTTGTTCAGAGAAACTGATGCAATTTCCAGCTCCTATGCAGATGTGCTAAACTTCTGACAATGCTGCATTTCATGGGCCATGGTTATTGGGATGTGTTTGAGAGCTACTTTGAGCCATTGAGAGCCAAGCTGGGTGTTTGCCTGGCTCCCATGGAAAGAGGCCCTCCTTTTCACTGAAGTGACAGCATCAGTAAGACACATCCTTTGAGTCAGTGGTGACTGTATTCATGCTGTGTGCCTGCTCATTGGAGCTCTCACAGAAGTTTAGAGAAATGTAGAGAATCACTTCCCTGATGATGTCATTTGGCCACCAGATTCCACCATGTCGGAAGTAAATCCTGGATATTTCAGTTGTGAACAATGTCCCTCTTACCCAGCAAGTTTGATTTTCCTGTTACTGACAAATAAAATTGTATAAGTAAATTAAGCTTTAGGAATATTTAGGAATAAACTATAATTAATTGTAAAGGAGTTCAAAATTATGAAATTTTTGTAAACAAAAATGAATATTACAATAGTCAAAGGTTATTTTAGTAAAAAGTGAAAACTTAATATGCTCAAATAAAGAGGAGTTTATTGTACTGAATCAAGGGAGTACTCACAAGAACCAAAGGCAGAAATTAAAGTCAGGCTTCACCATGGGACATAAATGGCCTCCAGAAATCCAGCAGGATCCAAGAGAGTTACTAAATGAATATTCTAAATACAAGAAAACAAGATTTGGTTGGCCCAAGCTATAAGACAGGTTCCAAGGAGCCTTGTAGCAGAACAGGGTAAGTACTCAGCTGCTATGGAAAGATGAACAATGCAAGCCCAATGGGGAAAAGACCTGGAAATTTCTTCCAAAGAAGTTCCCAGAAAACCCTATGGAGGTTCAGTAAACTCCAAGATAGTGGGCTATGCGGATATACTACTCAGAATCATTACAACAAAGATCCAAGAAAAGAAGTAAAACAGATACAGATGACAATCCTGTAACTCTGAGTTTTAAATAACCTGGTGAAATAGTGGGTGTATTAGTCTAGGTACTTTGGAGAAACAAATCCACACCAATTCACATATAAGAGAGAGTTTTATGCAAAGAAAATGTGCATCACGAAAATATCCCAAGCCAATGCTGCCCAAGCCCACAAGTCCAACATTAACCCATACCCAACACCAGTCCACAAAGTCCTTCACCTCACAAAACAGAGGCAATAATGCCGACTGCAGGAGGAAAGCTGAGTCCGTGAACGTATAAGCACCTCAGCACTGGCAAGGGTCTCCACACGGCTGCTCCAGCACCCAGGGCTGCATCGGGATAGATCCATGCGGCTTCTCCTTGGGGATGTCTTGGAGGAAGTCAATCTTGCAAGCTGAAGCAGGGAACTGCTAAGGCAGCTGCACCCGATACAACCATCACAAAACAAGAGACCCGAGAACTAGAAAGGCAAGGCTTCACCACCCATTTATCCCTCCGCCTTTCAACCAGACCCACATGTGATTATCGGCCAGGCTGGCACAATTAACTAACTCAGTGGGCTTCTAAAATACCTATTAGAAAAAGGAACTGACCAAAAGCAATGAACAAGGAGATGTACACAGTGGTGAGTTGTCAGCTGTTTGGATAGAGCACAACCATTTTGAATTATTGGAAGTAGCATTCTCAATGGGACAGAAATCACATAATCAGCACCCACATCAGCATCAGGTGGTCAGACAGGTGCCCTCCGAACCCCCCACAACCACCCAGGGACCAGAGACACAGTCTCCTCACCCACTATTAAGTCAGACCCACCATTGCCCTTTCACCTCCTGGTGTTCTGCCTGGACCACCCCATGGGGCCCCTCACCTGGAGCTCCATTAATTACTCTGGTGGTTGAGGTACACGCTGGTGGATCAAATGCCACAAACCCACTGCTTCAGACATTTGTGGTTGGTGCTTGTGCTGGTGTTGTGCCACTTTAAAAAATACATTCTTTCTTTTTCTTCGTGTTCTTGCTCTCTTCGCTAGCTCCTTTTCTTTTTACTCTGCATCAGATCTCAGCCAATGTCTCTACCAAGTTATGTCAATCATACCTGTGAGTTTGGCACCAAGAACTGGTGCTGATGCCACATATTTCCCCTTTCTTTTTACTCATTCACTCATCTCCCACCTTCCTTTTCTTTCTTTTTTCTCCTTCTTCTCCTCTCCAAAAATATTTCCCCTAACAGATGGAACCAGCGATTCTACCCAGCCATACCTGTCACACCTGTGGATTATGTATCGGGGCATGCACTAGTGCAGTACTGGATTTTTTCCTTTCTTTTTAAATACCTTATTTATTCCCTCTTGCCCTATTTTTCTTTCTTTCCTTCCTTTTAACAGTTTGATTGGCATATAATGCATATATCTTACAATTCAATAGTTAAATCACATCAAAAGGAGTTATACAGTCATCACCACAATTAGTTTTAGAATGTTTTCTTCATCCTTGAACTCATTGTTATTAGCTCCTCATTTCTCCCCAAGCCCCCATACCATTCCACCGAGGAGCCATCAGTTCAGTTACTGTCTCTGTAGATTTACCTATCCTGGATTTTATATATGAAAAAAACATTACAAAATAAATAAAACAAACAAAAGAACAACAATAGCAGAGAAACAGAGATAACAGCCTCAATTGAAAAGAAAGCATAAAATATTAAAAACCAATTTAAATGGATCATAAGAACATAAAACGAGTACAAAGGTTTGACCTAACCGAAGCTGCAACAATCCACTTTGCAATGCACTCTGCATGAGAGCAAGGCCATTGACATCCTGGGCCAGGGTCAAGGGGACTCACCAAGGGCTTAAGCACTTGCATTTCCCCTTCACATCTTTTAACAACTGAAACAGCTTTAAAATGGGTCCAAAGGTAGATCAAATGATAAGATATCACATTTGGACCTAACTACATCTGCCATAATTAACTTTTAATCAATTATATGTCTGAAAATAGAGCCAGTCACATCCCTCAACTATGATCAGAGGGGATTAACTGGAGGTTTGATCCATGTGTGGACCCTTGAAAGTGGATTTTGAACTTCAACTGTCATCCATAACCTTCTGCAAACCAGGTGTTGACAATTTAAGTTCTGATACCGTTCCTCCTTTAGACTTGGATTATATCATCTACAAGCCTCAGATCACACAGGCTGGTGTGCTTCTTCCAAGTGGACTTAGTTGACACCTTATTTAGATGGCTGCTTGTTTGAAAACAAGCCTTTCATACCCCAGACATCATTCTGATAGCTGGGCATCATCTAGTTTCTTCACCACACTTTGCTATAGCACCTATATCTTCAGTGATCTCTTCATGAGGTTGAGCATCAACATGTCATAAGAACTAATTGTTTCTAGAATGAGGCTAGAATTAAGTGAAAATTCAAAATCCACTCATGTATCTTTGGTTTACATATGTCTCTTAAGGCATCATTGCCATTTTACGTTAGAGACCATTATCAATCATTCCCCTGGGGCATCACTTCCATGTCATCAAGTCATAGCAATGCTATAAGACTGATTAGAACTTCCCCCGTGAGTCTCTGAGCCTGCAAAGCTTCACAGGCATGGAAAACCTCATCCTTTCCCTGTAGAACTGGCTGATGGTTTTGCACCGCTAATGTTGCTGTTAACAGACCACTGTATAACCACTATGCATTAGCAGTGTCATTAGTTTAGCCAGTTATTTTTTCTTGCTGTTAGTGAGTGAGAAACTAATGATTATATCAAGCCATACCAACTGAGTTATACTCAATTAATTATGAACCTTCCAGCCATAATCCTTTATGTGATATGTTTTAATTCTGGATATCATATGTGTGTTAGTCCGGGTTGACTAAAGAAACAACTTCATATGTATATAAGAAAGAGCTTTATATAGAAGAGCAATTGAATATTGAGAAAACATTCCAGCCCAGTCCAGTTCAAGTCCATAAGTTCAATATTAGTCCATATGTCTGATACCAATCTATAAATTCCTCTTCAGACTTATGCAACATATGCAATGATGCCAAATGCAGGAAGATCACATGCCAGCAGGTGGAAAGTCTTGTGGATCCAGTGGCAGTAGAAACATCTTAGCGCTGGCAGGAGTCTCCACGTGGCTCCTTCAGGTCTACGGCTCTGGCTAAATCAGTGTAACTCCATCAGGCTCTTTGTCAGTAATGTCTTGCAGGGAGTGAGTGTATCTTGCCTCCAGTGGGTTATTTATCTCCATGTTGCCTCCAAATGAGGTCATCAAGCTGTGACCTGATTGACAGGCTAGACTCCGCCCCTTCATAAATTGACACCAGATTAGGTAACTACCATAATGTACCTGTGGCCAGGTCTCATTTGTTGGACATTATCTCTTAACAAGCAGAAATAGGATGAGATTAAATTCTAACTTTAGTAGAAGGTGTGAATTGGACCACAGTCTGTTTAATGGTTGTCTTGGTTACTATTACTTATAATGGATGTAAGGAAATATATGTTACAGCTGAGAGGAGAAAGAAAGCTGTTTCTGAAATGGCTTGGGGGAAAAGCAGGTGGATTAAGATTTGTAGGAGGCCAATACCCACTGGAAACATCTTGTGAGAGGTCGGAGATCATATATAAATAAGATACAATCCAGGGGTGGAGAACAGATTATTAAATTGAGATGAAATTTGTACCATGTAACTGCCACTAAATGACCTTTCTCTGCATGGGTCTGGTAAGAAACTAGGGCAAGACACTGATAGGACTCACCTGTGAGTAATTGTGAGCAGAATTCCATACAATGCCATCCTGCTTCATATAAAATGAGCTCACTGGTAAGCAGGGAGTGTGATTGCATCCCTGGAAAGAGCCAGGAGTGGAGCATGTCCTCTGGCCCAGCACCAGGTTTCCCCTTGCCTAACTTTTGGATTTTGCACTGAACATTACCCACCATGACAGGGTACATTTCCCGGAACATTTGTGGGGTCTGTGGGACACTGCAGCGATTCACAGAACACAGAGATGAGAAAGCATATTCACGACAAAGATGGGGGGAATGGAGAAGACTAGCAATAGTTGGACCTTTGGGACTTTTTCAATCTCCATTGCCTCGGGTCTGGTTTGGTATTAATTCTTTAAAAAGAAACTATTACCACAAGCACCTACTAACCACCTCACACACTAGGTGAATACCTACACCCGCTGGAGCATCACTGGATCAATGACATGATAACTAGCACCCAGTCAGCCTGCCTTCAGTTTCGCCATGTGATCAGGAATGAGAAATGTGCTCCCATACTCCCACCAGCTGCCCAAACCACCCAGAGGTTAGTGTCTTTATATTGCCAATGCAATGAAAACAGTACCCTTGACCAGGCCAGATCCATTAAAAACCAAACCAAACAAAAATACATAGTGAAGCAAGCTAACAAAAAAGTCAGTAATAAATATAATAACACCACAATGTCTTGGAGACAACAGGTAATCCCAAACCTCTCTTTCTTGTGCACTCAACACAAAATAGCCCAGAACAAGATGGCCCAAGAAAGTGACTAACATGCTACCCTGGAAAATCATCTGGAGGTAGAAATGGTTTCTGAATTCAAAATAATTATATTTAAGACCCTTAAGCAGATTAAGAAAGTGATTAAAGAGAACAAAGATAAAATCAAGGAAAGCATAGACAGAACTCTAGAATAATTCCAGAACACAGAAAAGGATCAATTTGATAGAATAAATGGAAAATTAGAAATCATACAAAAACAGCAACTAGAACTCGAGATTAATACTAAAATTTTATATAGCACATTGGAAGGATGAGGGAGTAAACCTAATTCAAGGAAAGACAGCATTGGTGAAATTGAAGGTAAATCTCTTAGTAATCTTAGAGAAACAATCAGATAAAGAATGAAGAAAAATAAAGAAAACCTAAGAATTACATGGGACACCCTCAAGAGGAATGACTTGCATATGATTATAATTCCAGAACAGAAAGAGTCAGCGCGCGCGCGCGCGCACACACACACACACACACACACACACGATGATTGTTGAGGAAAACTTTCTTACTATCAAGAGATGAGACCTATACATTCAAGAAGCTCAAGAAACCTCCAATAGTGTAGACACCAAAAGAAAATCAGCAAGGCCGATCATAATCACACTTTTCAAAAGCAAGGATAAGGAAGGAATCCCGAGAGCAGCTTGGGAAAACCAAAAGTCACACACAAAAGAGCACCACTCAGACTACGGTCTGATGTCTCAGCAGAAACCATGCGGGCAAGCGGACAGTGGGATGACATGTACAAAGCCCTGAAAGAAAAGCAGTTACCAACCCAGAGGTATCTATCAAGAAGAGGTCTCCCTGAAGTATGATGGTGAAATTAAGACATTTCCAGATAAATTAAAATTAAGGGAATTAGGGAATTTGTAAAAAACTAAAAACAAAAAAATAGACCAAATTTAAAAGAAAGGCTAAAGGGAATCCTTTGGAAAGACACCGAACAATTACAAACAACAACTTGAGGTCAAGATAGACAACATCACAACATCACCCAGAAACTAACTCACATGTAGAAGGATCAAAATAAAATAGAATACAAGATGAAAAATAGAAAAGCAGAGATATGAATTTGTAAATGATGACAACTACAAGGAAAAACAAGGATTAATGATGTGGCTGCAGAATTCTTTTGTTGTTGTTGTTGTTGTTTTAATAAATCATTTTATTGGGGGCTCTTACAGCTCTTATCACAATCCATACATCAATTGTGTTGAGCCCATTTGCACATATGTACATCATTTTCAAAACATTTTCTTTCTACTTGAGCCCTTAGTATCAGCTTCTCTTTCTCCCCCTTCTTCTCCCGCCCTCCCATCCTCATGAACCTTTGGTAAATTATAAATTATTATTTTCATATCTTACATGGTCCACTGTTTCCCTTCACCCATGTTTCTGCTGTTTGTCCCCCTGGGGGGTGGGTATACATCGATCATTGTAATCAGTTCCCCCTTTCTTCCCCTTCTCCCCCCATCTTCCCCCTGTCTTCATGGTATCGCTAATGTCATTATTGTTCCTGAGGGGGTTAACTGTCCTGGATTCTGTGTGTCCAGAGCTCTTATCTATACCAGTGGACATTCTCTGGCCTAGCCAGATTTGTAAGATAGAACTAGAGTTATGATGGAGGGAAGCATTAAAGAACTCGAGGAATGTTGTGTGTTTCCTCGGTCCTATCCTGCACCCTGGCTGACTTGTTCCTTCTTTGTGACCCTTCTGTGAGGGGATGTCCAATTGTCTACAGATGGGCTTTGGGTCTACGCTCCAACCCCCCTCGTTCACATCGATATGATTGTTTGGGGTGTTCTGATGCCTGATACCTGATCCCGTCAACACATCTCGTGATCACACAGGGTGATGTGCTTCTTCCATATAGGCGTTGTTGCTTCCCTGCTAGATGGCTGCTTATTTAATTTCAAGCCTTTAAGATCCCAGATGCTATATCTTGTAATAGCTGGGTATCATCAGTTTTCTTCACCACATTTGTTTATGCACCCATTTTGTCTTCAGCGATCGTGTTGGGCAGGTGAGCATCACAGAAGGCCAGGTTATTAGAACAAAATGTTCTTGCATTGAGGGAGGACTTGAAAAGAGGCCGAATGTTCGTCAGTTGCAGAACTTCTAAGTGGAGAGGAAGTCAAGATGATATTTATTTTCAATAATACCAGTAGGGTAACCAGCAGTGAACAGATTTTAACAGAGCTTCTAGAGTAAGAGAGACTAGGAAGAAGGGCCCGATGTTTTACTTCCAAAAATTAACCAATGAGAAACTTATGGATCCCAACAGAATATTGTCCTCCTGGAAGATAAGCCCCTTTGGCAGAAGATACTATATAAGTAGCTGCAACATTAGACTCAAATATAATGATGAAGCAGCAGGATGGGTATCAATTCACTCTTTCTGCTTAGGTTGTTATGAGTCAGAGACAATGCCACAGCAACTAACAACAACAAAAGGTATGTAGAAAAAATGAGTGTGGTATGGATGTATTGATGAGTGGAGGAATACAGCAACGAATAAAATACATTTACTTATTCATCGGGGACAAAATATTCCAATCTGCACTCTGTGATTCATGCTGCAAATAGGTAAATATACAAGTTAAATGTTTAAAGTAACTGCACAAAAGCAAGGGTTTGGTAGGGTGTATTGCAATGTAACCACTTGTTTTCTGATCGTGTTTGTGTTCGATCCTTGATGGAGTACCAGATGTTGCCGGTGAAAAGTGCATTACCACAGTAACAAATGGGACAGCATTACACAGCCATGTGAGGACACAGGCATTTGCTTCCAGGCTGGAAAAGCCTGGTTTTGTCAACTGCTTCTTTGCTTTGTGTTTATTTCCAGGGTTCACAAGTCTTCTTAGCCAGGGAGCGGTTGACAGAACAGGCTGCCTCAGGAAGGTGCACTCCCTCCAGTGTTTGCTTCTCCTCCCAGATCAGGGTCCTGTGTTGTGTTTACAATTGGCATGCAGACCACTTCTTTTCAAGCCCGGAATCTACTAAGTACGCAAGTCAAAATAGTGCAAGAAAGGAATTCAAGAAGCAAAGAGCTGTAGATAGCCCCATCAGCTCAGTTTAACCAATACAAAGTCAGGGGAGAAAGAGTTCCCCCAAAAATCACTAATCAGAGCTCTGAAGTGTAAAGTAAAATTGATATATCCTGGCAGTGTAGCTCAAAATGACCGGTAGAGACTGAATATTTTAAGGCATAACAACATGTGAACTTCATAAATGGAAGCCCTAAGGCAATAAGCAATGAATTAAAAAGATTTTCGGATGAAATATAGCGATTGAAAGCAGAAAATTGGTTTCATTTTTATTGGAACTAGCAGAGAAAGTTAGTCTGCTAGAAAGATGTAGAAAATAAAAAAGAATAAAGAGGAAAATTAAACTGGACTTAGAAATCACTCTTTCATATCATTGGATGGATGAGTGAGAGGTATAGGTACTTGACATAGTTAGCTTATTGTGTCAACCTGGCGATAAACATATGTGGGATTAATTGAAGGGCAGAGAGATAAATGGCTTGGTGAGCCTCACCTTTAGAGTTCTCGGGTCTCTTGCTTTGTGATGGTCGGACCAGGGTGCAGCTGCCTTAGCCAGTTCTCTGCTTCAGCT
>NW_022103928.1:10140142-10143060 GCF_000313985.2 Echinops telfairi
AGAATTTAAAGTATTGTTGATATGATTTCATGCAAGTTCAGTCCAACTTCAAGCAGCACGCCAGTGCTGCTTTGTACAGACGCTTTCTGAATTGATGTGCTCAGTTTACTTTGAGCATGGGGATTGGAAATTTCCTATATAAGTTCCCTCTTAGATTAAAACTTGTCATATTAATGCAAGAGGAGCATTAAGATACTTATAAAAAAAGGTAAGTCCATCAAAAATTCTGAGTCACAATTTCCTGAGTAATGACAAAACTAGCTCAATTTGCTATTTTTTTACAGTAAAACATTAAAAACCACAAAATTCACAAAACACTCACAAGCAGTGTTTCTCCACTTTTTTTCTTCATTATGGCCCATCTAAGGAGCCTTTTTAGATTATCTTTCTTTTCCTAATCACCATTTCCACCTACAGATTATAATGCCACACACAGGTATTGCGCATATCTGTTTGAAATACAAACACACACACACACAGATAATATGAAAATATTAAGGTGGTTTTTATTTCTCTCCAAACCATTTTTCAAGCCCTTGGATGGATTGTATGCCTTAAAGAGAACTACAACATAAAAAAATGCCATTTTTGTTTCATTTTGGCGTTTGATATAATCAATCTGGATTCTCATTGTTCAAAAAATCACGTTGTTGCAATGAATGCTAATAGGATCTACGATCAATCTGCATAATCCTATGGGACTCTGGGAGTTAGGAAAAGCCCAGGGGCCTGCCTACCTCCTATGTTTTTCTGCCTTGCTCCCAGATCTTAGAGAAGACCATGTTCCACCGGGTCAGAAATGCTTTAATCGCCCTCTGGAGATTCCCCTCTTCCCAGGAAACCGGAGATTGCGGTCCTCCTTGCAACACTAGAGTATTTGTAAAATTGAAGAGAAAAACTGCTTTGAGCAAATATGCCAGGAAAAATATTACTTTTTACTAACTTATTTTCTTTCAGTCTCAACTCCCTACTGTTCAACCACCCAAGGTGAATCACTAGCTGCTCAGTTGAGTGTCATCTAAGGCCCCAAACTCTGAAACACATGCTCTCCTGGCCTGCTCCCTCCTGTTGGACCATTTGCAGCCTCCAGAGAGAAGGAGTAAGTACTTCCTTGCAGCCTTGTAATGATTTGACTATTGCCTAATGCTTGGCAGCCTTCTCAGAAACAAAAGTTTAAATTGAACTGTGAGGACCTTCGGAAATCCTGCCCCAGGAGGAAATCTCTGTGGATGATGTCAGAACAATTAGACATTGAAAGATGCAGACTCCACGGTTATTAACAAGCTCCAGACAACCAATTAAGACGGTTGAGTTGATTCTACCTTGCTCGCCCAAAGGCATAACGTGCTATTACAGCTCCTTTGCCCACAGAGTCGAGGCCTTAACCAGGAGTTTCCAACTGTTCTCAAGGCCAAGGGCTGGGAGTTAATGACAGCACACAGCCAGAAGACAGTCCAAGTGATTATTCTGGGGAGAGTGCTATTATAGCTCCTGTCTTGACTTTCATCATTTGTTTACATCTCTGTCTTTTCCTCTAGACAAATAACTTCTCTAGTTCATCACATGTGTCTGGTCCACTACCAGGCACACCACTCATGATTATTACTGTTGTTATTATTGTTGAGCAAGTAATGAATTTACCAGCTTTGGTAAGTCAGTATAGTAATAATAATAATAGTAAAATATACGCTTCATCTTATGAAGGGATCAGAAAATGAACACAATTTTTTAAAAAAAACCTAAAGGTGCATTAATTGCCTTTAAGTCACTAGGGATCCAAGTCCTGAAAGCCAAAACGGAAAGCTCACATTTTTTGTTTGTTTATTTCTTTCTGCATTGTGGATGTAGTTTCTCTTCCCCTGAAGCAGTGACATCCAGCCTAGTTTGAAGAATGAGAGCAAGAAGGCATAAACCAAAGAGCATTTCTCTTTTTTGCTAAATGTATATAATTGAATTTGAAGAAGCTTTGTGGTGACATGAGACAATGTCACAGTATGAACAGAGTGATCATTAGAGTTTTGGTCAGCTTGTGTTGGTGAGGATCCTCCTGTGATGTTATCTAACGTAGCCTGGTCAGCTCCAGGATGGGCTCTTCTGTGAAGCAGCCAAGCAGTTGTGGGGAGAATAGACATCTTTAATTTGGCCACAGCCTTGATACAATTGAGGGAGTTTTCATTCATAGTGTGGCCTATTCTTAGTATAGATGGACAGCGTGCAGAAGCTAGCTCACTGCTGCTGCTGGATCTGGATGCTACATCTTGCTCATCAAGCCCCTGGTTACATCACCTGCTGATCCAGAACCCTTTAGTTAGCAGCTGAGCCCATTAACCTTTTGGACCAACCAGGGACTCCGACTTACAATTTACATCCATGCTATTATTTTGCTTCCTATTTTCCCCATTATCTCCATACCCCAAGTGTCATCCAGAATGTCATCCACCTAGGAAATCCTGCATCTCTCTGCTACCCACTCCTGAATGCTAGATATTTTTACAGGCTAAGGAGCCCTGGCAACACTGTTGGGAAAGCATTGGCTTCTGCTAACCACAAGGTCAGGGGTTCAAACCCATAAATTGCTCCACAAGAGAAAGAAGGATATATCTGTTCCCATAAGATTTACAGGCTCGGAAACTTTCTATACAGGTTCACTATGGATCAGAATCCACTCAATGGCTGGGAGTTTGGCTTCTGTTTTTGGTTAACTTTTACTTTTTATTCAAATCTCAATCAATCTGAGCATTACCTCTTTAAGATCATTTCTCTCTTGGTTAATATGTGCCCTCCCACAGGGACATCAAGGTCAATTGGTATAACATAGTTCACAAAGACACTGTTTGACCATTTATTTTGGTGAGTTGATGCTGGGAGGTCTTACACATTTGTGAGTAAGTATCTAAGATGCAACTGTTGGTCTCTCC
>NW_022103928.1:10143736-10167739 GCF_000313985.2 Echinops telfairi
TGCCAAATCTGGGCTTTATTTTCCATTTATCTCTAGAACATAGTAGACATTCAGTAAATGGTTGTTGAATGAATGAATGATGGCAGGAATGACGGTTTCACCTCTCCTGTACTGCAGACATTACCACAAGTTGAGACTATGGACTAGTGGGTGTACTGACTCCTTTCAGATGCACTCATTGTCTGTAGGTTTTACTGTTAACCCTTTCCACAGGGGACCTTCTCCAGAGATTATCTTGGTGCACTTCCTTAATCATCTTCTCTGTAAGGAGAGCAGGACGTGCCTGGGAATTTCCTTCCCATCACGCCCTGAAGCCAATTAGCAATGACTTGGCTGATGCGGGAGGAGAAAATCTCAATTCCCTTTGCCTCCACCAGCACTACCACTTGCTGTCAACTCTAACTCATGTCAGCTCGGTGTCTGTTAGAGTAGAAATGTGTTCTCTAGGGATTCCAACCATCACTTGTCTGTCAGTTTGTCATATCGTGGTGGCTTGTGCGTTGTTGTGAATCTATGCATTGTCAAGGGAAATCCAGCCCCTAATACATCATCATGGGTCTGGTAGGTTCAATTGTACAGCGATAATAAGTAAAGATTACAGTAAAGTCATCAAGAGCATGAGAGATAGAAGAGAGATAGAAATAATGGAGTGAGACACATTTCTTTTTTTTTTTCTTGCATCCACTTTGAACTTTTCTCACTGTTTAACTTTTCTTTCTTTTTTTTTTAAAAAACATTTTATTAGGGGCTCATACAACTGTTATCGCAATCCATACACACATCGATTGTGTAAAGCGCATAGTCAGACACATCTCATAGCAGCAATGTTCACCTCAGCCTCACTTGGTGGTCCACGTGGAGAGAGAGAGATATTTAATGCTAACCAAGGCTTTTATATTCTCTGGGGACATGCACACCCCCTAATTGCAGGTGAAGACATATGTCACAGGACAGGGTTACGCCATAGGTACTACAGGAATGGGAAGGGGTGATCTAGGGGTATCCAGGCAATAGGAAGAGGAGGGAGGGCAGCCCAACTTTGGCACGTGCAAGTTGGCCATTGAATGAAAGGAGACTGAAGAAGAACGGATGCACTGGAACTATGGAAAGTGCCACTCTGTCTTAGAAGCAGAATGGTAAGAGGGCTCCCTAGAGGTAAGGACGGTGAGACTTTGTCTTCCGTACTTTGGACATGTTGTCAGGAGAGATCAGTCCCTGGAGAGGTACTTCATATTTGGTAAAGCAGAGGTGCGACTGCAGTGTAACTGTGGCTGCAGCAATGAGCTCGGGCACAGAAACAATTGTGAAGACGGTGCTGGACTGGGCAGTGTTTCGTTCTGTTGTGCCTCAGGTCCCTATGGATCAGAACTGACTCGATGGCACCTCACAACACAACCAAGGGTTTTCGATGACTGGATTCTCAGAAGGATATCAGCAGGCCTTCCTTCCGATGTGACGGAGCGCTGCTAAACAGCCATCTAGCTCAGAAGCAACAAAGCCCACATGGGAAAAGCTAGCCTGTGTGACCACGAGGGTCGAGGGATCAGATATCAGGCATCAAAGAACAAAAAATCATACTGTGTGTTCCCCTTCCCGATACGATTGCTGAACATCTTACTCTTTTTTATGACCTTCTACTTTACTAAGCATGATCTCCTTTTTCAGGGACTAGTCTTTCCTAATAATATGCTCAAAATATATGAGACAATGTCTTGCCATCTGTGTTAGACAGGGTTCTCTAGAGAAACAAAACCAGGACACTTATGATTATTTATACAACACAATGAAATAAACAGCTAATTAGTCCACAGAGCAGTACAGAGGGCTCAGTTCAACTCACTTCCATGACATTATTAATATACTGGCAGTCTTTCAGGAGGGCTGTTGGGTGCAAGTCAAGGAAGTAGACAGCTGAGTCTCCTGTAGAACAATATAGGCAGTCTGGCCACATGCAGCAAAGAGTAGGGCAGGTCACCAACACTCAGCCAGATGACAGTCCCAAGCTCAAGTGACGTATATACCAGCAGCGTGGCAAAGCAGGTCTTGAAGGAACCTCAAACTATAGTGACATGGTCCACAGGTTGGGTGTCCCCCAGGGAGTGTAGCTCACAAGTTGAAGCAGAGAACTAGCTAAGGCAGCCGCACACTGGTCTGATCATCAGAGAGCAAGAGATGGAAAGATAAGGCTCATCGAGTCATTTAACTCTTTGCCCTTCAATTAAACTGCAACCTTATTAATCCCACATGTGTCTAATGGTCAGGTTGGCACCATAAACCTACCTATCACACCATCCTTGCCTCTAAGGAGCACTCTGGCTGTATTACTCCCAAGAGAGATTTGTTTATTCATTTTGTAGTCCATGGTACTGTCAATATTCTTTGCCAGCACCACAGTTCAAATGCCTCAATCCTTCCTTATTCAGTCTCCAAACTTTCACATGTACAGTGAACCCTCATTTATCGCAATTAATCGGTTCTAGACCCTACCGTGATAAATGAAATTCCACGAAGTAGGATTCCTTATTAGTAAATCAAATATTTTCGTAGTTAGAGCATAGAGGACATGAAAAAACACCCTTTAGTCACCATTAACACTCGTATTACCCAATTTATTAAACGAAAAAGGGAAAATACAGTAAAACATTTTGGACATTACAATTATCATTTATTATTTATTATATTATTTATGGCATCAAGTGTGTACAGTATGAGCCAATCAGTGGCAGTAATGACAGAGCATGTGCTGTTACGCAAAAACCGTGATAGAGTGAAGCCGCGGAAGTCGAAGCGCGAAGTGGCGAGGGTTCACTGTATAGGAAGTGACTAAAAATACCATGACTTGGATCAGGCACATCTTAGACCTCAAAGCAACATCCTTGTGTTCCAACACTTTAAAGAAGTTTTCCGTAGCAGATTTGCCCAATGCAGTGTAATGGATGCTGCTTGCAAGAGCATTGATTACGGACCAAGTAAGACAAGATCCTTGGCAACTTCAATCTTCTCCGTTTATCATGATGGTACCTTTTGGTCCAGTTGTGAGGATTGTGGTCTTCTTTACATTGAGTTGTAATCCAGACTGAAGACTACAATCCTTGATCCTCATCAGCAAGTGCTTCAAGTCCTCCTCACTTTCAGCAAGTAAGGTTGCATCAGCTGCATGTAGCGGGTGGTTGATAAGCTGTCCTCCAGTCCTGGTGCCATGTTCTTCATATAATCCAACTTGATGAAATCCTCGACAATTTCAGTCTTTTCTCTGGTTTATTTAGCAGCACTAGATAACTTAAAAAATGTATTACTTAATCTAATTCTCTAGCAGGTTCGTATGGGAACACTTAGAAAGATTGGCCTGGGCACGTTCACCAACCACCTCCTGTAAGTGCTCGTCAGGCAGGCTGGGGAGGAAGGCCCCGCAGCCTCATTCCCTCTGGTCCACAGCTAGAGGGCCAGTGCACTGGCCTGAAACAAACAGATCGTCACCGCTGTCGTCTGAACCGGTCATTTTGTTATTCTGGCATTTTTACAATAGAAACGGTAACACGATTGTGTGGAGGCCATTAGAGAAAATTTTCTAAAAGAAAGACCATAGAAAATCAATTGCCTTTTCTCTGAAGGCTCCGAGAAGGTGCCAAAGCCGGATTTCCTCAGGTCACTTGTCCAGTAGAACTTTCGCTAGCTGTGATTACGTGGCTTTTCCAGGTACCAAAATAGAGATAGTATTTTGAAAGGTCAGTAATGGAGTCTTGATGCTGTGAGTCTTAATTGAGGAAATCATTGATTCTCCATTAATATTTTAACCTGCTTGAAAGATAAAGCAGTCACGGGTAGTCTGGTTTTAAAAATACACTGCTCAAAACTATCTGTTGGGCGTGGGCTTATTGGATTCTCTTGATGCTGGTGATAATCACCCAGCTTTCCTCAACCTTGGCACCTTGGCACTAGTTTGGGCTGCCTAATTCTTTCCTGTGGGGGGCTGTTTAGCAACAGCACTGTCCTCTACACATTAGATGCCAGTAACCTCCCCTAGCTGTGACAACCCCCCAAATCTTCAGATATTGACAAATGTCTCTGGGCGGAGACTGCCCCTGGGTGAGAAGCACTGATCATAGATGCATAACCCTGGGAAATGAAAGCCTGAGGTTTTGAGGTTCAGAGATGAGTGTGTGTGCCTCATCTTTCTGTTCCTCTCAGTGTAATTGCAGAGGATCAAGTATGTCATCCAGACCATGGAGTGAGTTATAAATAGAACCATCTCTATGAATTGGCCCTGAAGTAGATGTCTGGTCTTTAAGACCAGGGCTGTGCACTTTCACAGACTGTCCTTCCTGAGAAAAGATGTTCTCATAGCAAAGAAGTTAAAAAAAATGTGTGCTTTGCTTTGTCCTGGATGATTATAAAATTATCTGGGCACTCAGCCGATCAAGTCTAACTACAGATTAAACAGATTTCTCCCGAACATGCCGGGGTCAGTTTCTCTTTACCAGCTATAAAAAGCAGGTCAGTGCATCTGTTCTGAGTCCTTGAAACTTGAAAAGATTAAAATAAAAAAATAAGAAGAAAATAAACAAGGGTCCTTTCACCATCTGGTTTCTTACAGTCTCTCACTTCAAATGATTGCAGTCATGGAGAAGGACAGACCACTGAAGTCATCCGAATCCCTACAGTAATTGGCAAAGAGGCCTTTGCAGATCGCATGAGGAGCAGTGAGGATTAAGCACAATCTTTTGTTTTAAATCCAACTGCGAGAACGAATTTACAGTCTCTTGGTGATACGTGTGTTGGAATGAAGTACATTGGCAACCAAACGGTCCCTGTTATATCCGACCTCCATCAACGGGAGGACAATCTATTAGTAAAGAGCATAATCTAAACATGAATCCTTGGATATCTTGGGTTCCTGGGACAATTTTCAGGAAGCATTCTGAAAGGGACTTGAAGGATAAAGGGAAAACTCATTTCCCAGGTAAAGGCGGCTGTACTGTCCTTGTTTGTATTTAGAGGCATCATAGCAACTCTGATCCCTTGTTGATTGTCATGTTGATTCCAACTCTTCTTCGGCCCATAAGGTGTCCAGGCTGTGACCTTTCTGGTGCAAATGGCCAGGCTTGTGCTGCTAGGTGGGTTTCCACAACCAGCCTCTTAGCTTGCAGTGGAAGCCTTAATCGTCAGTGCCATCCAGGAATTTCTCATTTTTAATGACTCCGCAATATCAATGAGTGACAGGGTGTCTCTTGCTTACTTTCATTCAATTTCATTTAATGTTTTAGCATGGAGTCCTGGTAGTGCAATGGTTAAGCTCTCTCTGCTAACTAAAAGGTTGGTGGTTTGAACCCACGCAGGGGCTTCAAGGGAGGAAAGCTCTGACAAAGTGCCCGTACCAAAATTCCAGCCTGGGAATCTGCTGGGACTGTTCCACTCTGTCCTACAGGCTGTTATAGCTGGACTAGACATGACAGCATTCCACAGGCAGCACTTCTATAACACACACTTCTATAACACACAAACAAGGTGGGGGAAGGTCTTGCTCTTCATTAAAGAGTTGCCATTTCAAAGAATAACTTCTGTGAAGACTGATCTTTCTGTTGATCAGCCATAGAATGGTTCTTGTTCTACCCTTTTGTTCATCCCCATTCACTCAAATTTCACTGTCATTGAGTTAATGCTGACTCACCGTGACCCGACAGGACAGAATAAAACTGTTCCTTTGGGCTTCCAAGGCTGTAAAATCTTTTCAGAAGCAAAAAACCTCATCTTTCTCCCTCGAAGCACCTTGAGGTTTCAAACTGGTGACCTTGCAGCCAGCAGCCCAACACAGCCTACTAGGACACAAGGACTTCTAACTGGGTGAAAACGCTCCTTCTCCGTAGGGAAGGCTATTTTTCTCTTGAGTCTCTGGGTGTTGCAAATGGGTCCTGTGCCTGGCTGCTGACGGAAAGTTTGGAGGTTGGAGTGCAGCCAGAGGTGCCTCTGAAAAAAGGGCCTGGTTACTTTCCGTCCAAAAACTCCGCCTCGGAAAAACCAGTGAAGCACGGCTCTGCTCTGATACACCTGGGCTCACTGTGCGTCATAATTAACTGAAGGCCACTGAAGCAATTTTTTTCTCAAATGACAGGGACCTCTAGTGCTGGTTTCCTATATATTACAGGTTTCTAGAGTCAATTTACTTCCTGTTACCAACACCAAAAGCATAGCATGTTTTACTTACAATAGCATCGCCGCACAATTCTTTTATGTGATAGTTTTATGTAATAATACTTAGCTACTCTCCAGTACTTGGCTCTTTATGCTTCAGGGCTTGCTTGGTGGAGTCTGTGATGTGTGGTTAAATAGGTAAATACCCGTCATGCTTTGCTCCTATCCAAAAGGACTGATGTTTGCCATGTTTCTCATAGAGTTCATGATCAACCCCATTTAGCAGCTTGCAAGGCCTGCAGCTAAGTGAGCTGCCTGGTGGCCCTCATGGGTGGGTGGCTGGACAAATTGGCATGGACTTCACATCTCAATTTTATAATGTAGTGGGGGAGACAGACATGGAACAAAGAATTACCCAAAGAAACTTAAAATTAGCCATCTGTTTAGCTCCAGGTTTCTCAGCCTCAGCTTTGTTTATTTCTGGGTTGGATAATTCTTTGTTGTGGGCGCCGTCCTGGGCAATTGTAGGGTGGCTGGCAACATCTCTGACCTCTACCCACTAGATGCTAGTAACGCCTCCTCTCTCCGCTGGTGACCGAGAAGAACGTCTCCAGATGTTGCCAAATATCCTCTAAGGGCAAAATCCCCCTTGATGAGAACCACTGGTTTAGTGTCAAGAGTAGGGGGAGAGAGAGAGTCGTGGTATTATCCAGGGTGTATAATTCAGTGATTTGACATAGCCTGCATACACCATTAAAAAAAAAAGAGTTCCCTGAGGCTCTGATGCTTAAACTGAGTTCTCATGGATTAATAGGAGTTTACTAAGCCACCACCCATCTGTCAGTCTGTCGCACTGAGGTGGCTTGCATGTTGCGGGGCTGTGGAGCTACACCACCAGTATTTCAAATGTCAGCTAGGTCCCCTATGCATCACAGGTTTCAGCAGAGCTTCCAAACTGCCATAGAAAGGGAAGAAAGGTCTGATGTTCCACACACACACACACACACACACACACACACACACACAACGAAATCATCCAACAAAAACCGTGTAAATCACAAGAGAACAATGTCCAACTCACTTGCTCTGGACACATCACCAGGAGAGATGGGGCGCTGGAGGAGGATGTGAAGCAGAGGGCCAGGGAAAGTGAGGGAGGTTTTTGATGAGATGAATCACCACAATAGCTGGCAACCTTGTGTGTGTGTGTGTGTGTGTGTGTGTGTGTGTGTGTGTGTGTGATAAAGGATCACATAACAGTTCAGTCTGTGGTACATGACATTGCCATGTATTAATGAAGTTGATTTGAGGACAGTTGTCTCTCCATCTATTGCTCTATCTCGCTAGTTATCTAACAAAGCAAGGAGAGAAGGAAAAGCATTTCAGCCAAAATTTATTCAAAAATGACTCCAGCCCCCAAATCCAGACCCATTGCGATGTGTTGATTCCAGCACACAACGATCCTGTACCACCGAGTTGTAGTTCCCGACAGACTTGCTCAAACTTTAACCTTGTACAGATGCAAATTGCTGTGTGGCTGGTGGGTGGGTATTGCCCACCTTCCTCAGAGTAGCGAACACAGAACCACTGCGCTACCTGGGCTCCCAGTGAATGCCTACAACATGCTATGTCTACTTTAGATTCCAAGGATCCAGCAATAAATAAGCTGAACAGGCCCTACGCTTGGGAGGGACAAAGTCAATAAAGCAGGTAAATAAACCCTATAGAAAGTGTAAGAGGACTGCTTTATCTAGAGTGGGCAGAACAGGATTGAAGAGGCCACCCGTTGCTGGTCCTTGAGTAGTGGGAAGGAGTGGCGAGCCAAGAAATGAATGAATCAGAGGCAGTGAGAACAGCACAGGCGCCCATTTTCCTAGGGAGGTGGGGCTGGAGAATGTCCACTCACACTTCTGTTCATCCACGTTGAATCCTGACCATAAGTTTAAGAACAGAAAGCCAGAGCCACCGATGGGCCAAGCAGTTGCTTTCTCACCACACTTGTTTCTGGTGTCCATTTAGGTACAAGTGGGCATGCGCCCATATCATCGTTGGCACAGCAGAGATCAGAGCGATAGTGTTAATGGGGCTGGTCTGACTACACTTTCTAGGACAATTCATCTGAAGATCAGAGTGAGTGGTCTAGGAAACTTTCTATTTGCCATATCTCTTCTGTGGCTCAGAGAAAGGACTCAAGATGTTGGCTATAAATCTGGCCTCCTTGCCTGAAAACCAAATTAACAAGAGAGATAAACAGCTGGCAATTGCTGTTAATAGGGTCTACAAGATGGCATTATAATGAGGAAGGCAATTGACAAGATCATTTAAAAAGAAGTAATGTGGCGAAAACATCCAGAGGCTATGTTTTCTAATAAAAAGGTTGCTTTCGATGACATACAATATCGAGCAGAATGCCCTCTCTATGTTTATTTTCCTTCAGATAGTAGCAGCTTCCAAATGCTGGGTCCCCTTCTTCACAGATTCAGATGTCAAGAATACTAGAGAATTCTTTAGGTAGAAGAGTCCAACATTTTTATTTTACAAGGACAGGGAATGAGGATCAGAAAGGTTGAAGGACCTGCTTGAGGTTACAAAAGCAGCCTTGATGGCTTTGTGGTTAAGTGCTTAGCTGCTAAGGGAAAGGCGAGGGGTTCAAATCCATCAGTGGTTGCATGGGCAAAAGACTCAATGGTCTACAGACTGGAGAAAGACCTTGTGGCCTGCTCTTGTAAAGATTACCACCTAGAAATGTGCTTGACACAATGGATGGATGGATGGATTGTGATAAGAGTTATACGAGCCCCCAATAAGATGATTTTAAAAAATAAATAAAAATTATGAATGGCATTCATATCCACTAACTTGGTTAATTTTTTTGGGAAAACTTGATGTCAAATGAACACACAGGCTATGGTACCTAACATAGTGTGATGCCATTTATGTACATTTTTAAACAGGGAAAGCAATACTTTGAACACTCATATAGATATACACACACACGTGTGTGTGTGTGTGTGTGTGTGTGTGTATCACAGAGGTGTCCATTGGGGTTGTATCCTTTCACCATACTTACTCAATTTGTATTCTGATCAAAGAACCTGGGAAGTGGAACTCTTTGAAAAAGATGACTAAAACAGGACTGGCGAAAGGGGTGTGCATAAGATATAAACTTGCGTGCTGAAACTCAAGAGGATGTGAAGCACTTACTCGTGGGGGATCAGCCTTCACAACTAAATGGAACCTAGGGAGCGGTTGTGTAATTGAAGGATAAATTAAAGAAACATCAGACAAGATATGAAGGGCTCACCCCTTCCATGGAGACTGGAACCAGAGAGTCTGTAATGTATTCTGTTAATAGGCTTATCGCATCTTGGGCTGGCAAGCCATGTCATACACATATGTAACAGGAAGGGGCTCTATTAGAGGTATACATGTAACAGGAAGGGGACGTGACAGGGGCATACACATGGCAGGAAGGTACATAGATAACAAGATAGATGGGTTCTAGAGTTAAGATGGTGGCTTAGCCTTGGCGTCTCTGAGCTGGTTTGACCTGCAGTGTCCCTGAGCTCTTCTCCAGGGGAACATCGATGATCCTTATAAGAAGGGAGTGGGCTGTACGTGAGTGAGGTGGTCTCATTGCTCTTGATGGCAGAAGACTGTCAGGCAGAAAGCCTTCCAGCGTATAGTAAGCCACCATGTGCTTGCAAGCAGCACCTTAAATCTGGTATTATGATGAGGTGGGGGGACTGGTGGGGAATAATTTTTACTTAGGAGAATGTGATGCGGATGCATCTCCAACTCATGAGCGTGAAGCCCTCCCTCCACCAGAATCTGTTGTCACTGTGAATCATAGCCAAGTCGATGATACCCAACAAAAACACACGCGTACATATACACATATGCACAGATGTATACATAGTGTATGTATGTGTGTGCATGTATATGTATAGATAAAATAGCTTGAGAAGTCATACAAAATTTGTTATAGCAATTAGTTTTCAGGCATTGGAAATAGCAATAAGGTGGGTAATAGATAAAGAAAAATTCCACTTTTCTATCAAATTTGGTTTCTTCTGATAAAAACTAAGGACATTGGGAAAACATGCTAAATTTTCCAATTCTGAGTGGTGGCTAATGTAGACGTTTACTGTATTAGATTCTGTACTATTCTGTAGTTGTGACACTTTTAAAACATGAAAAAGAAGAAGAAACTCAGATACACGAGGGGCTACCCCCAAACCCCTGAATTGTGCTGAACTGAATTCCTTGAACTCTTTGAAAAGTGCTCTCCACTCCCCCAAAGTGCACTGAGGTCCTTACAAGTTTACAGCGTATTTTGTCTGCTCTGGTAAGGCAAGCAAACTGTCCTGAGATACAGTCACGAATTCACAGTCTATTTTCCTTCCCCTGCCCACCAAATTCTTATTTTGAGGGGGGCAGTCAATATGGTATCCCTGAAATATTTTACTTTTTCTCTAAATCTGGCCTGATGTAGTAACCTGTTGAAGTGTAGGGAATTATGAGTGGAGGAAGTTTTCTCAGTACGTGAATGTAGGTAAAGTTATACGGGCCTGATTAGTATCAGGACCAGTTTTATTATCATGCGACTGAAAGGTCATTTATCATTATGTGTTCTAAAGCCAATGAATATCATCCTCGTTGCTTTTTTAAAATGCACATTTCGATGCATGCAATTAGGAATATCATTTAGAGCTAGAAAATAGAAGCAGATGTTTATATTGTAAAAGCACTAGGCTAAATGCCAGGCATCCCAAGTTCTACTTCCTGTCCTTCTATTAAATAGCTGTGTGCTTCTGGGCAAGGCACCTTCCCTTTCTGAGCCTCTGTTTCCTGATAAGAAAAATGAAGACGTTGGCATGGATGAGCAGTTATAAACGAGAGGTCTTTCAGTCATATTAGGTATATAGGTATGGGGTGTTTTTATTGCTCAATGTTTTAAATTAGTTACCGACATTTAATAACCAAGAGATCTTTACTAATAATCTGATGTTCTGGCTTTTTGTTAAAAAAAAGACTTGGTAATTCTATTCCCTGAACAATGGGTTGTTGCTGACTCGTGGGGAGGGGGGGGGACAGAAAGGGACAGTAGAGGGTCTATAATTTGCCACAGCTTCACTCTCCTCTCTTGTCATAACTCTGACTCACTCAATCCATTCAAATTACCACTGGGCTCCTCCAAGCATCTTTGTCCCAGAATTCTCTAACTATTGCTTTAGTATTGTAATTTCCTAAAGCTCAGAGACAAAGGTCTCGGAGTATAGTCAACAGGGTGCCAAACGGAAAAGAGAGCTAGGAGAAAATGAACCACGGCTTCGGATTGGCGGAAGAGCCCTGCTACTAGTGTTTAGGGTGGGAATGAATGCTATATTGGATTCAATAGAACTTTGTGCTGCACGTTTTATTCCTGTTTAGAGGAGACAACCGTTTTAAAGTAAAATCATGCTAGCAGTACAAAATGGAGTCATGACAGGGTGGCATGTTTGTAGAAAAAGTGGTGTCTAGAATATTTTTTTTTCAGCTCTCATTAAGAAATAATGGAGTAATATCAAATCCTGGGACCTGGACTTTGATTCTTCCCTCCAAAGGAAAGACACTCAGGCAGACCACACATCAATCCTGGTGTTCCTGTTAAAACTATCCGCCACGAGCAACTTTAGCAGCATGATGTCGACCAGACAGTAAGCCATTCTGCAAGCACTTGGAGGAAGAGGAGTCTCTCCTAACATCACCAGAGTGTCTGCTTTAATCAGATGGGGTGAGGTGGGGGTTGTGATCAGGTAACAGGGCAGCACAATTGCTGAAGGTCAGTTGTGTGTCTTACGGAGCGCCCGGCCCTTCTGCGGGAAGATGGTCCTCTCTGAGCACTGATTTAAGATGTCACTCAATCCTGCTCTGCGCTCTTCACAGGGGGCCTGAATTGCAGCGCTGGCTGCTCTCCAAGGCATTTAGCTGGTGAAGTGCCAAAAGAACATTATTAAAAAGCATTTTCACATATAAAAAGGGCTCAGTGATGTGCCCTCGAAAGACAGTTATGCATTATTGTGAGCCTTCTAGTCAATGATATGACCGTACTTCCGTAGCCTGGAAGCACAACTGGCCACATTTAGCATATTGAAACAAGCTCCTCTTTGGAAAGGATCAGAGGACCAGCCTTAATATGAAGTGCAATAGTCAGGGAGTGGCCGATGTGTCACCTTGAGCCTGCATAGTGACCTTAAAAAGGTAATTTCCTAGGATCCAACCTAATATCAGCCAATTGTGAAATAAGGTTACCTATGTTTCCTTTTTTAAAAAAGAATTTCAGGCCATGATAATAAACACACATAAAGCACTTGTATGAACCATCTGTGATTTAGTGGTAGAATTTTCAATGTCTCTGTGGGACATCTGGGTTTAGTTTTCACCCAATACACCACCCACACAGCCACCACCCATCTGTCAGTGGAGGGGCGTGTCTGGCAGTGATGCTGAACAGGTTTCTGAAGAGCTTCCCAACTAAGACACAATAGGAAGAAAGGCCTGGTGATCTATTTTGAAAAATCAGCCAATGACAGCCTGTGCAATCACGAGGTATTGACAGGATCAGGTATCACGCATCATAAGAACAAAACATCTTACCATAGTGATTGAGGTGGGGGAGTGCGGAGTGGATACCCAAAGCCCATTTGGAGGCCACTGGAGATCCCCTTGCAGAGGGGTCTCGGGGAGGAGATGAACCAGTCAGGGTGTGATATAGCAACGATGAAAAATACAACTTTCCTCTAGTTCTTAAATGCTTCCTCTCCCTCTCTCCCCCCAAGTATCATGATCTGGATTCTACCTTGCAAGTCTGGCTAGACCAGAGGATGTGCACTGGTACAGATAGGAACTGGAAACACAGGGAATCCAGGGCGGATGATCCCTTCAGGACCAGTGGTGTGAGTGGCGATACTGCGAGGGTAGAAGGAGGGTGGGTTGGAAAGGGGGAACTGATTACAAGGATCTACATGTGACCTCCTCCCTGGGGGATAGACAACAGAAAAGTGGGTGAAGGGAGACGTCGGACAGGGAAAGATATGTCAAAATAATAATCTATAAATTATCAAGGGTTCATGATGGAGGGGGGAGCGGGGAAGGAGGGAGAAAAATGAGGACCTGATGCCGGGGGCTTAAGTGGAGAGCAAATGTTTTGAGAATGATGAGGGCAATGAATGTACAAATGTGCTTTACACAATTGACGTATGTATGGCTTGTGATAAAGTTGTATGAGCCCCTAATAAAACTATTTTAAAAAAGAAAAAAGAAAAATCAGCCAATGAAAACCCTATGGTCACAGTGAGCCAATCAACAACTGCTTATGAGGCTAGCACAGGTTCGTACAGTGGCGAGGTTGCCGTGTATTGGGGGCCAATTTGGTATCAGCTAACAGAAGAAGACAACTCAACTGCCAACATTTTATTATGTACAGAGCAGTTAGGGAGGTCTCGAGTTTTCATGTGGAAGGTCTGTATTTCAGGAAAGCGTCGTTTCCTCTGGATTCGTGTTGCTCACATGTTGTCTAGGTTTATTTGTCATCGCATCAGTTAAATGAAAGGTGATGCCCATTGCTTTTATCTCAATAGTTGTAGCATTTGTGTATAATGCCCAACCCAGATGTTTTCTAATTTTCAAAAACAAAAGGCTTGCTGATTTTTATTCCCCCAGTGGAACTCGTAACAGAGAACATAAATGGGCAGCCTGTAGGTGAATTTCATCTGCAAACATGTTTCGTTTTGTGTATGGAAATTTTAAAATATTCTTAGTTGATGCCTAACATTCTAAAATTTGGATAATTTAACACCCAAATCCAAATGTCCAGGTTCTCTTGGAAAAACAAAGCTCTGACCACTCCAGGTGCACATTCCCACGTAACAAAGTCTACTGGGCAAACTGTGGCTGCTGCCTTCAGAGGGGGAACACACTCTCTACTTTGCCACAGTCCCCACCACTTCTTACTGCCCCACACTTGTCATAATTAACTCATTTATGCTGCTTCTAAAGGGTTCCTTCTAAAGAGGCTGGGAGTTATGCGTTGGACTGCTAACAGCAAAGTCAGCAGTTCGAGACCTCCAGCCTCTCCCAAAGAGAAAGATGAGGCTGTCTCCTCAGACAGATGAGATTCACAGTCTCAAAAACCCCACCTGGATCACTATGAGTCAGAAACCACTTGCTGTCAGTAGGTTTGTTTTGGCATGGCTCCCCAACACCCCCCTCGCCCAACATGACCCTTAAAGCGTCCTGCTGGTGCAGCCGTTAAAGCCAATGCCTGATTGTCCAACAAGCAAGGTAAATGTAGCCTTACTTGCAGTCACTTACTGCTCGGTCGTGAACAACTTCACATCTTCACCATATCAAAGATTCTGCATCCATATGGCTGTCCATCTGTCTGTCTCCCAATCTCACAGAAACTTCTTACAGAACCAAGGCACAGAATAATTGTGAGGATGGTGCGGGACCTGGTGATGTTTCATTCTCTTGTACATAGGGTTGCTATGAGTCAGAACCAACTCCACGACACCTGACAACCTAACAGCAGGCACACCTGGGTAATCTGCCCCTGATTTAAGCACTCTTCTGCTAACCAAAAGATTGGCAGGTTGAATCCACCAGCCATTCCATCGCAAAATGTGTGGCAGTCGCTTCTTTAAATATTTACAGTTTGGAAACCCTATGGGGCAGTTCTAGTCTGTCCTGTAAGGTTGCTATGAGATGCGATCAACCTGATGGATGGGGTGTGTCTGGAGGGGTGGGGGGAGTGCCCTAGGGAGCCCTGGTGGCATGATGGTTCTGCAATGGACTGCTAATTGCAAGGTCATCAGTTCAAAGTCACCAGCTCTCTGCAGGACAAAAATGGGGCTTTCTACTTTCATAAAGAGTTACAGTCTCAGAAACTCTCTGGCAGTTTTACCCTGTCCTATAGGGTCACCATGAGTTAGGATTTTGGGTTTTATACGGTCCCTGAATTCATCATGTCTGAAAATCTGATTGTCTTCAAACAGCCAAGTCCCTAGGGTTTCAGTACTTTTCCAACCTTCTATCCAGACTTTTGACTATATTCTCTCCTAATTGAAGCCATTTCTTTCAGGAATGCCACTCAAAAGCGTTGCCTCTTTCATCACCCCTTTTCTGGTTCCTTCCCTGTCACTTTACACTTCTCTAATATCATACATAGCATTTCACTTTTTTGATAGGTAAAGCACTGTGATAGTGCCTTATGCGTTAAAGCCCTCAGAGCACGTTCATTTTATTGAGCTAGTCTCGACTGTATCCCTCACTCGTTTTTAGACTCTAATGTTGGTGGAGCCCTGGCGGTGGAGTGGCTACACATTGGGCTGCTAATCTCAAGGTCAGCAGTTTGAAACCTGCTCTTCAGGAGGAAGGTGGAGCTTTTTTCTCCCCAAAGAGTGAAAGTCTCGGGCAGGCACAGGGCAGTTCTGCTCTGTCAATAGGGTCGGTCTGAGATGGAATTGACTCCGAGATGGAATCAACTCGGCGGCAGCGAGTTTGTTTTCCTAGTGATTTATACAGAATCTGTGCTTCACAAGTACACACTGAATTTGGTAGGAGTGCCCACCCAGCATTGGCTTCATCCTCCCAGATGTAGCCATTTAGGATGGAAAACAGAAATCCCTGCATTAGTAAGAGTGTGGGAGTGGGTCACAGGGGACGTAAAGGGAAGAATTAGAGCTGTTTCTCAAGCAGCTCCTTGAGAAGCTTGCTGAGAATGCAGATTTTTGGTCCAAGAAGGTGGCCCTCTGGGGCTGGAGCCCAGCACACTGAGGGTTAATCAAGTCCTCAGGTAGTTCATGAGGACACTGATGAGTTACTGATTCTCAGGGCTGACTTGTAGGAATTTTACTTATGGCACTTTGGAAAAATACCAAATCCTACCCCCAGAGATTCTAATAAATTTTTTCCAATATATATTTTTAAATCTCTCCAGAGAACCCGAATATGCAACCAAAGTTGCTAATTCTGCAATTTTATGTTGAGTGAGAAGGAAAAATGTTTTGTTTGTTTATTTGGTTGTTATTTTATGAATATTTATTTATCCAAAAAATGGGAGTTGGAAAAAAAGCCCTTTATCACTTTAAAAATAATAAACCAAAGTCAAACCAGTGTGGGCTTTGAGTCTATAACAATTCATGGTGACCCCACGTGTGTCAGAGTAGAGCTAAGCTCCTTAGGGTTACACTTGCATTAAAAAGATTTTTTTTTCAATGATGAGGGCAACAAATGTACAAATGTACTTGACAAAATTGGTGCATGTATGGATTGTGATAAGAGTTGTCTGAGCCCCCAATAAAATGATTATTAAATAATTAAAATAAATAAAACACTTATGCATATAAAAAAAATTTTTTTTTTCTAAAGAAGATCCCCCGCCTTTCCTCTGAGGCCCCTCTGGGTGGTCTTGCACTGTTTGGTTAGCAGCTGAGCACGCTAACTATTTGTGCCACCCAGGGACTGTGTGATAACAATAACTAATATTAAGAATCCACGCTTGATCTAGCACTTTTCCAAATGTTTTCCATATCCTAACTAATCTAATCCTTACAACTCTATAAGGTGGTGGTGCTTTCTTAAGTGCCACGAAATCAGCTTCAACTCGGAGAGCCAGTGTAGAACAGAACTAAATACTGCCTGGTCCTACACAAGCCTCACACCGGTTGTGTTTCGGTCCATTGTTGCAGCCACTGTCGCAATCCTTCCTTTTTCACTGACCGTTTTCTGCATCAGGCATGTCTTTTTCCAGGGACTGGTCCATCCTGATAACATATTCAAAGCACATGGGACCAAGAGGACCACGCTTGATTCTCAAGAGCATTCTGGCTGTACTTCTTTTAAAATAGTTTGTCCTTCTGGAAGTCCAAGGTGGTTTCAGTAGTTTTTACCAACACCCTAAGCCAAATGCATTAGTTCTTCTGTGGTGTTCCTCATTCACTGTTGAGATTCAGTCAGATCATATGACCTTTCTAGCCATAGTCTCTGAGGGCACCTGGTGGCATAGTGGGTTATGTGTGGGGTACTAACCATAAGGTGAAGAGTTCAAAATTAGCAGTCGCCCTGTGGGAGAAAGAACAGCTTTTTTCACTCTTGTTAAGAGCTGCAGCCTCAGAAACCCACAGGGGTGGTCCTACCCTGCCCTATAGGGTTGCTGTGAGTCAGAATGGACTCGATGCCTGTGAATGAGCCACAGTCTTTTATGTGATGTGTCATAAAGTCCACCCTCTGTGCGTGTGGTTATAAGCCCATTTTGGATGGAGTTCTCTGCTATGCTAATGGACAGGTTTAAGACAGAGTGTATTCTTAGTCTCCACCTTATTAGAGGATGTGAACCAACTCACCCTTTGTTTCTTTCTGGATATGGTCTGCTGACAGACAAAAGCCATGCCTCCATCAAAGTCATTCCTCTACGTACAAGAGCCATCTCAGAAGCAGAGAGAATCCTGGGACCCCCAAGGAAAAGAAGCCACCAGCAGAACCATGCTGTCTGAAGCGGCAGAGGCAGGAGAAGCCACACTATTTCGAGAACAAAGGTCAAGGCAAGAAGACCATGACGTGTGGTGCAGACATTGAGAATGTGAGGCAGAGCAGCAGGTAGGCTTCTTAGCCATGGAGGCCAAGGCCAAGGAACCATGTGACTGAGAGGTTGTCACCCAGAAAGAAACATAGCTGTTGTCTAAGGGGCGGTGCTGCTGTGAGCTAACAAGTATCTGCTTAATGTTTTATAATCTTGACTTGTAACCTGTTCACTTCCCTAGTAAGCTCTCACGCTCACGAGTATTGTCTGTGAGTTTTGTGTGGCCATTGCAATGGATTGATCCCAACAGAGAAGTAGAGCGCAGTGGGAGACGTGGCTAATGTCAGAAGAGGGTGAAAGAAGGATGGAGGGAGTAGGTACGTGGTAGAAGCTTGTGTGGTATTGCGTTTGTGTAGAGAGTCGTTTTCTCCCTTGTGCAGCCAGAGGGCGTCAGATGTGGTCCTCTGCAGTTTGGACCTTTTTCTGGCTTTCACATGCTGGCTTTCACAAGGTGACTGGAAATACCATGACTTGAGATGATTTATAGTGTTCTCTACTATAAAATAAAAAAGATGTCTCTAAAGGAAACCGTAGATATATATCAACTATAGATATACAAATGGATTTGGTGTTTGCACTAAATCGTAGCCCTAACTTAAGAACAATTCGTTCTTATAACATTGGCCACACTTGATACGCTAATGAAGAGATCGCTGAAGCTATGGGTGTCATATCAAAATGAGGTGAAGAAACTAGATAGTGCCTGGCTATCAGAAAGTGTAGGGATCTTAAAGCCTTCTCTTAAAATAAGTAGTGAAGGATCAACTAAGTCCACGTGGAAGAAGCACCCCAGCCTGTGTGACCCAAAGATTGTAAATAATAAAATCCAAATATGGAGGAGGGAAAGGTGAAGGCTGTGGATGACAGTGGAAGTCCAAAAGACATTTGCAGATTCCATACATGGATTAAATCTCTGGCGAATCCTTTCTGTCCATGGTCCCGGGATGTGAATAGCCTTGTTATCAGACAGAGAACATTGAAAAGTTGTTTATTTTAAAAGTAGTTAGGTGAAAATATAACACTCTATCATTTTATTTCCCTTTTGACCCAGTTTAAAGCTGTTTCTGTTTTTAATATTTTCTGCTTTCTGTCCCACTGAAGTTTTACTTTTGTTTTGTGGTTGTTTCTTGTTCTTATTTTGTATATGATTTTCAATATATGACATCCAGGATGGGTAAACCTATAGACAGTAACAGAATTAATAATTACCTAGGGGCATAGCAGAGAAAATTTGGGGAGGGGTCGCTAACTACAATGAGTACAAGAAAGAAGAAACTATTCTGAAATTGATTGTAGTGATGATTGTACAACTCTTTATAGGATGAACAGTTGTATGATATGTGAATTGCATGCCAATAAAACTATTAAAGAAAGAAAATACCATGGCTTGAGTCAAGCACATCTTAATCTTGAAAGTGACATGTTTACTTGTTATCATTTAAAAGAGAACTTTTGCAGCAGATTTGCCTATTAAAATGCACCCTCTGATTTCTGGATTGCCACTTCCATGAGCATTGATTGTGGATCCAAGTTAAATGAAATCTCTAACAACTTCAATCTTTTCTTCATTCATCATGATGTTGTCTATTGGTCCGGTTTTGAAATTTTGGTTTGTCCTTCACTGTTCCCTTTAAAATACATCTTCGACGTTGGACAGGGCAAGATATGACAAAATACCCATTTATAAACTATCAAGGGCTCATGCGGGAGGGGGGAGCGGGGAGGGAGGGGAAAAATGAGGACCTAATGTCGGGGGTTTAAATGGAGAGAAAATGTTTTGAGAAACGATGTACAAATGCGCTTTACACAATTGATGTGTGTATGGATTGGGATAACAGTTGTATGAGCCCCTAATAAAATGTTAAAAAAAATAAAAAAAATAAAATACATCTTCGTCTTATCTCAGGTGTGGTTTTATCGTGAGAAAATTGCCACATTTTGGATCCACCGACTCTTCTGAACAGAACGATTCAAACAAAAGAAAACAAGATAAAGAGGCGACCCAAATCAAGGTGTGGTTCAATGTGTAAGAGGAAGATTTTGACCAGCTGTCCACCAGGAAGGCTGGAGCTGAAGGGCTGGAGACTACGGAGGGCATGGGCTAGTTCTTCGGTGCTGGCGGGAGGCTAGGAAATGTGTCAGGAGAAGCTTCCCCATGGGGAGGCCCACACCTTGGCCAGGCTTGGTGTGATCTTGCCTGTGCCAGTATCCTCAATCTGGCTCTGTCAATAATGTCCAGCAGGTTTTTTGGCATCAATGGCCAGGGCATGCATGCCATAAGCATCCGCTGTTTTGTACTCCTCTTGCAGGCTAGTCTAGTCAACACACACTGTTGGGCCAGTTTCAATTTGTTGATGAGCACCCCAGGTGGGAGTTCCACAGCTTCTGGGTCACTTCGATCTCTCAGTGCATGCTGGCCAGCAGGACAGGAATGGTCTCACCCATGGTCGCCAGGGCCATCCTTAGGACCAAAACAAATTTCTTCACCACCTGTTCGGACTCCTCCGGCGAGTCTGGCTGGATCTTAGTGGACATCTCCATGACAGCTTTCACCAGGCCAGTGATGTTCTCATGCTCCTCGTCCTTGGAGTGGTCCAGACTGGCCTGATCTCTTGGTTTTCAAGGGAGCAACCAAGGGCTGAAACAGAATTCCTGGGCTGCAGAAGCTGCGACTTGGAAGAAGAGGGGATGAGGGGAAGAATTCGGGGAAACCCACTGGGCTGACAATTCATAGACTAATTATCCAAACTGCAATATGCTAACACTACTTTACAAAAGAAGAATAGAAAAGCTGTATTTTGAAAACTTGAGTCATTTTAGAAAGAAAAAAAACAAACATGACAGTGACTCTCCCCATCTCTGCTGCCTTTTCCTCGCATGTGAACGTGAGAGGCCACTGGTTGGAATCTAGCTGTGGGACGCAGCTCAGGATTCCTGACGTCTGTTATCTGAATGACGGGCCAGTTTTTTGTAGCAACGTTATTTCTCATAGGAGCAGCAATGCTTTCTACCAAAGCACCTCTAAGCAGGGTCGAGAAGTCATGTCACCGAGCCCATTTCCATTTTTACATCATTTATAAAGATTAAATCATGTCGACCATCGCATAGCCACTGGGGTTAACTACTTCTTCATTGTATGTCTGTCTTCCCAGGAGAGTTTCAAGCAGAACAGGGCTTCAGTTTTCTTTGATGTCTGGTTGTACCATCTATTCTTATAAATCATCATTTGGAAAACTATGCCCAGATTATCAGGATGAATGTAGTTAACAGTGCAGTTACTTTCACCCATTAAAAAGGTGTGACCAGTAAAGCCCTTGGTGTGACAAAAAGGAAAAAGATCATGTTTCTCTTTACATTAAGTTGTAATCCATATTGAACGCTGCCATTTTTATTTTGATCAGCAAGTACTTTAAGTCCTCTTCACTTCCAGCAAGCAAAGTTCTGCACATTGCAGGGGGTTAATAAGCCTCCCTCTACTCCTGGTGCCATGTTCATCTTCATATAGTGCAGCTTTTTGGACTGTTGATTCAACAGACAGATTCAATAAGTATGTTGAAAGGATACAACCCCACCCACATTTTCCCTGGTTTTAAATACTTGCTCTGCTTGAACTCCTGCCTCTTGGTACATACAGAAGTCAGTATGAGTACGTTCTGGAAACCCTATTCTTCCTGATGTTAATCATAGTTAATTATGATCCACACAGTCAAAGGTCTTTGCAAACATCTCTCTGCTATTCTCTGCTTTTGGTCAAGATCTATCTGATGTTGGTAAGCAATGTTATTCCTTGTGCCACGTCTCTTCTGAATCTGGCTTGAATGTCTTGCAGGGTGGGTTGGTGGACTGCTGCAAGCACTTTTGAATTATCTTCAACAAAAATTTACTTGCGTGTGGTATTAATGATATCATTGGATAATTTACACACTTTGTTGTGTTACCTTTTTTTGGAATGGCACAAATATGGATCTCTTCCAGTGGATTGGTCAGGTAGCTGTCTTTTGAATTTCTTGGCCTGGACTCAGGAGGGTTTGCAGTGTCTCAACAGTTTGTGGAACCATTTCAATTGGTGTTCTGCGAATTCTCAGAGCCTCATTTTTAGTTAAGGCCTTCAGTGCAGTTTAGATTTCTTTCTTTAGTACCACTGGTTCTTGGTCCTACGCTACATGTTGAAATGACTGAACATTAACTAATTAGTTTTGATACAATGACTCTGTATCTACCTTCCATCTTCGTTTGATGCTTCGTGCAGTGTTCAATATTTTGCCCATAGAACCCTTCAGTATTTCAATGCGAGGCCTAACTTTTTTCTGCATTTCTTTCAGCGGGGGATATGTTGAGCATGTTCTTCCTTTTGGCTTTCTAACTCCAGGTCTTTATTCATTTCATTATTTTACTGTGTCTTCTTGAGCTACTTTTGAAATTTTCTGCTCAGCTCTCTTTTACTTCATTTCTTCCACATGCGTTAGCTGCTCTATAATCAAGAACAGGCTTCCAAGCCTCCTCTGACATCCACTTTGACCTTTCCTTTCTTTCCCGTCTTTTTGTTTTCTTCATGTATGATGTTCAGGATGGCACCCCACACAGCTTGTTAGGTCTTTAGTCATTAGTCTTCAATGTCTGAAATCTGTTCTTGAGATGTCCTTGAACTTCATGTGGGATACTTAGGGACCTTTTTTGGCTCTTGTGGACTTGTTTCAATTTTCTTAACCGTGAACTAGAACTACATATGAGCAACTGATGGTCTCTTCCAGAGTCAGTCCCGGGCCTTGTTTTGACTCATGACATTGAACCTCTTCATTGTCACCTCACACAGATGTAGTCAGTTTGATTCCTGTGTATTTCATTCTGGTGAGGTTCGTGTCTACAGTCATTTGTGCTGCTGAATAAAGGTATCTATCACGAAGAAGTTCTTGTGAAATCCTATCCTGCAGTCCATCTCCAGTTTCATTTCTGTCACCAAAGTCCTATTTTTCAAGTACTTTTCTTTCCTCTTGCCTTTCAACTTCCCATCTCATCCGTGATCACCACTATACCACCAGGGCTCCTGCTCTGGAGGCCAGAGTACGAGTTAGGGCATTGGCCCTGTTGATATCGTCTGAGGGGCTGGGTGAGCAACGACTCCAGGCCTGGCCACTGGCTTCTTTCCAGCGGTCGCAGGCAATCCTTGGGGTTTCTGGGCTTGTCCATCAGTCCTCTTGTGTGAGACTCTTTATCTGACATGACTCAGAAGGGATAAAGATTAGAATCCAGACTACTATGGTAGGGCTTCCTTTCCTGGTAAGCATTCTTTTCCCCCCAATAGTCACATTCACAGGTATACGTATTAGTAGTTCAATCTATTCCCCCCACAGTGTTACTAAACTGTGGTTGGGTTCAAGCGTAGGCGTTGAACTAATAAACTCGACGTTCACCAAAACAGAAAGCAATATATTTGTGTGATAATTACCGGACTTGTTTGTGAAATGAACCAATCCATAGTGCTATGGCAGAATTGGCTCAATTTCCAATGTGCGGTCTGGTCACAGAACGCACCTGTAAAGCAATTTGGGAAATATTTCCCCTATATCAGGGAGCTCCTTGTCAACTCATTTGGGGATTAACAAGAAAATCTCCCCAGAACGTCTTCGTGAATGCTATACTTCTCTTAGCATCGGATCCAGAGAGAATCTCTACCCTGTGTCTCTTTAGCTATTTTGAATGAACCTGGCTGAGAGGTTAACAAGAAAACACTTGTGAATCACAAAATTATTTGGGGGATTAAAACAGCTATCACCCCAAGGTCAGGGGAGGGCCTAAAGGACAAGTTTCCCCTACCCCTCTCCCCCCTCCCCTTTCTTTCTGCTCCTGTTTCTTACAAGAGCAGAGACAGCAGGCTTGCATGAATCTTGGACCAAGTCGCTTAGCCAGACCCATTGGGGTCTCTGAGTGTGTTGTGCGCCTCGCACAGGCTTCTTGCTCCGTCCCCTTTATTCTAAGGGTACCTTAGGGTAGAATAAAAGGTCCTGGGATGCTCCAAGCTCTGGAGGAGGCATCAAGTCCCTCCACAAGCTTGAGTGCCCGGAGGGAGGAGTGTGGCAAACTGTGGCAGCCCTCCGACCCCGGTCACCAACCTCCCCCCGCCAGCGCCAGGCCCTCGGCGCCCCGGGGCACCCTCGGGCGTTCTCGGTCGGGGAAGCCGAGCCCAGCCAGCAGCCGCGCACGGCGGGGCCCAGGGCGCCCCCTCCTTCCTCCCGCTCGCGCTCCCCCTCCCC
>NW_022103928.1:10168353-10182669 GCF_000313985.2 Echinops telfairi
CCGCCGGAGGTCCGGGCCGCCGGAGCGCGCAGGAAACTCCGCCCCGCGGCTCGGCCACCGGTTCCCCGGGCACTCGGCGCGGCGCTGGGGTCGCCTTGCGGGCGCCGGGTCGGGAAGTTTGGCGGTTCGGAGGCGTCGGCGCTCGGGGGGCCGGCGGGCGCGCCGCGGGGACCGTGGGCGCTGCTTGCGGGCGGTGGGTGGGAGGGGGCAGCCGAGCTGAGCCAGGGCAGCGCCGGCTGCCCGGAGATGCCCGGAGATACGGACAAGGGGCCGCCGCGGAGCGGGGCCGAGAAAGCCCCCGCGGGGGCGGAGGGCAAGCGTCTGCTGGAGCTGCGCGTGCAGAATAGGCGGGTCCGGTCCCGGTGGTACCTGTGCGTGGGGCTCTCGCCCTCTCCCCCATCCGGAGCCCTGTGATCTGGGGAGGGGTGACAGGGGATCTTTAGCTACTCTTCCGAGACGTGGCCTTTGGGGTGGACTGAAGGCTGATCGTTCTCCTAAAGCCCCATGCTCCGAAGGGCACTAGGGAACTGTGCCGGGTCGTGTTCACCCGAGGGAGGGCTGAGACTGGGCTTCCTCGCCTCCGGGCCGGGCAGAAGCAGCCGCCCGAGGAGATGGCTCTCCTTTGTGTGGTCGCTTCCTTCCAGATGTGAGGGAGCTGGGCTGGGCGCTCCTGGGTGGGGTAATAATTAGCCGGCACATTCCTGCGATCTGCAAGGACTTGTAAACATACCAGTGCCAACTCCTCTGAACTTTGCGAGCCCACTTGGTCTGCTCGCCGGTAGGTACCCAGGGGGCCGCGTCTGGAAGGCCCCCCTCGGGAAGAAAGGTCCGGGAGTGCTGACAGCAGCAGCTTTCTGCGAAGCTGGTTGAGCCTTCAATGGTCGCTAGCGTGTGCCCCAGGGAACGTACTGCCAGTTCGGAGGACTTGTGCCAGATTGTAGCGCAACCCCGACATGCTGCTTCCTGTCCCGAGGAGTGCTTGTGTGGAACTTCCAGATCAGAGGTCTGAAGAGGAAGACAGGCATCCTTGCTTCATCTCTTCAGCCTGCACTTTGATCTGTCATAGATGTGCTGTTGAGAACCGTGGGGACGTTTGCTGGGAGCTGACTGTGCGTCCGCACCCTGGCAGGCACCTTTGGGGGCATCATAACACAAGGGGCCCCGGCAGAAAGGTGACAGAGCTTGTCATCTGTTTCGTTACTTTGGTCATTGGTGGGTTGTACAAGGTCTTCTTCCAGAAGCCAGCCTTTAACCCCGAGAGAGCCTCTGAAAGGGCTGTGTGGTGGTATTGATGACGGAGAGGAAAATATCAATAATGATGACTACCTCAGATGCTTTTTTCATAAGATTAAATGAAAAAGATGATGCTTAGAAGAGTAATTTACAGACGGCAAGCACTCAGTATATATATATATATATATATATCTTTGTCTCGAAATTAGGTATCAAAATACCCCTACAAATTGGTGATGGTGTAGTAGGGATTTTATAGGTACTCTGGTCTCAACTGAGTGAGTGAAGGGAGGCGTCAGACAGTGCAAGACATGACAAAATAATGATAATTTTTAAATTATCAAGGGTTCTTGAGGGAGGGGAGTGGGGAGGGAGGGGAAAATGAGGAGCTGATACCAAGGTTTAAGTAGAAAGCAAATGTTTTGAGAATGATGATGGCAACAAATGTACAAATGTGCTTGACACATGGATGTATGTATGGATTGTGATGAGTTGTACGAGCCCCCGATAAAATGATTTTAAAAAAAGTAACACACGCATCTTGTGAACAGTGCTGACATTACCTCTTGTGAGGGGCCTGTAAAAAATGTGTAGTGTGGTAGTCTGGGTACTTTAGAGAAACAAATCCACAGATACTCATGTATAAGGGAGAGTTTTATATAAAGGTTAAGTGCGCATCAAGAAAACATCCCACCCCAATGCTGCCCAAGCCCACAAGTCCAACATTAACCTATTAACCCATATGTCTAACACCAACCCACAAAGTCCTCCTCCATCTCACAAAACACGCACAATGATGCCTACTGCAGGAGGAAAGCCAAGTCAGTGAATGTGTAAGCATCTCAGCGCTGGCAAGGGTCTCCACATGGGTGCTCCAGCACCCAGGGCTGCATCAGGGTAGGTCCATGTGGCTTCTCAGGGATGTCTTGCACGAAGTGAGCCTTTGCCAGCTGAAGCAGGGAACTGGCTAAGGCAGCCGCACCCTGGTCCAACCATCAGAGAGCAAGAGACCCGAGAACTGGAAAGGCGAGGCTCATGGAGCCATTTATTCCTCCGCCCTTCAATTAACCCCGCATGTGTTTATCGGCCAGGTTGGCGCAATAAACGAACCACCTCATGTGGGTTGAAAAGATAATGGAACCTTTCCACCAACTTTTGAAGTCCTCTCCTAGACAACAAACCAAATCAAAACCAAACTCGCTGCCACCCAGGCCATGCTGACACGTAGTGACCCCCTGTGGGTTTCTCACATGGTAACTGCTTATGGAAACAGCCCAATCTTTCTCCCCAAGGTGTCGCTTGTGGTTTTGAACTGCCAATCATGCAGATTTCCGCCCAACTCATAACCACGAGGGTTCCAGAACATGCCAAGCTATTCCGAGGACTTCTTAAAACAGGAGGGGTTTGTCACTTCTTTGTCAAGCTTGTGAATGAGAAAGTCAGTAATGCAGGTGGATTGTGCGAGAGGGCTTCAAACAGTTCCTGGGAAAATTCCTTTTATTTTTTTCATTCTATTCCTCACAAAGTCTTTGGTGAACCCCTCGAATTTGCACAGGATGATGATGGAAAAAGAAGAAACCGGTGGTGTCCTTATAGTGAGGTCTGTTTTCCATTGTCACTGGACAAATTCCCAAAAGCCACTTCTCTTTAGTGTACGCATCATTGTCTGCCCTTCCCTTACTTCTGAAGTTCAGAAATGTCCCTCTGAGTGGCAAGCAAGGTAATTGGCTTCTCCAACAGATCATCTAGAAACGTGCGGGAGAAGGTCTGACTGAAGCAGGGTATTAGAAACCAGATGAAGTTTTCTCAGTCATGTTTACTGTCACTGGCCTCAATTTTCAACCAGCCTAAGAATGCCAGCTCTCCGGTTAACTCCACAGATTTAATCAAGACTCTGCAGGGCTTTTGAGCAAATGAAGAGGAAGTTTTGGCTAGCAGACAATACAAATAAGAGACATGGAAATCGGTTAAAAATACTCTGCTTGTCTTTTCCAGCCTGGAGTAGTTGTCTGGAATTTCCCACAGCCCTTCACCGTTACTGTGGACACATCTTACACAAGTGAAAGCTTAAGGATGCATGCAGTGATAACTATGTCTTCTTCTCCCCTCGCGGAGCCCCAGAGAGCTGATCTGATCCTGAAGGCACTGTTCTTACATGCTCAGCTAGTACTGAGGTTCAGTGAAACCACCAGCTTCTAGGAATGAATGAATGAATGAGTGAATGAATGAATGAATGAATGATGCCGCTCAGCTCTCAGCTGGGCTTAGGTGTCTCTTAGGTGTTCATAAGCTGGGCTTATGAACCACTCTCCTGGGCTTCTACTGTGTTTAAGAAGGCAGGGCTCCATGGTTGTGTGTTCCTTTCCAAGTCCTGGATCGAGATGTCTCTCCTGTTCTGGCAAGCCTGTGTCCTGAGCAGTCAGACAGAGATGGCTAAGTTAGCATTGTGCAGTAGCTCCTTACTTGACAAGCCATCTCAGTAATTTAGGAGCCAGCCCCATTTTCCTCAATAACCTGATTAACTAGAATAACTGTGTCATTTCTTATCTCATTCTTCCCCGTGAAATCTACTTTTACCCTAATCTCATAAGATAGTGTTTTTCAGAATGAAGGTCATAAAATCAATTTTGTGTGTCAGAACCAGTGTGTGTGTGTGTGTGTGTGTGTTTAAGAGAGAGAGAGAGAGAGAGAGAGAGAGAGAGAGAGAGAGAGAGGGAGGGAGGGAGAGAGAGAGATTGATTGATTGATACTAGGACAGCAAATATCAGCACCATTACAAGCAGGCTCAAAAAGTCCCATTGTCTTTTCCTTTCCATTTCCCGCGAGCTTTCTGAAGGCCCCTTATGTATATTACTAGGGGTGCTAAGTTTCAGGAAACGGAGTCTGTTCTATATCTGAAGCTGTGTGTGGTGCACTCTCTAGGTTGCAGTGTCTATGTAATTCCTATCACGAAGTGCTAGCAAGAAAAAAAAAGTGAGTGCTTCCACAGTGTCACTTAGCACTCTCTTCGTGATGGCATACAAATAATATATTGTCCTCGTGGTTTGCGGAGGCTGAGTGATGTCGGGGTTGAACTGTTAAACTGCTAACGGAAGGGTCTGGAGTCGAAGCTCACCAGCCAGCCACTCTGTGGGAGGAGGATGCAGCATTCTGCTTCCGTAAATAATGCAGCCTTGAAACTGAGCTACCAGGCTCCTCTGCTCTGTCCTATTGGGCTGCTTACCATGAGTGTGAATGGACCCCACAGCTTTACAGATGGGTTCAAGTTACTAAAAGTACATGGGCAAGACTGGCTTCAAGGGCATGTTATTCAGGGCTGCACAATGCCTACAAGACCTGCTGTCTTTCTTTTCTATCTTTAAGTCGGCCTTTGTCTTATTTTCTTTGGGTATTGGGTTCCTTCTTGTGTAGCATTGCCAGGTCACACAATCCCAGGTTCAAGTTCAACAGGAAGAATAAGCTCTCCTTCCCTGGATTCGGAATAAAAATTCTCAAAAGCAATTCTAATTAGCCAGAGAAGCCTGGCTGGAGGAAACCAGTGGGCTTCTTAGCCTTTGCAGAAGCTTAGGGCTTCGTCCCCGGGGTGGGGGTGAGGGATAGGGGTGGAGTCCCACTCAGACAGTGTGGTCCCTCAATTCTGGTGGGTGGATCCACCGGGTGGGTGCAGTTGCTAGAGGAGGAAATCAATGCTCAGGACTTCAGTGCACAAATGGCTAATGCAGTATAGGCTGAATCCTCTGATGCCCACATAATGGAAGAAGAGATGTGTTATGTGCAGGCAAACAGGTTATCCATGGGATTTCTCCTGGATGTAGGGAAAATATTAGCTGTCACCTTGAACATGGCCATGGCCAATATCAGGATTTATGAGACAGAAACACAGAGTAAGTCAAATGAATAGTAGTCACCTGGGTCAGTGACACTCATATATGTATAAGAAGGAATTTTATATCAAGAAAGCATCCAGCCCAGTCCAACTCTAGTCCATGGATCCAGAGCTAGCCAGAGCCGTCTTTAGACTCACCTAGCCAAAGGTCAACGAGGCAGACAGGTGCAGTGGGATCCCAGGAGATCGCAGGCCGGTGGGTGCGCAGAAGTGTCATCCATGGTTGGTAAGAAGATAGCAGGGCACAGACAGCTCAAAGGTTGGCTCCCGATGTCAGTGGCCCAGATGGGTTTGCAGACACAGAGTCCCAGGAAGGACAAAGGTGATGGGCAGAAGGGGCAGGAGAAGTTCCTGCTGTCTTTCTTGTAGAAAAGGCTACCCCTCAAGGAAGCCTCATCAGGCTATGACCTGTTTGATAAGTTGTACCCCTACACTGTTATATAAAGTCAGGTTGACATACAATCAGCCTCCCGCATTGCTCTACATTCCAATAATGTTGATTGGGGGGAGAAGCCAGATATATTGATTATAAAAGAGCCCTGGTGGCAGGTTCAGATAAGATTTGGGCTGTTAACTTGGAGGTCATTGGTTTAAACCCACCCACTGCTCCTCAGGAGAGATGAGGCTGTCTACTCCTCTAAAGGTTTACAGCCTCGGAAACACTGTCTTTGTGAATGGGAATCAACTCAAAGGTCTGGTTTTGGTGGGTATTGATAAAAAACATTAAGATTATAAACCTCTCACCAGAGATCATCATGATCTATATTGCATTTTGTGCAAATCAATTTGTTGTGCTAATAATGGAGTATTGGAACTAATTATTGAAAGGTATCCTGTCATAAAGCCTAATATGAATATGTTTTCTCCTCTGAGACTCTTCAGCCTTGAGATGTTTGCCTGAACCTATGTGATTTGGAAGTGAGGATCAGCCTTTTCTGTCTTCTGTCGGGTAATAGACAGTTAATTACCCAGTGGGTAAGAGGGTCCGAATTGTGTGTGGTTGGGAACATCATGTTCACTCCCAGCAGATTTCCCCCAGAAGTAGGGTGAGCCTGCTGGCTTGCCCGGGTCAATCCTGGTTAATGTCTGTGGCTCCGTTTTGGACAATGAATTATATGGGGTGCCCCCTATAGCCAATTTAAGAACGCATGCTTAGGGGGCTATTCAGCGGAATATATTATTTTATAAGAATTCCTTCCAACAGTCACCACTAATGGTCATGTTTAAGGATGCAAACTTCACGTGGGAAAAGTACAAGGGAAACAGGGGCATGATTGCCCCAACGGGGAGGAGAGTGCAGGGTCCTCACGCAGGAGACGTTTGCCTCTGGTTAGAGAAATTGTTGGCGCTGCATCTAGTGGATGGAGGGCAGGAGTGCTGCTAAACATCTCTCAATGCACAGGGCACCCCCCTTGCAAAGAGGGATTTGGCCCCAAATGCCTGTGCCTAGAATGAGAGGTTGAGAATCAGTGGTTGCATGTTTAGGGGAAGGAGGGAAATGGATTAGGAATTTCTGGGGTGACCAAGTGAGGGATACTTGGGGATTCACTTTTCAGCAATTACTGATGTTAAATTTATGTTAATGTGCAGTGTGTGTGTGTGTGTGTGTGTGTGTGTGAGAGAGAGAGAGAGAGAGAAAGAGAGAGAGAGAGAGTGAACCCCTGGTGGCACTGTTGGGTACTCACTGAACTCCCTACCATAGGCTGGTGGTTCAAACCCTTCAGTGTTGCACAGCAGAGAGATGAGGCTGTTTGCTCCTGTGGAGACTTACAGCCTCAGAAACCCTATGCAGGGCCGCTTTGAGTTGAACTTGACCCACTGGCAGTGGGTTTTGTTTGTTTCTCTGTATTTTGAGGGTGTATGTTATGCTTACAAAAGCATTCATCTTGCTCAGATGTTAAGGCTCAGGAAACAATAATCGACTGGCCAGGTACAGTGGTAGCTCACATTCACCAAGTGCTGGGCACTACGATGATCTCTGTGAGGATTCCCACCCTCAGCGCTCACCAAACCCAGGCCAGGCGCCTGCGAGCCGCCTTCTCACCTTCACAGCTGAAGGAGCTGAATGAACATTTGCAAGGCAGAGCGGGCCCACACCCCACATCCATGTTGCTCTCAAAGCTGGCCTGTTAAGGAGTAGTTGACAGAAAGGTAGCATAACCATGGTTACAAACCCTGCTCTGGCTTCAGGTGAGCTACTCCCCATCCAGGCACACCACTTACAAATATGGAGCTTAGCACAGGGGACTTCATCATGCCCTTGCCTTAGCTCCCCCTCCCCCAACTCCCACACCTGCCCATGGGTTATTGTAACGGTTAAATGCTAGTGTTTGAAAAGGGTTTCAGACAGTGCCTGCCGCATATGAAATATTCCCTCTATGCTAGCTATTTCTACCTTGTTGAGGGGACCAAAGCCAACAAGTTATGAGATATTGAACATCTACTGACCCGTTGTCATCAAGTTGACTCCATGTGCTGCAGAGTAGAATTGCTCCACAGGTGTTCCTGGCTGCAATCTCTATAGAGGCGGATCACCTGACTGTTCTTCCGTGATGCTGCTAACCCTCCACCCTTTTGGTTAGTACTGTTTGTGCCACTCGGGGACTATTGAACTCAATTCGACATGGCAGACTTTGCCCTGAGCATTTTACGCAAAGCATGATGTCTCATTCCTTTATTCCCTTTATAGATCCTGTGGTATGGGTAATATATCCAGGTACTGTTATCATTACCCCCATTCTATAGATGAGGAAAATAAGATTTGATGAAATTAGCAGTTCTCAACAAAAAACCCCAAACTCATTGCCATTGAGTGGATTCAGACTTACAGCGACCCTATAGGACAGGGTAGAACTGTCCCTGAGGGTTTTCTAGACTAACTCTTTACTGGAGTAGACAGTCCAGTCTGTTCTCCCGCCGAGCAGCTGGTCGTTCCGACTGCTGATCTTGCAATTAGCAGCCCAACATGTCATCACTACACCACCTGGACTCCCAGATGAGCAGGCAACAGAGCCTTCATTTCAACTTCAGGTCCTTCTGAATCCAGAGCCTCTGTTCTTATTTATCGAGTCGCGTTGTCAGGTTCACCCAGGTCAGCTCACCCAGACGAAGGAGCCCCATTGAAGGGCTGTGACTTGGCACGCTGTTAAGCGATGGTGCAGGGCGAGGAGAGCAGGTCTTTTGCCTCCCACTGCTTCCCTCAACCATCTGTTTTGAAGACAAACATATCTAGCCCCTAGGACAACTGTGCTGGTGGGTGGAAGCAGACTGCGGGCCAAGAACACTGGATCGGGAGTTGGAGAGATGTCTTCTAATCCATCCACACACACAAATCAACAGTTGTATTTATGAAAGTGGGGTATGAGTACTCCTAGTAGTACATGAGTTAGGTTTAGATATTAAATGGGGAAAGGTTTTAAATAAATAAACAACCAGCCAGTGGAATAGATCACCAATGATCAGTAGGTCCAATCTCTTGGGGTCATCCTGAGTTGGGAGCTGCCAACGGCAAGAAAAGTTCTTTAAACAGAATATCAGATGAAACATAGTGTATATGGTATAGAAAAATGAGCAAATTAGGAAGAGAGGATGTGAATGACTAAAATGTTTATTATATTGGATGACAGTAGTGTTTCTTGAACTTTGTGCCCACAAATAACTTAGAGATCAAAATAAAATGCAGGTTCTGACTCAGTATATCTGGGTGGAGTCTGAGGTTCCGCATTTTGACAAGCTCCTGGCGACGCTGATGATGCTGGTCTATGGACCACTCTGGCCAACAGAGGGCCAGAGGACATAGATGCTCTTTTGATATATGCTTTAGTAGATGCAAAAGATTACAAGACAATCATCTGTCTCCTAGAAGCTTAATCTAGTTGGAGGGGGAAAGATATGGACGTGAGAGGTGAGCCTCCCCATCCGGATGACGTGTGGCACCAGATCAAAGGTGTCATTGTCTACCCTGACAGTTTGTAGTGAGACGGGAGGAGCTAGTGTGTGGTGGTATTGTAGGTTGATTTGTGTCTCCTCAAAGGATAAGTTCAGATCTCAACTCTTGGTACCTGTGGATGTGATCTTATTTGGAAATAGTATCTTTGTAACTCGACGTAGTTAAGTTCACATCAAGTCATATTGGAGTAGTGTGGGCCTGGATCCAATATGACGGGAAGACAGCCAGCCGCCTATGGAGGCAGACGTTGGAGTGATGCTAAAAGCTAAGAGATGCCTGAAAGTAAAGGAGGTAGGGAAGGATCTTCCCCTTGGGCCTTGGGGAAGAGTATGCCCTGGATTAGGTCTTCCTGCTCCAGGACAGTGAGAGAACCGAATGCCACCCTGGTTGTCATAAGCCACCCAGTTTGAGGTCCTTTGTTATGGTAGCCCTAGAAAACTGATACAGCTGCTTTCTCTGCCATCCAGTCAGCGGTGGCTCTCAGAGACTCCCTGTGGGTTTCCCAGACTGTAACTGTTTACGGAGGGAAAGGCCAGTCTGTCTCCCGCAGAGCTGCTGGTGGTTTCAAACTGCCAACCGAGAGGATACGAGCCCAGTGTGGAACCCCAGCATCACCAGGGTTAAAAAGGAGGATTTAAGTAGGGTCTGAAAAGTGTGTAGCCACACATGGACAGAACTAAGACCAACGGACTTTGTACGCTGAAGAAAGAGCCAAGCAAAAGGGAAAAATCCAACTGCCTGTGCATGTGAGGCGGGGATTTCAGCAACCGTGTGCTTAACAGAGAATCCGTCTGGAGCTTTCAGTCAAAACAACCTACCTCTTCAAAGAGCAAGTCCTGATGGCCTGGTGATAACAGTGTTGCTGGTTGCCATGGAGTTTGCCCTGAGTCATGGCGACCCCCTGTGCCTGGTCCTGCACTACCTTCTCAGTTGGTGCAATCAAGAACACTGCTGCGGCCACTGTGGGCCTGAGTGCCTTCCCACATGGGGGCTCATGTGCAAACACTGCCCCTCCTGGTATTTTGTTGTGATCTATAAAGGTTTCATTGGCCCATTTTCAGAAGTAGGTTGCCAGACCTTTCTTTCTAGTCTGCCTTCATCTGAAAGAGCCACTGGAACCTGTCGCCTTGGGTGACCCTGATGGTGCTGAAACACTGACAGACAGTGGAGGCTGGTGATGATAGCTACCATGTATGGAGCCGCTATAAGTGCCAGGTACTTGCCAAGTGCTTTGCAGCTGGTATTCTATTCCGCCTCCACAGTGACCCACCATGGTCCATAGTTTACATAAATGAGGCAGGGTAAATTGTCAATCCACACAGCTTGACACATTCAAGAGGGAGTCTCCACTCTTTGGACCACCTGTGCCGCAGCCCCTGGTGGTCCCTGAGTCACAGAGGGAGGGGCTCCGCTTCTTCCCCAGGTAGCATAGCTCACGGGAGATTTTAATGGGCTACCAGTGAATTCTGACTTACAGAGATCCCAAAGCACAGAGGAGAACTGCCCCATAGGACTTTCAAGACTAAATCTATCTTTATGCAGGCAGACTGCCCCATCTTTCCACCCTGAAGCAACCGGTGTGTTCAAACCACAGACCTTATGGTTAGTGGCCAAGTTATCTAACCACTGTGTCACCAGGACAATGAGCATTTGATTCAAAAAAGATCGCAGCCCTACATTGACAGGGAATTGCGAGAAATTCCAGCTGAATTCAGAAAGACATGGAACAAGGGATACTATTGCTGATGTCAGGTAGAACTTGGCTGAAAGCAGGGAAGACTGGAAAGATCTAAGCAGAGAAGACTAGAAAATGTTTACCAGTGTTTTATTCACTATCCAAAGATATTCAACTCTGTTTAATCATGATAAAATTTGGATAATTTTGCAAAGAATGTGAATTCCAGAATCCTTTGTGCAGAACCAGTACATCAATAAAAGGCAGTCATTTGCATGGAATAAAAGGCTACTGCTTGGATTAAAATAAGGACAGGTGTGTGTCGGGGCTGCATCCTTCCACTACACCTACTCTATCTGTATGCTGAGCACATAGTCCACGGAGCTGGATGATATGAAGAAGACTGCATGTCAGCACTGGGGAAGTCACTAACATCTTGCAATCTGCAGATGACACACTGTACTCTGCTGACAGTGAAGAAGGTTTGCACCGCTTACTATTGAGGATACAAAGTTACAGGCTTTAATATGGATTACCTCAACATAAAACAAACTTTCTCACAGCTGGACCGATAAACAACATCACGATGAACAGAGAAAAGTTCTATCTTTTTTGTCTTTTAGAGGTCCCTCTACTAAGTCTTAAATGAGCCAAAGATAAGATAAAGACAAAAATGAACTCGAATGAGGGTGACCATCAGCTTGAGGCCATCTGGTGTCTAGGTTGTCAAGGATTTAATTTTCCTCAGATCCACAATCGGCACCACTATCATCATCAGCTGATAGAGCAAAGGATGCATAGCACTGGGCAAATCTACTATGAAACACTTCTGTATAGGGTTAAAAGCACAAGCATCACTTTGAGGACTAAGGTGTGCCTGACCCCGGCCATGGTCTTTTTCAGTTGCCTTATATTCATGTGAAAGCTTCAGAGTGAGTCAAGAAGATGGGGAACGCATTGATGCATTTGAATTATGAGATAGATGAAGAATATTGGATATGTTGTCTTGGCAGGAGTACTGCCAGAGTTCTCTTCAGAAGCAAGGATGATGAGATGGCCGCTCACGTAGTGTGGGCATGTCATCTGGAGAGACCAGCCCCTGCAAAAGGACAGTGTCCTTCATGAAGGAGTGGGTCGGTGTAAAAGAAGACCCTCATGAGATGGGTTGATGCTGTGACTCTAACGGTAGGCTTAAACTTAGCAATGGCCAAGAGGATGGTGCAGGACTGAACGGAGCTGTGCACCAGGTGCTGTGAGTGTAGACTGACCTAACAAAACAACAGCTCTGCTTCACAACCACTCACCTGTCCGTGTGTCGTACTGCGGGGATTTGTCTGGTGTTGGAATTCTGGAAGCTATGCATGCCCCTGTATTTTGTATACTAGCAGGATCACCCTTGATTGGAAAAAATGTCTGTGGAGCTTATAGACTGAGACAGACTAGAAAAGTCTGACGAATGCTAGCCAATGAAAACCAGGATACTGTCTGATAGAATACCGGAAGATCAGCCCTCTAGTTCGGAAGGCACTGAAAACACACAAGGGCCAAAGCAGCGGGCCTGAGCAGGGCAGTGATGGTGAGGAGGGGGCACAACGGGGCAGCACGCCTCACCTTCTCCTGTACGCGGGCGGGGTCACTGTGAATGAGAACCAACAGGGTGGCAACTCAGAACACAACTCTGTTTTAAATTAGAATGTTTCCTTTTCAAAAAGATGCTCAGCAAAATCCCAAAGTAGCATAATTTGCCCTTATGCAGCCGTAATCTATAAAATGCCCGATGAATAAACTCTTACAAGTCTGGCCTTCTAGGCATTGTGACCTTTCGTAAGAAACAAGTGCAAACCCCTTCCCCCCACAAATAAGCACCAGACCTTTTGTTGCAGACAATGGGGAAGTGCCTTCCTTTGGAAATCACCGAGGAGCCTGGACGGACAGTGATTGGAAATAATTATGCCTGCGCCACAGCACGGGGTCCCGGCACAGCCTCTCCGGATTCAAAAGGTCTTTCTGGAAATACCAGCATCTATCTTCCAGCTGGTGCTGATAGCAGCCGACAGCGTCCGTCGGGGACCCAACGGATGCAGCCCCGGATTGTTTTTTCAGGCTGTCCTTGTTGCACCTGCCTGAGCCCAGGCCATTAATTCAGTCACGGCCAGAGAGCAGAGGGGACCAGCTGTGGCCTGAATGAGAGGCGTACACAGGCGTAGAACTCACCCCTCCAGCTCTGGCCTGGCAGGTCCACCATTAATACTCTGGCAGGTTCTCGCAGAACTGGGGAGGAAGCGGGTGAGATGGCATCAGGACCAGAACTGGCCCAGGATTGAGAATCAAGAAGGCTGAATTCCATCTTGACAGTTGGCTGACCTTGGGTGCTCTTTGGTTAGCTGCTGGCTTTGTCTATGAGTGAGTTAAACAGCCTCTTGGTTTCCTGAGGCTGTGAAAACAAGGTACCCCAAGCTGGGTGCCTTATAAAAACAAATATTTTTGTCTCACAGCTCTGGAGCTGGAAGTCCAAATGAGGGCATTGATCATGTTGGTTTCTTCTGAGAGACGAGGAGAATCTGCTAACCCTGCTTTCTCTGGCTTGCGGCCGCAGCCTCGTGTGCCATATGGCCTCTGTCTCCCTGTGTAGTAAGTTCATTTTATATATAGGATTAGGACTTCCCCTACTCCTTGTGTTGGCTTTATGTGGACCTACTGGATAACCTCTTCAAAGAACCTATATCCAAACAAAGTCATGTTCACAGGTGTTGGAGTTATAACTTCACATCTTTTGGGGGTGGGGGGACATACAATTCCATCCACAACAGACAGTGACCCCTGGGGGTACCTCTTTTATATGAACAACCTGGGGTGTGCACCCTGCAGTTTCTCTTCACCAGTCTGACTTTTAACTCTCTCTTTTTAAGTCCCACATACTGTAATGCCCTTAAAAGGACTTCCTTCACAGGATCGTGTCAATGGAAAGTTTAAGCAGAATTACTTGCCTGCCATGCAGCAAAATTCATATTTGGAATAACTTGTTATAGCAAATAGCCTTTCAGGTTTTGGAGAGTGGGGCTTCTTTGATAAATTGGGAAGGATTCGGGCATTTGAGGCCATGATACGTAAGCTAATTATCTCCATTTAAATGTGCACGCTGAAATGCAGGATCCTGATAAACTAATGACAACCATGTGCTGCTAGTCTGGGAAGCCAGCACCCTGTCCCAGCGGGGCTGTAAGGCTGAAACTGAGGACATATCGTGGCAATTTGCTCTAACTGGTCTAAATTAATCCAATTTGTAGTTGGCGAGGGGGGAAAAGTGCCCTATTTTATATACCTACATATTCCCAGCCCAGAGGTCAGACGTTTAATTCAAACAAATGAAGAGTCAGGAAAGGGTGTTGCAATGATTCGTCAGCTTTAAACAGTTCAGATGATGAGGGCGTTGTAGCAGGAAGCCGAACAACACCTGGAAAACTGCCCCTTGCCTATTTCATCACATAAAGAGCGTCTGGAAACGATCAAGAGAAGGGGCGTGTAACCACTGACCGTGTGTCTGCAGGGGTTCGCCCCGTGGAGGGTGCTCGA
>NW_022103928.1:10183359-10192235 GCF_000313985.2 Echinops telfairi
CTTGTTCTCAAGCGTTCCCTTGTGTAAGGTCTCCAAAGATGGAGCCGCTTTGGTATCTGCCTTTGAGTGAGGTCCTTGGGGGTATTTTTGCTGATTCATAGGTTTCCAGATACCTGCGCAGTTGCTGTTTCTAGGAATCAAATGACCAGGAATCGCCTTGATGGCAATGAACATGATTTTTGGGGTTGGGACCTGTGAATGCATTGTTGTGTATGCTAACCCTTGGGCGGGAAGGGGGTGGATCACAAGGTTTGCTGCATTGTGCTTAGTCTACATAATCAAGAACCTGCAGTCAAAGGACTGCTTGGCAATTCTGGAAGGCAGGGGTCAGCAAACTTTTTTTTTTTGTACAGGGTCAGGTACTAAATATATTCAGCTTTGCAGATTGGGTGTCTCTGTGGCAGCACCTTATCTCTGCTTTTGTAGGTCAAAGCAGTCCTCAGTCGGTCAGTGGGTGTGACTGTCTTCCCGTGAAACCTCCTTCACAAAAACAGGCAGTGGGCAGGGGTTAGCCTATGGGCCATCATTTGTGGACCCTGTTATAATGCAGGAGTAGGTGAAGGACCAGCCAGAGCATTGAAAATACCTCAATCGGTCGTTTGTAGACTTGTCCTCGGAGTAGAAGTTAAGGCCCATGGACTCTGGAAACAGAAGGGCTTCCCATGCATTCTTGTCTAACCTAGGCAAGTCTTCTAAACTCTCTCTGCCCCTAGCTTTCTGTCTTTCATATCAGGAACATCACCGTAGTCCTGCTTTGAAAATGAAAGGGACTCTTCACTGTAAAGTGCTTAGGACAGTGCCCAGGACAAAAGAAGCACCTTGTACCTTTTTGTGACAGTTATGAATCTACTTTCTAGAGAGCTAGAATGTTCTAAAGCTCTGCTGAGAGGATTGAGAACTTCCTTTGCTCGGAGAGGAGTGATGGCAGTGGTAACCCTCTTTGCTGTAATGGATGGATGTGAGGAGGAGAGGCACGTTTGTTAGTAAAAACTACACAGTAGGGTGGGAGGGAACCTGGCATGGGAGCTAACGGAACGGGGTCGCAGACTCCATACAGAGTGTCCTTAGTCACATCACTTCCTTCTAAGATGTGGCTTTCCTCATCTATAAAAGAAGTGGACTCCCTAGTGGTACAAATGGGTAGCATGCCTCACAGCTGACTGAAAAGTGGGAGGTTCTAGTCCACCCAGAGGCGACTAAGAAAAAAGACCTAGAAATCCACATTGAAACACCAGCCATCGTAGACCTTAGGGAGCCTTCCGTTCTGACACTCGTGGAATTGGCCTGAGCCCACACTGTCTTGATGGCAACTGGGGAAACCAGCTTAGTGGCTGAGCATTGTTGTCCGCAGGCTTCCCTCTGCGAATAGCTGTGCTTGATTAGCTCCGCAGTGTGTTTTAGATATTCCAATTCATCGCCAACTAATCAAAATTGAGAGAGGCAACAAACATTCTTGACTTTGATTCTCTAAAAGACTCAGACGCTCTAACAACACTGGCTACATTCCCACTTGGCAACCCTTTGCAGTCACTGAGCAGTGGCAGCCGTGGCGCCATCACTCACTGCTTCAGCAGATGCTGCGGGTGCTGCTGGCACCCAACCCATATCCTTGCCCTCTCCTCTTTGGTGCATGCCAGCTGGACTTCCCCCTGCCAGCACCTGGATTCTTTTGCCCGAGGCCTTTGACTGACTTTGAAAAGAGTGGGCTGCATCTGTAGACAATTGGACATCCCCTTACAGAAGGGTCACAAGGAAGAGACGGGCCATTCAGGGTACAGTATAGTGGCAATGAAACATATATCTTTCCTGTAGTTCTTTAATTCTTCCTATCCCCCACTATTCATGACCCCAATTCTGCCTTACAAATCTGGCTAGATCAGAGCATGTACATGGGTACAGATAAGCGCTGGAAACACAGGGAATCCAAGACAGATAAACTCCTCAGGACCAATATTGAGAGTAGTTGATACCAGGAGGGTTAGGGGAAGATGGGGGAGGAAGGGGGAACTGATCGCCATGATCTACATATAACCCCCTCCCAGGGGGATGTACAACAGAAAAGTGGGTGAAGGGCGACTTGGTCGGTATAAGACGTGAAAAAATCGTAAAATTAATAAATTATCAAGGGTTTATTCCTTGATAAGGGAGGGTTGGGGAGGGAGGGGAAAAACGAGGTGCTGATAGCAAGGGCTGATGATGGCCACGTGTGTACAAGTGTGCTGGACACAGTGGGTCTCTGTATGGACCGGATTGTGATCAGAGCTGCACCAGCCCCCAGTAAGATTTTAAAAGAAAGGGGAAAGTGAGATGGAAGTGCTGAGAATCAGTTCCATCGAAGAAGGGTGTTGGCATGTAAGTATCTAGTCCCCTTGCCCCTGGAATGTGATCATCAAGGTTTATGGTCTACTCTATTTCCCAGAATTTCCTGCAGCAGATTAAACTTCACTCACCACGGTGACAGTTGACTCAATATCATCCCTTTTGTTGGCAGCCTACCCTGGTGGTATAGTGGGCAACGTATTGAGCTACTCACTGCAAAGTCGGAGGTTCAAACCTATCAGTCACTCCACAGGAGAAAGATGAGGCTGGCTGCTCCTTTGAAGATTTCAAGTCTCGGAAACCCAAAGGGGCAGTTCTATAGGGTCGCTCTGAATCAGAATCCACTCGATGGCACTGAGTTTGAATTTTGAATCCCTTTTTCGACTCGTTTCCCCACTCCCCTACGGATGTTGCCTAGGGCCACCTCCCAGGGAACCTCCTTTCTAATTGCAAAAAAAAAAAAGTGTGATAATCAGCATGAGTTCTGTTTTCCTTTTTGTCTGCCCCACCACATGTGTGCGCTCGCACACACACACACAAACACACACTATTGAGTGGACTTGGGAAATGCAACCTGGTGGAGGAATCCATTCAGAAATATAGAGTACTAGTTTCCTTTTGTGGTATCCACTCACTCACCAAGAAGGAGGAAGCAATTCTCAGGTTTGCACCACACATCTGAAGGGTCCCAAGCCATCTCGTCATTGAATAGGGGGCTGCAAAGGACTCCTTACTTATGTCCAGGGGGAAATGCTTACCTGTACATGCGTTCTGGCCTGGTTTGCCAGCCCACTTTCTTTTCCTGGGCGTTCATCCGTTTTTTGTGGCAACATGTTTTATGTCAGAGATGAACTTGGGAAACTTTGCACTCAAATGAGAAACGTGTGTCACCAATGAATGAGCGAGAGAGAAAGCCGTGCCCTGAGAAACAAGGCCACAAATAACAAAGGGTATGCATGCGCAGGTGGGGATCTCTGAAAGGCAGAAACCAGATGTGGGTCTGCACAGCACCATGGGAAAGGAAGACTGGATATTTGAAGTTTAAACTGCTTTTGTGTATCAAACCTAGTCATTTAAATTTTGAAGTAAATATGAGGGGGGTCTTAAAAAGTTCATGGGCAAATGGAGTTAGAAGGTAATGAAGGTTCCCCGGGTTTGAATGCCAGGTCTACCACTTAAATTGCCTTTGTATTTATTCACAGGTAAGAAATCTTCCCAGACCACAATGTCCTCATATTTAAAATGGGTAAGGGGAGAAATGGAAGCTAACTTTTTTTGAACATCTGCTAGGAACAGTACCAGGGAGATTAGACTAGGAACAGTACCGGGGAGATTAGACTAGGAATGGTACCAGGGAGATTAGACTTGGAACGGTACTAGGGAGATTAGACTAGGAGTGTTACTAGGGAGATTAGACTAGGACCGGTACCAGGGAGATTAGACTAGGAACAGTACTAGGGAGATTAGATAGGAACAGTACCAGGGAGATTAGATAGGAACAGTACTAGGGAGATTAGACTAGGAACAGTACTAGGGAGATTAGACTAGGAACTGTTCTAGGGATATTAGGGGCATGTTTCATTTAAAATTACCAATATTGCAAGATGGGTATAATTTAAGGTGACCAGACATCCTGCTTTTGGTGGGGCAGCCCCGATTTTTAACAATTTTTCCCCACGTCCTCTGGTGTTTTAAAAAAGTCCTGATTTTTGGAAAGAATACACACAAGCTAGGGTATACGGTTTTCGTCTGCCATGTGGCTCTTTCGCCAGGATATGAGTTTTATCAATGGTGTCCCGCTTTTGTCCCGCTTTACCAATGTTAAAATCTGGCCACCTTAGTCTAATTGGCTCCATTTTATAGACGAGGATATTAAAGCACCTCAGAATCAAATAATCTGCCCACACTCAGCCAGAATTGAAATCTGGGTCAGTGTGACTTTAGAGCCAGTGCACACTCTGCTGTGTCACTCTGTCACCCACATGCAGCATCACTTAGGTCTGTGATGGTGTCCTATGGGTTCATCTATAAGCAGATCTTGAGGGATTTTATTTGAAAAGTACAAAAAACATCAGTAGAGAAGTCAGTAAATAAGAAAGGCATGGAAGGCAGTCCCTAATACATCCTCCCCCCTATCACAGTGGGAGACTGGAGCGTCGTCCACTGGGGAACTATGGGAACTACCATAGAACATACGCCTCAAAGTTATCTGACCTGGGAACAGAGGTAATTAGAGCCCAACTCCTGAGTCATTAATCAAGGGCTGTTTCTGGGAGGGAGGGTGTTAATTCCTAGGCAGTTGTCTTGTGCCCCGTATGTCTGTGCCAAAGTAGGGCTCTAATAGCAAGAGAAACCCTTGGACACGGAAAGTTCAGAGACTGGCCATTGGAGGCCAGTTTACGTGTGCTGGAGAGGGAAGTGCAGGTGGGGCCTGACAGCATGTTTCACTTTAGTTATTGGAATTAGAGGCAAGATTGCAGTGGCAGGCTTGGGCCTATCATTTATTGGTGTGATTTTACATATAATTAGTAGTTGGAGGACTTCAGAATCCTTTCTTGACCCAGAATTGTTCCCAGAAACCTGCATCAGGGCCTAAGTGAAGTTCAACCTTCTGTGGTAATCATTCACTTGTGAGAAATGCCAAACGTGGCCAGCCCAGCACCCTGGGTGATTTTCCTAGGCCTTTTCAGTAGTCATACTACCCATCTGCGGGAGCCATCCGGACACTTAAACCGCCTTGGACGCAGGTCTAGAGAGAGGAGCCACAGTGCGAGTTCTGTCCCAGAGACTTAGCCACATCCAACCCCAGTGCCCAGAAACTCAACCTCTGTCCACCGAGTGGCTTAGCAGGAAAAGGAATTTGGAAGGAGCATGGACCCTGCGGGGGGGAAGAATTGTAATTGGGTGGCATGATTAGCATGAGCTTTTGTTTTGTTTTCTTAAGAAGATAACAGCTTATTTTCCTGCCACCTCTCATGGTCACCTTTTCTTCTAGTATAATTACTGAGCAGTTATTGTCTGGGGCTCCCTCTCCCTCCTCTACACTCTCCCTTAGGGAATGCCTTGTGTTGTGTGGCCTTGCGGGGCAGTGCCTGTCACCCCCTGGAGCAAAGAGACCAAGTTGCTTCTGTCTTCTTATGATATTTCTGGGAATGTGGGAGGTATTTTGTCCCCCGGCTCCAATGTCCACCTCCCTTTTTCTGTTTAGTGGTAACCCCAACTCCCTAGGTTTGATCTGGGCTAGGCGGTACAAATGGTTTGTAACCAGTTGACTGTTAACCTAAAGGTTGGTGATTTGAACATCCCTAAGGCCTGCTTCCATCAACATTATAGGTCTAGCAAGCTCCTTCCCTTAAGACGATCGTCAAGAAAACCTGATGGAGCAGGTGTGCTTTGCACACATGAGGTAGCCATGACTTAACTGCTTGACAACTAACAAGAACAACATGGCTGCTGAGGTAGGAACTACATTTCCCAGCCTTCCTTGAATCCAGTGTGACCATATGACTGAGCTCTCCCTAAAGGAATGTGAGAGGAAGTGATGTGTGTGCCTTGTGAGTTATTCTTATGAAAAGAATCCCCTTCCATTTGCCCTTCCCTTCTTCCTTTGAGCAGGAACAAGGAAGCGGTGACCAGGATGAGAGTCTCCATGCATGGATGCAGAGCATCACAGGGGAAGCACCTGGGGGTCTCTACTTCAGTGTGAAACACAGTGTACTACCTAGTCTCCAGTCCCATCTAGACTCCCTGCAGCTCAGACTGGGCCTTCAAACAGAAATCATCCACACTACTCTTGCAGGGTTTCATTTACAGCCCCAAACCTCTATTACGTGTCCTCCATAAAGTATTACCAAGTAGGGGTTGTTAGAAAGGGCCCGGGAGTTGGAGCCAGATGAGCTCCAGGTTTAATCTTCGCTCTGCTACTGGGCAATGTTAGATCAGAAGTGCATCTGTGATACTGTGAGTCCCAGTGGGCCTCTGGGGTAAAATGCCCAACACCAGGTGTGGCACAGTCACCAGTGAATGCAAGATGGCTATTGATTTTTTTCCGTGCGAGTATTAATTATTCATGATGCTGAGCTGTTGCTGACCAAGCCAGACCGAGTGAGCAATTAATTTCTGGAGGGGCTGGGTGAGCCATAGTGGAGTAGAAGAGGCTCCCTCACGTGTGTCCCTACAGTGATAACGAGAACTGGCGTACCTGAGGTGAAGGGCCCCGGCCAGTTAGTTGAGGTAAAGGCTGTCTGATGATAACGTGGACAGGTTCTCTGGGGTCGTGCCTTCTGGTTCTTGGGTAGGGATGTAGGTGATCATGGAAAGTAGGAAACTGACTAGTCAAAGGAGAACTGAGTCTCGCTATCATCAAACCCTTCCCCAGTGAATGTGGGAAGTCACGTGAGCTGTGTGTGTGGCTAGTCTTGCTGGCTGCCTACCCAATATCACTTTTTCATTTCTTAATAACAAAACCCCACGTCTATTTGAAGTGGTGGTGTGCTCTACTCAGAGATTACATTTTACTTTTCTTCACACTATTAAGTGTGGCCATGTGACCAGGTTCTGGCCATTGAAATATAGACAGACAGGTGTGTGGCCGTCCAGGAGGGGTCATCTACAGGCGCTGACTGTGGTGGCAAGCACAGTCTTTTACCGTCCAGCCTTCTTGTTCCTGCTGCCCAGCACACTGATGTGAGGGACGGAGCTTCAGCAGCCACTTTGTGACTTTGAAGGTGGAAGTCGTGGGCGCCGATGACACAGAAGACAGTCGAAGAGACTCTCTATTGCTTTCCTCTAGGCTCCTTTTACATGAGGGGAGTAATACCCTGGCAGGTTGAAGCCCTTAGGGATGGGTCTCTTTGGATACACAGCCCTGGCTCCTTTCCTGCCCTGCACGCTGGTGAAACACCGAGAAGTCTCCTTAACATTTGGATTCCGGGTGCTGAGCCTATAGCTATGGCTGTTAACCTGTCTGTTGATTTTTTTGGTGTAGGGAGTTCATCAGCACACACACGTGTGCATGCACACACAAAAGCAGAGCATGGTGACTTGTCTGAGCATGGCTACCCCACAGATACTGGTGTTCCCCCCCGCCCCCAAAGCTCTTTCTTCACTTTTTCCCCACCCTGATTTTGGCTTTATGTGTAGGATTGGCTTTGACCTCCTCTTGCATTGAGCACTCAAAGCACAGTGCTAAAAGATTACTTAACTCTTTCTCTCATCCTTACGCGTATATTAATTTCTTCATCTTTGCAAATGCTGAGTCCAGCTTCCCGATAAAATAATCATAGGATGTCACCTTTCTCACGCATTGTGCTTAGTCAGGGCTTTATTTTAGTAGCTCATCTCTAACCCATGCCACATTGGTTATTTCCAGCCTGTTTTTTCCAGGTAGTCAAAAAGTGCTTGCACACCTCCGCCCTCGGAAGGGAGTCTTTTTTTAAAAAAATCTTACTGGCATCTAAATCACATATCATATTATACAATAGTTCGATCGTATTAAGAAGAGTTGTGCAATCATCGCCACAATCAATTCTGGAGCATTTTCTTCTTTCTGGTAGCTACTGTTGTTAGCTCCCTTTCTGCCGACCTCCCCTGCATGTCCCTGAGCACCTGCTCGCAGAAAGCTACGATGCCAGCGAAAGCCGTGCATCCATTTGCCGCATCTCCTCTCGGGTCAAGCCTCCAGTGAGTTCCCTCCGCACATTGCCTAGGAACGCGAATAGTCTTGCTGTAAGACAAAATGCATTGACAAGTGGATCAACGAAGATGTAGTTATGGTAAAATGTAACATTTGATCATTTGTCTCCCATTTAGCCGTCTTGACCATTTGCTCTCGGGTTTTTCCCTCAGGCGTTCTTTTGAATTGAGGCTTCTCTGTGTTCTGTTGTTTGCGGGGAGGGGCGAACGGTATGTTTTCTTGATGTGAAATCCAGTGGGGGTCACAGTACAGAGAGGATAACTGGACTACTAGTTTCTTAGGGTTGTGGCAGGAGAGCGTGGGGGAAATGGGCAGCTAATGATAATGAGGACACGAAGGAAGACTATGCTCTAAAAATTTATTGTGATGATGATTGCCCAACCCTTTTAAAGATGTTTAAATAATTGAATTGTGTGGTGTATCAGTTCCATGTCAATAAAACGATAAAAATTGAAATTAAAAAAAGGAAGACAGAGACAGTTTGAGGGGAGGGGCAGGACTTGAGGGAAGCAAGTACCCAGGAAGTACATTGTGTCATGAGGTTGGACATCCAAGTGCCTGCCTCAGCAGTGGGGCCTGGCCAGGCCCCGAGGGTGGGCGAGCATCTGTGGTGTGGGAAGGTAGGCAGCCTTGCCACAGAGGGGACCATCTGTGCAGGGCCCAGTGCTCCAGAGAGGGTTTAGGGAAGAGGGGCAGAGAAGAGCTGCCTTTCCCCTGGACACAGCAGCACACCGTAACACTGTCTCCATCCAGCTGTTCTTAGAGGAATCCAGCTATACGTCTGCCTTGAACCCAAACAGGATTGGAAGTGCTGATCCCCAGGGTAAAATATACGCTCACTCCAGACGGAACTAAGGGTATT
>NW_022103928.1:10193541-10199034 GCF_000313985.2 Echinops telfairi
AAGGTGAGCATCATAGAATGCCAATTTACTAGAAGAAAGTATTCTTGTGTTGAGGGAGTACTTGAGTGGAGGCCCAATGTCCTTCTGCTACCTCTCTTGGTCATTCTTACTGTGACTCTGTCTTACCCTTGTCTCTCTGATAAACAGTGGCAGAGATAAGGGTTTGCAGGCATGTTGGGTGGGGGTGGTGAATGGTATCAAGGTTCAGAAATGGAGGCACAGAAATGAAGTGTAACGCAGGGACCAAAACACCAAATCCACCGCCGTCAAGTCGATTCCTAGCAATCTATGGGATAGAGTGGAACTGCTCCTTGGGATTTCCGAGACTGTCGATCTTTCTGGAGCAGAGCATCTCCTGTGTCTTCCTCGTGAACATAGAGGCCCCTCGGAGACACCAGAGAAAATAGACCCGAGGGTTTCCTGCTCCGAGAAAGGAAGTGGAGCTCGTCTGTGGGCTCAGGTTCCCTCTTGGTGAGAGGTTGGTCCATGGGGTGCATATCTCCAGGGTTGCTCTTGCCTCAGACTGAGTGGTTTCCAGTGGGAATCCCATGCCAAGCCCCAGCACAGAAAAGGAGAGGAACATGGTGTAGTCAGGCATGGAGCAGCTAAGGCAGGTAGTGGGTAGTGGGATATAAGAGGTGTCCACACTTTACCCCAAATCTCTTTCTTTAACGCTTTACCAAAAACAGTAATAGTAATGATGAGTTTGATTATAGAAAGGCCAAGGAAACTAGCCAGAGATGAAAAGGCCAAGGTTGGGAAAAATCGCTCGTGGCAACCACAAAGCCAGCAAGGACCCCTGGAACACAAGGCGGGGTGATGGGTCTCTGCCAGAAGTAAGAAGGTGACTGTTTTCCAGCACAAGGGATTCCGCTGGTTGGTAGTTGATTCTCACATCCAGCCCACACCACCGCTGTCCCCTCTACACACACCCAACTCCCCAACACACCCTCTGCATGGAAAATATTTGGATCCTCAAATATGTCAGACTTGCCTTAGGTCCTTTGTGAATTCGGAGCCCCTGCCCCCATTTTTGGGGCTAATTCTCACTCATCCCTGAAGAACCAGATGTCACTTTCCTTGACTTCCCAAATCTTGCAAGAGGTTTATGTTAAAATACATACATGTATACATACATTTAAAAAAAAAACAAGATTTAAGATAGTGTTTCTCAGGAAATTACTGGGGGACCACTTTTTTTCAGGATTGCCAGAATGCTTGCTAAAAGTACCCATCCCTGAGCTGAGCCGTGCCCCACAGCAACTCAATCAGGTTTTCTGGGTGGGAGTTGTATGGGTCAGCACATAGACAGGCTCCCTAGGTGGTCCTGAAGCACAGGAGAATCTCTCCTCAGAGGAACCAGAACCTTGTCAGATCCACCTGACCGCCTCTTGTGTTCCTGGGGTCTCCTTTACTTAGTTGCCATTGCTTAGTCACGCTTATGTGCCCTCTGGCCTCAGTTCTGTAGCTTCCCACAAATCACTGCCTAGTTGCCACAGTCCTTATTTCAGACACTGTGCATTGATGGAGCATGGATCGAGGTCACCTTGCTCTAACCAGTGGGGAAGGAAGCAGAGATGACCGGGTCCTCTTCCCTCCCTCGATTGGGGACTAGGCCATTTGTCAAGGAGACCAGTAGTGGTTGAGAGAAGGTGCCATGTCCCAGTCTTATTGAGCTTCGCCTTTCCCGGATTCTAACATTCACCACATCCTTCTGTAATGTTCAGCTTACTTCCCAGTGTCAGACAGGGAGAGTTTTGAGAACAAGATCACTGTCTTCTTCACCCTTCTATTCCCAAGACAGGAGCCCTGGTGGTATAGGTTACAAGTCGGGCTGCTAACCCTGAAGTTAGCACTTTGAAACCAGCAACTGTTCCTCGGGAGAAAGATGAGGCTTTCTAATCCAGTAGAAGAATTACAGTCTTGAAAACTCACAGGGACGGTTCTGGCCTGTCCTATAGGGTGACTGAGTCCAAACTGACTCGATGGAGGTGAGTTTGGTTTTTTTATGCCCAAGACTAACCAGAGTGCTTGTCAACAAGAAGGGAGTTAATCATTACTGATTGACGATCGACCAGATGTGGTGCTGCACATGTATACCAAAAAGCAAAATCAAAACCAAACTCACTGACATCGAGCCTTTGCCTACTCATAGTGACCTGAGGATAGGGTAGAACTGCCTCTGTGAGTTTCCGAGACGGTGACTCACTCCTTACCGGAGTAGAAGCCCCATCCTTCTCTGGCGGCGCGGGTAGTGGTTTCAAACTGCTGACTTAGCTGTTAGCAGCTCAGCAACACATAACCACTAGGCCAGCAGGGCAAGCGCATATATAAGAAAGAGCACATTATTTCATATTTTTAACTTTAAAAATAAATTTTACTAAGGCATCATTTATATGCCCCCAAAAGGCCCTGTTTTAAGGCCCGTGTCTCATTGGGTCCCTGGAAACGCATGCGTGCGTCAGGAGGACGGCTGCACCACTCAGGACGTGATGGTTGTTTTCTAGTTGCCTCTGACCCCGCCGCCCCGGGTGTTAGAGTCGAACCGCGCTCCCGGTGGCTCATTCGCTTTGGGAGTAGTCCTTGAGTCTGAAGACTTGAACTGCCAGCTCTCAGCTTAGCAGCCACAGCCTTTCTGCCTTTCCCAGGGATGCCATTCGATATAAAACATGTTAATTACCCCCAACAGCCTCCTCTTTTTACTTCTTCCATATTAGCTGAGGGGGAAGTGGTTGTGCTGTCTCCGGGAACATCGTTCAGCCAAACAATAGACAGACAACCCACAAACTAGAACGCCACACGAGCAAGGGGGCTGCAGTCCTTGGGACAGCCAACCATCACCCCAGGCACAGTGTTCGCCCAACAGCAAAGCTCGGTAGGCAGGCAGGGGCGGGAAAGAAGAATGGCAATGAGGAAGTGGAAAGAGTGACCTTCCTGCACCCAATCTGATGGAACAGCATGTGCATAAAGAGTTCAACGGAAAACTTATTTGCTCTGGAAACTTTCACCAAATTAAGAAAAACGTTGTCCAGGGCTCAGAATCTTGTGATATGTTTTAAAACGTGGTCCCGGAACAGCAGCAGCAGCAGCCACCACCTCTCCTGGGGACTCGTTAGAAATGCACGGTTTGGGCCCCAGTCCAGGACTTGCAGAATCAGAACCCCAAGATGGGGCCTGGTGAGCTGTGTAAGCTCTCCAGGTGATTGTGATGGTCACTAGATGAAGCAAGAAAACCACTGTATGAGGCTAGGGAGGCTTTAAAAACCAAGCAGGTCCAGAGTGGAGGCCATGGGGGAGCGACGCACGTGAGGCTCTGCGCCTGAGTCAAAAGCAGGCAGGAGCACAACGACATCTTGAGTTGTCATGCTTCTGAAGACAAGTCTGAGGGAGGCAGCCAGGATGAATTTGAAAGCAGAAGGTGAAGTTGGAAAACCAGCTCTCTCTGCTTCAAGATGTCTAGCATCTCTTTATTCCATTTGGGGACCTTTGATAGCTTAGCCTTGTTATACAGAAGGGCATTATTATTATGACAAGAATTTGATGGACCAGGGGCATTCCTCCGCTTTAGAAAGATTTAGGAACCCCTGGGTGATGAGTCAGCAAGTGTCATGAATTGAATTGTGTCCTCCCCAAAAGTTGTTGACTTGCTGGGCCCCGATTCTCAATAGTGTGGCAGTTATTTAATGATATAATTTCGTAGTTATATCATGATTGTTTGTGACATTATCTGATAGGATAAATCAATTAGCCGTAAGAGGATTAAGGGTGGGGTTCAATGCTCTTAAGCCCATCAGAGCCCTAGTCTGATGTAGGGGAATTTCCCTGCAGTGTGTCCCTCTGTGCCCTTTATCTTATAAGCAATACAAGGAGAGAGAAGGGAGCAGAGAGAGGGAGGGACTTAACCACCAATCAGAAAGAAGGGGGTGGTGGTGGTGAAGAACCTACATTGGACCTAGGTCTCAGCATTGCACCAGGCTAAGATTGATGCCAAGACACCTGGAGCTCTCCAAGCAATGGTGAGTCTGAAGATGCTGAAAGGAGGCAAGGACCTTCCTCCTAAGTTGTTAGTCAACCGAGAGAGAGACAGAGAGCGAGACTTCCCCTAGAGCTGGTGCTGTGAATTCAGACTCTGAAACTTAAAAGAATAAATGTGCATGTTAAAGCCATTCACTTGAGATGTGTCTGTTACAGCAGCCTAGATAAATAAGGCATTAAGTTAGTGACGGCATCAAGAACCCCAACTCAGAACTCTCTTTCTACAGGTCCCGAGACATCCGTCCTCTTTTGCCTTTCAATTTCCTTCTAGAAGCTTTTTTCCAAAGTGATGTTATTTGGGTTGAGAAGCTCACTATGTATTATTATGAGTATCATAACTAGCCCTCTGGGACATCCTCTGATGGTCTGTGTTGTATGTGTGCTGATCAAAATTGTCACAGGCTCGTCTCCTTGAAGGAACAGCTCCCTGTTCATGAACAACTTCTCCCGCCCAATAAAACCTTTTCACACTGAAGTAGAGAAGTTCATTTTCAGTTCTTTCAGATTACCAAAATACATTTTTAATATTGAAATCACCCCCCCCCCCTTGTCAACTGACTTAAGGAGGATGCCCTGGATGGTATATCCAGTTCACACCAACCGAAAGGTTGGAGGTGTGAGTCCCCACAGAGGGGCATCAGAAGAAAGGCCTGGTGACCCCCACCCCAAACCAGCCATTGTAAACTTTGTGGTGCACAGTTAGATTCTCACTCCTGGGGGGGTCACGGGGAGTTGGCATTAACTCCATAGCAACCGGGACTGGTTTGGGCGCACTCAGAAAACGGAGTGCAGAAGGACTAGTCTGCAATGATGGCTTGATGGCTGCACAGGTGTTTCCATGATTAGCCTGAAAACCTCCAGGGCAGTGGTTCTCACCCTTCCTAATACCCTTTCATGCAGTTCCTCATGTGGTGGTGCCCCCCCCCCCCAACCATAACATCATTTTCGTTGCTACTTCATCACTGTCATTTACTCTGTTATGAATCGGGTGACCACTGTGAAAGGGTCGTTTGACCTCCAAAGGGGCCGCGACCCGCAGGTTGAGAACCGCTGCATAGCAGACGAAGTAAATGTCCTTACAGTATTTGACCAGGTCAAGGACTAGAACATGTCATGCCAACCTGTTTTTAAGCCCAGGATTACCTCTGTATCATTTGTACTTGAGAAGATGGTGTTTGTTCTGAGCTTCTTTATTTCTAAGTGACCTCACGCGTAAACAGAATGTCTCAGTGGTCTGCCGTAAAGAAATCGGACAGATTTATTGGCCAACTATAAATAAATAGAATTCTCCCATGCTCCCTGCTTTGAAGTTAGGCAAAGAGGAAGTGCCTGAAACTCCTGGGGATGAGAAAAGGGCACGGGACACCATAAGAAAGACCAGAATGCTGTCTCACCCTGTGTGTTGACTTGTTTGTGTTCAGGTGGGTGGTCTGGAAAGCTGGGGGTGGGGTGGGGCGG
>NW_022103928.1:10199570-10205599 GCF_000313985.2 Echinops telfairi
AGTACTATCAGTTTATGGTGTACTAAGTGCTTTTAGAAGGATTGTCTGATTGAATCCCACAACCATCCTTTGAGATACACAAAATTATTTTACCCCCCCCAAAATAAACAAATAAAACAAAATTATTTTACCCTTTTTATTATGCAAGAGGAAACAGACACTTTGGAGGAAAGAAATGGTATCTAACTGGCCAACTGGCTCCCCAACCTGCACAGCTTTGTCTGATATGAGAGGAAGTGCTGTGTTTTATATCACCTGAATATTTTATAGATCATTGCTTTAAAGCCTTTGGAAATAAAGCATGAGAAATCCAATACCAGCAGACATACTGAAGGAGACTTCAGCCTTGCTATGTGAATAAATACATAGTGGTCTGCCCCTCTGTGACCCTGGAATAAACCATTTCTGCTAAGGTACCACTCATCTCTAATTTACCTGACTTGTAATTGCAGGGTTTCATGAAATGAGAGCTCACCTGTCATTTTGCTGAGGGCTCAGTTGAGGAAGCCACAAAGTCTGAGAGATTCTGGCACCCTAATCTTGTAGCATGCCCGGAATATCCTGTATGCTTAGGTACTTACAAGCTTTCTAAAGTAGGCCACCTTTACATGATGGCTGGGAAAGTCACTGTTGTGTACCTGGCTTTCTGAATGCTGACACCTAGGCTGTGTTTGCAGCATGAGATTTTTCCAAGAGGGAGGGTTCAGAGCAACGTCTGGGTCTCTGTCAGGGTGGTGAACTGATTGCATCCCAGACCCCGTGAGAGCGTGACTCTCAGAGTTCACAGACATGAATTCCTAGGTCTTGCATGGAACCAACAAGGTACTTTCGTCTGCATATGCTCCAGAGGGAACGTGCTGGCGTGCACACACAATTTTTAGCTCAGTTTCCCATTTAACTTTGAGCAAAAAGAGAACTATTGGCTAAATAAACCTTTGAATGTTTCGCATTCTGGGGAGGAAGGAGATATAATCTTGTTGCCCCAAGTGTTTGAAAGATGGAGTTCGAGAGTTACAAACTTAAAATACTAATAAGAACTAATAAAGCAGATTGCATGTTTAATAAGGACTGAGTGGAAGCAGTAGGGGCACCAAGGACCCCGTGTCCCTCTCCGCCTTAGTTACTTTTTAAATACTATTGAGTTGGCCAAAGCAAAACACAGTGGCAACTGCATTAGATTAGGATTGGCTGCTTGTTTGAAAAATTCCGGTTAGTGGAATAGAAGATTAGCCAAAATGTGGGAAGCATTTTAAGGTCTTGAAGGATTAACCATGATTGTTCATTTTCACTTCTCTAAGTCAGCCTTTCTTTTATCCCCCTTTCTCTCACAGTGTGTTATTACTGACTTCTCTTTTTAAAACTTGGTTTTCTGTTATAATTTGTTTCTATCACTGGACTACAGGCGTCATGAGGGCAGGGTCTGTGTGTATTTTGTTCATGGTTGTACTCACCAGCACAAACCAAGGCGAGACATATACTTAGTCTTCGTGAAAACTCTTGAGTGGATGAAGTAAGAAATATGATGAAATTTGTCATCATGTGACTGTCTCCATTGTAGTGCCTCTCGCACGTAGTGCGATTCCTAGCAAATAACTGTGATGTGATTGTGTGTATTGAAGGGCATTGTTAATGATCATGATCCACCACGAGTGGTTAATTGCAGCAAGGTGGTTTAGTGTGAGTTAAGTCAGCATATGGAAATGGGTGTGATCACTAGGCTATGGAGATGTCTGGGCACTAGACCCAGCTCTCCAAGAAAGCTCAATAAGACCAAATAACAAGTTGTATGGATGCTGGTAATGTATGGCCAGTGATCTAAGCTAGTTATTGCCATTAGGGATTTCTGATAATAGATGAAAGTAGGGGCACAAGAGGAACCAGTGTTCCCAGAGAAGCGATGCATGCAGTTGGCTTCCCGAAGCCAGCTGAGAATACAGTGAAAGCCACAAGAGCTAAAGGTGGGGTTCTGTGGAGAGGAATTGTGTGAGAAAGGCGGTACGAAATGATCTCTCCCTTTCTGCCATCTGTCACTCATAGTGACCCCTGTGGGGTTCCGAGACTGTAACTGTTTATGGGCGTAGAAAGCCCAGCCTGATGCCCTTGGAGCTGCTGGTGGCTTTACATTTCCAAAAATGCAGATCACAGCCCAACTCATAACCACTACACAACTGGGAATCCATAGAGGCATCCAATGGAGCTTGGGATTATGAAATTCCAGAAAGGGTTACAAGGTACACCCTCTCACCGTGGTGTCCAGACAGAGCCATGACTGGAGCCCGCCATTCGTGTTGATTGGAACTGAAGTCCCTAGTAACGTTGTTGTTTGTGGCCATCACGAGGGTCCCCAGTCCTGGCAGCCCAGGTGTGTGGACTAAACTGCTCCGCAGGGTCGTCCAGGCTGTGCCCTGTGGCAGCAGATCACTTCCAAGTCTCTCTCTGGAGGGGTCTCCAGGTGCATGAAGACCACCAGCCTTTTGACTAGCAGTTGGCACAACCATTTACACCAAACCCCAAACCCAAACCAAACTCACTGCCATCGAGTCAGTGCTGACTCTTGTGACCCTGTGGGACGGGATGGAACTGCCCCGGAGAGTTTCTAAGACTGCAACTGTTAACGGGAGTAGAAAGCCCCATCTTCCTCTGGAGGAGTGACTGATGGTTTAGAACTGGCAGTATTGTGGTTGGTGGGCCAAGCCACCTGAGAGAGTCTTATGAATGAACAAGCCTCTGTTATGTTAAGCCAGTAAAACTGGGGGTCTGTTAATTACAACAGCTAGCATTTTCATTCCCTTAAGTAACTGAAAGAGAATACAGTGACTGCTGAAGCCATTGTGAGCATTTAGCCAATTTTACTGCTATCTGCATAGACTGAGTGTGTTACGGTTGACTAGAGAAACAAATCCAAGGAGACACTCATATGTGTGTAAGAGAGAACTTTATATCAAAGAGCAATTGGGCATAAAAATTACCCAGCTCAGTCCAGATCAAGTCCATAAATCCAACATTACCCCATATTTCGATACTAGTCCTTAAATTCCTCTTTAGACTGATATAGCCCTGCAATGATGCTGAATGCAGGAAGATCATAGGCCAGTGGGCGGAAAGTCTGTGGATCTAGTGGTGGTGAAAGCACCTCAGCACTGGCAGGGGTCTCCATGTGGCTCCTCCAGCTCCAAGGCTCTGGCTTCATCGGTGTAGCTCCATGTAGCTTGTGAACAGGAATGTCTCTCAGGGAGTATCTGTGTCCTGCCTCCAGCCAGCTGTTATGCCCTTTGCACCTCCAAATGACATCATCAGGCTGCGATCTGATTGACAGGCTAGACTCCACCCCTTCACAAGTTGACAGGAGATTATGTAACTGTCACACTGAGCTATGCATTTAAAGTGGAGATCATGGTTCCACTTAACATGTACCAGTAATTCACAGCCCAGATTTCTCTAATTAAAACCATTCAAATCAGTATGCAGTGGTTTTTGCACTGGGGATGGACTATTAGCAGCATTTGGTTTATATTCTGGATGGAAAATATTTTGGGTCTGACCTTAATAAGTAGGTTAGGTTAGGTTTCAAATCAAAAGTTGTTTTATTTAATATTTCCTCTGGTTTAGTCAGTGAATGTTAAGTTAATCTTTCACATCATCTTATTACTTATTCTTTGTAGTGAAGACAAGTTAGATTTCTAAAAGGACAGTGGAAAAATTGTTACAGCTGGTGGCTTTGGTAAATATTGTACAAATGCCAGACTCTGAAATCTGTGTGACTATTAATGCAAGTTACTATGAAAGCTTAGAGTCTGGCCCTTAAGGAATTTTATTATTTCAGGGATTTTAGAGAGGCAGAGTCGGTGATCATAGTACCTGGAGCTCAGAAGGGCCTACCTTCTCCTCTGAGAGGCCCTTGGCCAGTAGATTGGTTAAGAGATGGACTAGTCAGCTAAGTTGGTCCGATGAGTTAATCCTGGGACTTGCGTAGGCTGTTTTTTCCTGGGGGTCGTGGTCGTTATAAGACTGTACGTTAGGAGCTGTGAGGTGCCATCTTAATTGGGAAGGAAGCTAGAAGAAAGAGCATGAGTAAAAGATGGATAGAAAGAGGGTTTCCATTCTGATGACGTCTTTTGGATGGTGGGCCCAAGCCACACCTGAAGCTAAATGGGCTTTTCATTAAGCCAATGAATTTACTGGAGATGATTTGAATAGTTTTCTATCTTTGTAGACCTGGTGCCCTGTCCAGTAAGCATTGGACTGCTAATGGCTAGGTTGGTGGTTCAAACTCACCAGCCACTCTGGGGAGGAAAGATAAGGATATCTCTCCCATAAAATGTTACAACCCTGGACACACTATTCGCGATCTCTACGAGTTGGAATTGCCTCAATGACAGTGAGTTTGGTTTGGTTTGGGTTTTGTAGCTATTTCCAGGTTAGCTCATGTACTGGAATATGTTGCTTACGAGTTCATTTGTCATGGTAGGTTATATACTGTATATGCTTGAGTACAAGCCGAGGTTTTCAGCACATTTCTATGCAGTTTTTGTGGTAAAATTAGGTGCCTCGGTGGGTATTTGGGTCGGCTTATACTCGAGTGTATATAGTAATTGCTACCAATTATTTGTTCCTCTAACCGCCACGAGTTTCTGTCCTCATCTGTTTCTGTGTAACTCCTGTGGATGCCAAGTCTGGTGGTGTGATTTGCTTTGATCAGAAGAAATGACACAGGTATTATCTAATCAGAAGCCATAAAGATTATCACATGGTCCTGCCTTTTTTTTCTCTTACTGGCTTTCTTTCTCTGCAAAGAAGAGACAAATTCCACAGCCAATCTTAAAATGGAAAAGTTATGTGGAAAAGAGCTTCAGGTAACTCACAAGTACAAGTGTGGTGAAATAAGTTCCTGTATGTGGACTGTGCTTGGGTTTTTTGGGGGGAAAGCTGAGAGTTTTCTCCCTAATCTCTTAAGGGAGAAACCCAAGACTTTCTACTCCTGAAGAGTCTCAGAAACCCACAGGGGCAGTTCTACCCTGTCCTATAGGGATGCTATGAGCCTGTATCCCTTCAATGGCAGTGAGTCTGATTTTGGAAACCCTAAAGAGTGACCTTGGCCCCTGTTTTCCACCACAGTGGGTTTGTTCCTTTTGTGTGGGGCTGATTGATGATCACTTGACTTTTGTTTGGCCCTTGATTGCATGTAACATGCCCTGTGATTGGTATACACCTTGCAGGGACTGGTCAGTATACTATGCCCATGAAGTCCCATTGGCCCACCAAGAAGGGATCATTCAGTTTGCTGCCCTAGTGGGAGGGTCATGCCTTGAAATGGATGAGACTGTTAGTAGTCCAACACGTAACCAGTTAGTAGTCCACCACCAATGCTTCTGCTTAAGGAGCCCTAGTGACACTGTCTACCCATAAGATCAGCAATTCGAAACCACCCACTGCTCTGTGTGAGAAAGATGAGGCTGTGAAAATTTACAGGCTTGGAAACCCCCGGGGGTGGTTCCACGCTGTCCTACAGAGTTCCTATGAGTCGCCATCAATTCCATGACAGTGCAGGGGGGAAGAGAGAGAGAGAAAGGAGAGGAGAGGAGAGGAGAAGAGTAGCACTGTGGTTTAGGATTTGGGCAGCTAACCAGAGTCAGAGGTTTGAACCCTGCAGCCACTGTGCTGGAGAAATGAGAGTTACGCCTTGGAGAACTTGTATAGGAGTTGGAATCAACTCAATGGCGGTGGGTTGTTTGGATTGTACATGTATGCAGCCTACTCTACAGAAGTTTTGTCGTCTGGAAGCAGCCAGAAGTAGCAGGAAGCAAGCAGAGAGAGAGGGGAGGCAAGGAACCTCTTAAAAATTGTAACATGGGCCAAGGGTTATAACATTGAAGCTGGCAACCAGCCTGGAAGGGGCCCTGCAGCCCAGTGAGTGGGAACAGCAGGAATTCTGAGGGCAGAGAGGAGATGAGAGAGCTGGCCTGCACTGTAGGAGGGAGATGTGGCCTACATGCTTCTTGTTCTTCTTTTTAAAAAATCATTTTATTGGG
>NW_022103928.1:10206417-10218278 GCF_000313985.2 Echinops telfairi
TATGTACCCATTTTTTCGTCAGTGAATGTGTCGGGAAGGTGAGCATCACCGAATGCCAGGTTATTAGAACAAAGTGTTCTTGCATTGAGGGAGGACTTGATTCGAGGCCCAATGTCCATATAAGTATATGTACATAGATCTATTTGCCTATTGTTATATATAAATATATTTACATATAAACATGCCTTTATTTAGACCTCCATACATGTCCTTTGCCCCGTTCTTTTCTCTATTTCCTTTTACTTTCCTCTTGTTCCACTATCACGTTTGGCCTTCATTCGCATTTCAGTAATTCCTCCTCGTTACATTGCCCTTGATCAAGCCGTACCAGGCATCCTGCACCTTCCTCGCCATCAATTTTAGATCACTTGTTCCCTTGTCCCACTTCCTCCCACTCCTCCCCGCCTCCCCTTTTCCCATGTCCCCCAGAACCATCGGTCCATTGTTTTCTCCTCCGGATTATTTATCCTGTGTATCTTATCTAGATAGACATGCAGAGACAATAATAAGCACAGAAGCAAGGCAGAGTAAAAGAAAATAGCAACGAACAACTATTTAAAAAAAACCAACCCAAAACGAAAAGCTTGTAAATAGTTCCAGATCTGTCTGTTGGCCTTTATGAGTGTTTTCTAGTTGAGTCTGATGGGGTGCCATGCTTTGGCTCCAAAGTCTATTTTTGGCATCCCCAGGGACTTCATTGTTTTGCACTCCTTGCTGCTCTGTTGCATGCCCTTAGCGTTTTGCCCTGGTGTGGTGGGGTCAGATCGGGCACAATTCCCACACTGTGCCTCCAGTGTTGTCCCTGTATTGATATGGGTCAGTGAGGGAGGTCTTGTTTCGTGGTGGGGCCGGCCCTATGGTCCTCTCTGTGCATTGGCTGTTCTGAACAGGAATATTGTCCTCGGGACTTGGTGGGCCAGGAGCCTACCTGCTTCTTGGACCTGATCCCCAGCTGTAGCTTATTGGTCCTGATTCTAAGTTGTACCCTATCACTTTGTTAGCAAACCACTTAACTGTAAGTGTGGGCTGTAAGTTCTGCGTGGCCATTACAAGAGATTGTCAAAGTCAGAAGAGAGTAGAGAGTGTGGTGGAAGGGATGGTTGGCTTCGGAATTAATAGAATGTTTGGAGCGTATAGGTTTGCATGGGTCTGATGTCCACTTCATGGAAATGAACTTTGGGTCATTATAACTACGTTCTACTGCTACTTCTGCCACTCTTGTACATGTATCACAGACTAAAGATAGTGTGTATTTTTCAGTTGTAAACTTCTGACTTTTTGAGCCTCCTATTACTGTACCATAACCTAGTAAAAGTGCCTAATCTTTGGAATACGTATCCAAGTTTATAACAAAGTGTAAATCTAGGGCACCTAAAATGATATTTGTAATGTATACCCTGCAAGTGACTAGTTGCCCCTACCCAGGACCCTGGCAATGGAGTGGGTGACCCTTTGGATTGTTAAGCACAAGGCCAGCAGTTCTAACCCCCTCCCTGGGGGGAAGATGAGGCTTTCTGCTCATGTACAGGTTGGCAGCCTCAGTGTCCCCCGGGGGCACTTGTTCTCTGCCCTAGAGATAGCTGTGAGTGGAAATTGACTCGATGGCTGTGAGTGTGAGCTGCCCCATCAGGAGCCCTGGTGGTGGAACTTTCAAGTGCTTGCCTCCTCTGCAAGCTCAGAGGGAGCAAGATGTGGCAATATGTTTCTGTAACAAGCACAGCCCTGGAAGCCCTTTGGGGCAGTTCTGCCCTGCCCTACAGGGTCACTCTAAGTCAAAATTGACTGGACAACAGTGGGGTTGCTTGCATTGCACCTTTCTGGCCCTGGTATACCTAGAGAACCTGGGCCTCCTCTATGATCGCTAACTGGGAAGCCACTGAACTTCTCTTAACAGCCTCCTGGAGATAATAACGTACCTTCTTTAGAGGGCGGTTATGTAGATAAAATAAAAGAATGTATGTACAAACAGAGTTCCACAGTGTGCAGTGCCCATAGCCAAACAGCCAGCAAACAGTAACTATTATTCTTGTCATTGAGGCAGAAAATATCTTTTTGACAGCCCCACCTTTAAATGAAATTAAACAGTAATACATTTGTAGTTTCGTTCACGGCCAAGTTCAACGAAGGCACTCCGCTTTATCATTAAAGCATGCCCCTTGAGGATGAGGATTGAGTATTCCAGCACAGCTCACTGTGAAATCAAGCTGTCCTATGGCCTGTGAGCGTCAGCAGTGCATCCCCCACGCCTTGATTCTCTTTCCTTGTCAGTTCTGCCTGAAATGCCCGAGGGAGGCCGTGTAACAGCGGGTTGCTCAAGAAATAAGCTTGCAGAGTAATGAAGAGAAACTTTCTATGACTTCAGCTGTGCCTGGTGTTTATTATTTCCCAGACTGGATTCAAGTTATGGCAGAGTTATAAAAGTGAACACTTTGGGGGCACTTGCCATTTGTATCGCTTAAGGATGAGAAAACAGGACTGGAGATATTAGGTCACTTGCTGTGGACTCACAGGTAGTTATTATTATTGAAAGCTTATATTTGAGCCCACTTGTTGTTTCATCAATACGTATTTATTGAGTAGTAGTATTTCCAAGTGAGTAAAACAATCTCAGAAACATCTTGTTCTCCTAATGCTCACACTCTACTTGGGGAGTAAATGAATAAAATAAACTGAAAGCCCAATCGTGTCATTTCATTCAATGTGATGAAGGATAAGGCAGGGTAATGGGCTAGAAGATCATGGGAGGGGCACATTAGGAAGGCCTCTGATCAAAGAACTCATCTGCAAAGGGAAGATGGTTGTACTGAAGCAGAACTACTTAGGAGGAAGCTTGGGGAAGGAAAGGTTCTTGGCAGGGAGGGCAGCAGGTGCAAAGATCCTGAGGCAGAAGCCAGCCTGGCGATTTTACGGCCGAAAAGAGAACGCCAGTGTGGCTGAAGCTCCACAAATCTGGGAGAGAGAACCAGGGATCTGAACACTGTTTCTAACATGCAGAATGGGCGGGGAAGTGGGATTGTTGGAGACGCAGTTAGGTTAAAATTTTGCACCCTGTCATTTGATCTCTCTTATGATCCATTTAAATTTGTTCTAGTTTTTAATATTTTCTGCTTCCTTTTCTATTGAGGTTTTTATTTGTTTTGCCCTGTGACTCTTGTTAGTTTGTTTTCGAATGTTTTTCTGCATATGAAATCCAGGATGGGTACCTCTCTAGAGACAGTAATGGGATTAATGGTTCCTTGGGGGTGTGGCAGAGGGAGGTTGGGGGGAAATGAGAAGCCAATAACGATGAGTACAAGAATGAAGAAAATGTTTTAAAATGGATTGTGGTGATGCTTCTACACCTGTTCTCTATTGGATTGTGCTCCTGAATGGGATGAAATGTAAATTGCATGGCAGTCATGCTGTTGGGAACAGATCAGAGGGAGAGTAGTGGTGGAGAGTGGGCTCCGAGGTGGGCGGCGACCACAGAGTGCCCCACTGAAGGAAGACGAGGCTTTCTGCTCCTGTGAAAACAGACACGCTTGAAAACCCAAGGGGCTGGTCTCCTCTGTCCCATAGAGTCGTCGCGAGTCAGAATTAAGGTGAAGGCAGTGGGCGTGGCAGTGAGAAGAGACCAGAGGCTCTTCGAGCCAGACTGAAGGAGTCTGGACTTTCTTTCTAAGTGGAGCAGAAGCCAATGCAAATCTTTCAGCCTGAAAGGCACATGATTTTAGCCATACTTTAAGAAGATCATTCTGAGCTCCTGGGAGGAAAGTGGATGAAGTAGATAAGCAAGGTGTCAACAGAAACTGCTAGGAAGAGAGAGGATGGGGGTTTGGACCATGATTGTAGTCATGTAGAGAAGTGAGTGGATTTGGTATATCTGTAGAGGGGAGATGATGGACCTGGTGGACTCAAAAAACCCAAACGCATTGCCATCTCGTTGATGCTGACGCTGACTGATTATATAGAACAGGGTAAGACTGCCCCATGGGTTTCTGCGACTGTAACTCTTTACAGGAATCGAGAGCCCTGTTTCTCTTTCAGTGATTGGTGGTTGCAAACTGCTGACCTTGCCTGTAACCTCTATGCCACCAGGGCTCGTGCTAGTGGAGTAGCTGTGGGGAATGAAGAAAAAAACCCCAAAAAACCAGGAACAAGAACCACTTCTAGGATTTTGACTAAAGTAATTAAATCATAGGAGTCCCCGGGTTATACCCTACAATTTACCAAAAATGACGACAAGCCATAGGTTGGCAATTTGAACATCCCCAGAAGTGCCTAGGAAGCTGCAGCTTTGAAAGCTCTGGGTAGCACAGGGATACTTGCCACACTTGAGGTCACTGTGAGTCAGAACTGAGTCGGCGCCGGCTGACAAGAACAGCAAAACCCAAACCAAGCCCACTTCTGTGGAGTCGTTGCTGACTCATAGCACCTGGACAGGACAGCGTAGCACTGCCCCTGTGGGTTTCTGACATGGTCACTCTTCATGAGAGGACAAAGTCTCATCTTTCTCCCATGGAGCAGCTGGTAGTCTGGAACTGCTGTCCTTTAAGTTAGCAGCCCAACATTCTGGTATCCCAGTACGCAACGGGGCACAACTACAGTTGAATTGTGACATGCTGGCCCTCCCTAACATCTCGGCAATGTCTTTTGAAAAGCAACATCTAACTGCCTGCTCTGGTAAGGAATTCTCCTTTCTGAAGTATTATCTTCTTCTTTTATGTATAGGAAGCCAGAGGAGAGGAAGAGACAGGATAAGGCAGGCAGATAGAAACAGAGACTGATTTTATAGGTTGTACTGGTTTTCAGGTTAACCCACCCTAGGTGTGTTCGTCAGTCCTTCCAGCAAGGTCCCTAATGTTGTGGGCTTTGCAAATGGTGGTACCTGTCTTAGTGCCCAGCCCTTAACCTGAGTGGAAGACTGGAGGGCCTGCAATATTGGCCCGAGGGACCTGCCTGTTGCCCAGTGATGAGCTCTATCTTGGCCTTGAAGACTGTGTGCTGCCCCTCAGAGCATGTGATAAGGGCTTCAATTCCAGGCAGGGAACTTGGCTTTGGTCTGGGGCATCCAATAGTCCCTGAGGTCAGAGGATGACAGCTTGTCTTCTGTGGCCCATTGCCCTCTAGAATCAAAGCAAGATGACCCTATGTCTTAGGGCTGTGGCAGATCCAGGACCCTGAGGTGGTTTGCACAGATCACAGGGTGGGGTAAGCATGGGTAACCTGCTCCAGAGTTGGCTTCAGACAAGAGATGAAGGTCAGGCATGTGGTCGAAATTACACACAAATCCCTGGCAGAATCCACATCAGAATTTATGAAAATAGATTTTATAACTTTAGCTGTGCTTGACAATAGTTGTAGAGGTATAGAGGTGGTATTCTTACTAGGCTAGAAGTCTCCTGGCTTGATTGACACCGTCTCCTGGAAGATTGTAAGTCTCTGATTTCAACAGAGTAGGGACGTGTCAGTTAGGATTCTGGCAGGAACCAAGATGCTCCTCTGATGGTTCGAAGGAAAAAGAGTAATGGGGGCACTACTGGCAGATGTGTAGGTAAGGCTAAGAGAACAAGGAATGATCAGTCACCTCCAAATCAGGAGAGTGAGACCACCCCTGAGCCTGAAGGAGACAAAGGGAAGACCTTTAGTTACCTGGTCCAGGTGAGAATTGGAATCACAGAGGAGCCACCAGCAGGGTTTGCAGTCATAGAGGGAAACAGATGCTGCCCAACACAGAAGTGGCCCCAAAGCAGAAGAGTCAGGAAGACACACCTTCCTTCTCACTCCTGTTTCCTTTTGATGCTCTGCCGTGTTCTTTTTGATGATGAATGTGGCACAATTCCTTTTCCATTTGTCTTTCCTAGTGAAACCCATGATGTGATTGTCCCATTGAAAATAGCAGTATCAGTCCATTTCATCTCACTAATGCCTTTGCTATTGATCTCTATGGGTTCCATTTCATTTTTGAGAACTTCCAATTTTCCTAGATTCATACATCATACATTCCAAGTTCCCATTATTAATAGATGTGTACAGCTGTTTCTTATATTGAATTGTGCCCCACCAACAAATGAAGGTCCAAACAGCTTTGCTTCATCCACATCATCAAAGTCAACTCTACTTTGCGGAGACACTTTTGCCCCTAGTATTTTGTGTGTAATCAAAAATAAAAATGCACAAACAGCAAAAAAATAAACTAGGTAACTAGACCCTTCTAATAATTAAATATTTATGCTCATCAAAAGACTTAGCAAAAAAAGAGTAAATGAAAAAGAGAACCCACAGACTGGGGCAACATTTTTGGCAGTAACATATGTGATAGGTAACATCCCTAAAATTTACAAAAAACTCCAACTCAACAACAAAGAATCAGTCCAATTAAAAAATGGGCAAAGGACATAAAGAGACACTTGACCAAAGGAAACCTGTGAGTGGCTAACAAATACATGAGGATATGCTCATGGCCATCAGCCATTGTGTTGCTGTTGTTGAGTTGGCTCTGACTCAGAGTGCCCGTATGTACAGCACAATGAACTACTGCCCAATCTTGCACCACCCTCATAATTGCTGTTATGTTTGAGCCCCTGGCTGGAACCATTGTGTCAGTCCATCTTGTGAGGGTTTTACTCTTTTTAGCTGCCCCTCTCCTAAGCATGATGTCTTCTTCCAGGAATTGATTACACGAGTCAAACTCTTGCTATCTTAAATTCTAAGGAGCATTCTGGTCGTACTCTCTCCAAGACAGATTTTTCTGGAAGCCCATTGTACTTTCAGTATTCGTCAGCCCTACCACAACCTGATTGCCTCAGTTCTTCTCAGTCTTCCTTAGGCATTGTCCAATTTTCACTTACCTATGAGACAACTGCATGGACCATGGCGTGGGCCAGGCATACCTTGGCCCTCAAAGGGACAGCTTTGTACTTCAACACTTTTTTGCCCCATGCATTTCTCCCCTGTCAGCTTGCTTTCCATTGTGATTGTACAATTCTTCAATGCCAGTGGAAATGAAGGAGCATTTCAATCTCTCCACAGGCACTCTAGATTTTTAAAAAAATTTTCTTTCTGAGTGTTGGTGTGAGTGGGTATCTGTTGTTTTAATTTGTATCTATCTCTTTTATTAAAATTTGTATTTCTCTTAGTGACTAATGAACACAAGCATTTCTTCGTATGATTGTTGGATACCTGGATGTTATTTTTAGTAAAGTATCTATTCGTGTTGAGTGTTCACTTTTGATTGGGTTATTTGTATTTTTCTTTTTAAGGTGTTGTGGTTTTCTATAGTTTTAAAAATTATCTGATATATGAGTGCCAAATATTTTCCCAAATCAGTGGGTTCTCTTTTTCCTCTCCCGATGACGTCTTTTGACGTATATAAATGTCATATTTTTAGAAGGACCCAGGCCTTTATTTTGTCATCTGTAGCGTAGGTGATTTTCATTGTGTTTGGTCGTGTATTTATGACTTGTATTAGGGACCTTAAGTCTGTCATTATATTTTTGCTGATGAGCCTTACAGTTCTGGGGTTTATATTTAGGTCTTTAATCTTTCTTGAGTTCACGTGTTACACGGTGTGGTATATGAGCCCTCTTTCATTCTTTTGCAGGTGGAGATGCAATTTTTTCAGCACCATTTATTGAAAAGGCTATCTCTTCCCCCACTTAATGTGTTTTAGTTCTGAAACAAACATCAGATGTCAGTAGGTGCTTGGTTGTATTTCTGAGTTCTCTGTTCAGATCCATTGGTCTACATATTTATCATACCAGTTCCAAGCTGTTTTGATTACTGTGGCTATATAAAAGGATTTGAAACCATGGCATGAAAGGCCTCCTATTTTGTTTTTGCCTTTGATAGTATTTCATTTATCCTGGGTTGCTTGTTTTGTATATAGTTGGTCAATAGTTTTTCCACTTCTTTGAAAAATTGTGCTGGAAGTTGGGGTCGAATTGCATTGAATTTATAGAGTGCTTTTGGTAATATTGACATTTCCACTATATTAAGTCTTTCTATCCATAATCGTGGGACATTCTTCCATTTGTTTGAGTCTCTTTTGGTTTCTTCTAGAAGTGTGGAATAGTTCTTGTCTAAGTCTTTTTTGTCTCTGGTAAGATTTATTCCTAAGTATTTTATCCTTTGGGTAGTTATTATAAATGGTATTGTAATTTTAACTTCCTTTTTTGTAGTCCCCTTCTTTAGTTTATTTTTTCCAACAGTTTTATTGGCACATAGTTTACCTATTATACAGTTGAATAATTCAATCGTTCTATCATATCAAGGGGGAATGGTACAATCACCACCACATCCATCCTAGAGCATTCCCTCCCTGCATGGTTGTATCGCCCCCAAAATGAGCTGTGATTATTATCATGATTAACTCCAGTGTTCCCTCCCGCCTTCATTATCTATTCCTGAACTCCCCTTTCCTTTCCTATCACCCACCCCCACCCCTACATTCCCTATAACATCTTGTATCAGTTATTGTCATTATACATCCACTCCTCCTATGAAACCCCACAGAAAACAATGAAAAACAAATTGCGCTAAGGTGGTAAGGATAAGATCATATTCATATAAAGACAAAATTACAAAGAATGCGACAGTGGGAGAAGGCCTTCATCAATGTTCTGAAAGCTAGGCAACACATTTCTGTCATGGAACAACTAAGAGATGCTTGCATAAGAATTCCATAGGCTTTTGTATGTTAATGTTATTGCCCGCTATTCCTACTTTGTTGTTCTTCTACAATAATGCTTTCACTATCTGGGGGCTCTTTTCTGTTTTATATGAAGTTGGAGATTCATTTTTCTATTTCATTAAGGAATGTTGTGGGATTTGGATGGGGATTGCATTACAATATATTTATAGATCATTTGGGGTAGTGTTGACATTTTATCAATGTTAAGTCTTCCAAACCATGAGCATAATGTGTTTTTCCATTATGTAAATCTCTTTGGTTTTCTTTCAGTAATATTTTGTTGTTTTGTTTGTATACGTCATTTACACCCCTGGTTAGATTGGTTTTTCCTAAGTATTTTTTCCTGGGGAAGGCTATTATAAATGGTATTGTTCTCTTGATTTTCTTTTAGAAGTTCTCTTTGTTATTGAAGAGGAATACAGATGATTTTTCTATGTTGATCTTGCATCCTGCTTAATGGCCTTTTATCACATCAAGTGTTGTGCAGCCATCACCACAATAGACTTTTAGAACATTGTCATTACTCCAAACAGAAGCCCGTACCCATTAGTCATCCCCACCACAACCACAATTCTACTTTGTATCGTCATTTATTTGTTTTTTGCTTGACATTTCATGTAAATAGGACCCTGTAATCTGGGGGCCCTTGTGACTGACTTCTTTCACTTCTTTCACCATGTTTTTAAGAGTTATCCATGTTGTAATATGTACATCATATCTTTTTAGTGTTGGGTCTTCCATTGTATGGCTATGTCATATTTTGTTTATCTGTTCATGAATGAAGGACATTTGGTTGTTCCCATAATGAACAATCTTATATGTTAATTTGTGAGCCAGACACATTGCTGGTGAGTCAATTTTGGCTTGTAGTGATGCTATAGGGAAGAGTAGACAGCCTTTTAGAGTTTTCCCAGGCTCTAAATCTTTATGGATATGAGCAGCCTCATCTTTCTCTCATGAAGTGCCTGGTGGTTTTGAACTGCCAACCCTTCAATTAAAGTGTGTTAGCCCTTGCTCTACCAAGGCTCTTTAATCTCTGCACAAATCTTCATTATTTCCTGCCAGTGAATTCCTAGACATGCACATAATGGGTCAAAGACTTTGTATCTACTTTCTTTAACACTCATTTGAGCACAGTAGTTGCTTCTTTTCTCATCTGACAGATCACTGCTCACCATTACACATTTTGTTTGGTTCCTGAGGGTGTGTGCAACACTCAGTATTCTTAATCTGCATCCTTCATGCGGTCTATCCTCTTTTGAATACCAGATCATTGATGGACAGTGGTCTACATCAATGAAACAAATTGTGCTACTTGTATCAGTCTTTACCATGTTTACCTAGAAACTTCTGGTAGTCTGGTGTTAATAAAAAGTTAGAGGAGACTTGTAAGTGTTAAATGACTATTTAAATGGGCTCAATTTATCTTTGTAAGTGGGTGTTTCCACTAACAATCTTTTGAAAATTGTGAGTATCCAAAAAAGGAGCCCGGTGGTGGAAGGGTTAAGGGTCTTGGCTGAGAACCCATTCTGAGGCTCTACAGGAGGAAAGAGCTGGCAGTCCGCCCTCATAAAGATCACTGCCAAGGAAACCACGTGGGATCGTCCCACTCAGCCCTTTAGGGTCCTTATGAGTCAGAAGTAACTCGGTGACACACAACAACAATATCCCGAAAAGTATTACTTTTCTATCAGTGGGATTTTGACCCAAGGCTTTATAGCCCATGGGACTCTAAGAGCATTAGACTCATCATCATATTTATTTAAAATGTATTAGAGATCAACTGACTTTTCCTTCCCTTATAAAAAAAATGAAGGTACAAAAACTGTTTTGTACATGCCGTGGTTTTTAATCCAACACCATCGCTACACTCTTGGGTGGCTTCCTGGGTATAATCTACTCAGACTTTTCTTTTATCACCAGCAAGAATCCTGCAGGGGAGGCAGCTGGTGGATGCATACCAACAGGAAGCTGCAGTCACTGTAGATCCTGGATTATGTTTACAAATATGATGGTCTCTGTAGCAACCAACTAGCAGTAGACATGAGGACATCATTTATAGATGTTTTTAATTTTTCCAAAGCTTGAGGATTATTCTGAGTGACGGTGAATAGAGCGGGTCGTGCCCTCACATTCACCCCTAGAGAGCCGTCTTCCCCTGACCTTATTGGTCACAGATAGAAAAAGAGTTTAAAATACTCTGTTCTGTGTACAAATATTACCTATAGCACCCCTCAGGCACCTAAAGGCTGTCTCTTTGGTGGTGTTGAGGGATTTGCCTTGATCTACTTCCCTTTGGGAACAATCACATACATTTAGGGGATATTCAGCCTAGATGGGAAGAAAGGCCAGTGGGGATTAATAAATGTTGGACTCTTTTTATGTGTGAATTACTAGGAGACTCTTGTGTGAATGATATCCAATTTCATCCTCACAATGGGATAGGAGGTGTTGTGATGCCCATTCTAAGGATAAGAAGGTTGGAGCACAATTGCTCTGTGTTGCCCAGCAGCCCACGGATAAACACATTCAAATCAAGGACACCTACTCCTCACATGGAGCCTGGTGGGGCTGCTGGGTAAGTGTTGGATTTCTATCTATGTAATCAGCACTTCAAACACAGCAGCGGCTTCAGGAGAGACATAGGTAGCTGTCTGTTCTTGTAAAGATTGACAGCCTCAGAAACCCGATTAGAAGGTTGATATGGGTCAGAATCATCAGGATGGCAGTGGTTTGAATTGGTTTGGGGACTCCTCACTTATAGATTCCATTGTTATCTGACATTTCACATTTAGAATAGTAAACATCTGACTGTTTTATACATTTATAATGCATGTTTAGCACTTAACTAATGCCAAGGTTTGAGGTGAGTTTAACACTATTTGCGAGGGTTAAGATTATGTGTCAGCATGGTTGGTTTGGCAATTATGTTGTGTTAGGCTGGGTTGGCTAGAGAAACAAATATAGAGACACTCATATATGTGTAAGAAAAAGCTTTATATGAAGGAGTAATTGTACATTAAGAAAACATCCCAGCCAGTCCAACTCAAGTCTGTAACTCTGCTACTAGCCCCCTAAGTTTCTCCTCAGACTCACGAAGGCACATGCAAATGCAGGGAGATCACAGGCTGGTGGGTGAAAAGTCTTGTGGATCCAATGGTGGTGGAAGCATCACAGGGCTGGTGCAAAT
>NW_022103928.1:10218378-10226521 GCF_000313985.2 Echinops telfairi
AGAGAGAGAGAGAGAGAGAGAGAGAGAGAGAGAGAGAGACCTGCTTCCAGAGAGCCATTTATCTAGGTGGCACCTCCAAATGAGGTCATCAAGCTGTGACCTGATTAGCAGCCTAAACTCTATTCATATCTTCTACGAGTGCCACGTTGGCACAAAAACCTAATTATCACATATGTAATGATGTGATTTGGCAGTTATATAATGGTGTAGTTATCCTACATTTGGTGATCTGATGTGGCCATCCATTTTTACATAATGCTGATTTTCACACAATGACCTACTCTTTGAAACTTAGCAAGGTTGATAAGTAAAGAATGTTGTATATAATCCTTATTATTGACGTACTCAGCCAGCTGCGACAGTGTTGGTGGTGACTCATGGAGACTCCATTGTTGTATCAGTATAGGACTGTACTCTATAAGGTTTCCAATGGCTGAATTTCCAGAAATAGATCACCAGGCTTTACCTTTGAGATGTTGCTTGATAGACTCAAGCCTCCAACCTTTTGTTAGCAATTGAATATGTTAAATGTTTGTACCACCCAATTTTCTATTTTGGCATTTATTGCCATAAGGCAATTCTGGAGCATGATAATCTCATGTGTTATGGATTAAAACGGATCCATAAGATTTTCTTGACTGTAATCTGTACAGAAGCAACTCTCTAGGTCTTTTGTGCCATGGCACCTCTGCAAGGGCTCACAAGGCCAACCTCTTGCACCACTCAGATTTAGGAAAGTTTCTTCTAGAAAATACCAAGAGTAATTCCCAAGAGTAAACAAAGATGGCCCTACTGTTGAATTCCAAGGTCTCAGTGGGGGACAATGCATGCCTTGGGTAGTCCAGTGGGAATGGAAATGCTAACGGAAATGTTGCAGTGCTGTGCTGTGTTCAAAGAAGATGGCCTTCAAAACTGGGCGAGTTCATGGTCAGGAAATTCCAGACAGTCGGCTGCTGCTTCTCACACCAGGACATTGCAGCCTTAGTCCTAGAGAGTAGTTCAGTTCCTTTCATCTGTTACAGTTGTGTGTAAGGTAAAGTCTGGTTCTCCTAATGGGAGTTCCAAATTGGATCCTTGCAGTGTGGCCAACCAAGGAAATTGTATACCTCAAAAGGATAGAGTCCAAAGTTCTGGTTGTCTATAGTGCACAGCCTGGGTCAGCACAGCTGAATTAAAACTAGGTCCAAATGCCCAGTTAGGAGCATGATATTGCCCTTATTCTCCCACCAAGAGTCTATACAGTTGATGCTGAGGGTTTTCCCAATGACAGGCTACCCCACCTAGTCTACCCACCAACAGAAGTGTGATCACCTTCTTTGAGACAGACATGTCCTCCCTTCCACCACCACCCCATGTTTTGACTTGATTTCCAGAAAGTTTTACTCTTCACTCTTGCAGGAGTGTCTGTTGGTTTGGAATGACCAAAGAACAATGTTATGTGACAGGAATTTACTAGTCTTCTTCCTGTATGGGAAAATGACCTGATCACGGGAAATTGACCCCGGCGAGGTATGTCCTGCTCTGTCAACATCTTTTTTTTCCTCTTTACAAATAGAGTAGTATATGGTTGATTAGCACTAGATAGGCGCATTTCCTTGCTGCTTGGGAGGCCAGACTAGGTTGGATGACCTGAGGACAGCACCCTGCCTTTCGTGTTGGTGTTTATTATGACAGTAGTGGACTCAGACGGTGTTCGTCCTTCAGTGATTGGCTCAGCTCACTCCTGCTGGGTCGGTTTTAACTGCCATGCTCTCGGTTAGTAAGACCCCTTTTAACTGGTCGCACCACCGGGACTCCGTGGATGTGTTCCCCTGTTCTCCTAGGAGTGTGCGTTGTGAACCCCCAGAACGAGGAGAGAATAAACCTTTTAAGGAGCTGCGGTTTTGTGATATGCAGAATTGGAATAAATATCGTCTTTGCCTTTGGGGGGTTTAAGTGTTTTAATAGGTAATATTATGTTTGTGGTAAAGTCAGGGTTCAAAAAGATATTCAGCGAAATGGCAGTCACCCTTTCAACTTTACCTCTGAGGCACTGTCTTGATTTAAAATTCTGAGATAATCCATGCGGATACAAGCATGTGCATATTGTGTGTATATCTAAGTATATGTGTGTACATGCATGTTTCACTTTTTGAGACTATACTTGTTAAAGAAAATTCCCTCCATCCCATTTAAAGTTAACTCTGATTTCTTCACAGAAATGAAAAACTGGTGTTAATAACAGTGCCGGGAAGAAATTAAATATTTAAATAAGCCATAACTATGCTATAGAAGGCAGGCACACAAACTTAATAAACCACGCCAAGTTGCCTCTTGGCCTGTCAATGGAATGACAGCTAGTCCTTTCAAATTCCCCTTTGGGAATTCCCCTACCAGTCTGTACCGTCTGTAAAGTGATTGAAATGGTGCTGTGCCGAGCACATCTTTTTGGTGTTGTGCTGGCTCCTTGGTTTTACACAGCTTTGTTCTGCCAGGTAAAACTTTTGAACTCCAGTTGACTTAATGAGCAGATTTTTTCTTTCAACATACCATATCCATTATTCTGAACCTTGCCCTTTTACTTGAAAATATGTATTAGAGCTTTTTCCATTTCAGTAGCTAGAAAGCGCTGATGTTTGCTTTAATACCAATGTGATTCTGTTGTGGATATGTCGTACTGTGCTTAACTGATGGACTTACTTCTAATATTTTGCTACTACAAACAGTCCTGCAATGGGTATTTGTTGACATTTGTCTTTGTCACCATGTTATTTCTTTCATCAGCCTTTGACAAAAGCCAAGGGCATAATAATAAGATACAACTTTTCAAGTCAAGGCTGGCCCAAGTTGGAAGGCTTCTGATACAGAAGCCTCTTGTGCCCAGTCTAGCTTGATACAGAGATAAAAGAATTTAGACGTCAAGAGAATTAGAGACTTGATTATATACATATGATCAAACATTGCTTAAAACAGATAAAAAAGCCCACTATAGATTTTCCCAGAGATAAATAAAAACAAGGTTAAAAAAATATAATTGTTTTTTTCTGGGGAGTAAGAAGTCAAATGATAATAATATGTATGCTCAAAATAATGATGGCAACATATGAACAAATGTGCTTGACACGATGGATGGATGAATCGGTTGTGATAAGAGCTGTATGAGTCTCCAATAAAAAGATAAAAATATATGTACGCTCCTACTCATGGCAAAATGAAACTTAAGAAGTGAAACCTATAAGAATAGATATCTCCTCCATGAATATTCTTTGATTCTTCACTATAAACTTAATGCAAGTTATTTTATTAACTCTGGTTCATAAACACTATATGTATGGCATTTAACTTCTACCAAATCATATTTAATTGACTCTAAGACTTAAATCTTTTTCTTAACCTTGCTGAAAATATTTCAACCCTTTCTTTTTTATCTACTGAAGGGGAAAATAAATGAAAGTGGAATTTTTATATAACAAGTTAATAAAAAGAGATTTTTTTTTTAAATGATGTCGACTTGGACTTCAACTCTCAAAGCTATAGGAAAAAACCCCATTTGTGCTTTGTTAAGTAGCTTTATTGATGTTGTTTCCCATATTTTCATAGGTTTTATTAATAAGGTTCAATTACAGATTAAGTGGGACAAATTTTCATGGGGCCAAATTATTAATGGGGCAAAAGGTAACTTAAGTGTACTTGATATTAATTGGTTCATTTAGAGGAGCCCTGGCAGAATAGTGGTTATCTGGTGGGCTTTTATATGCATGGTTGCCAGTTCAAAACCACCAGCAGCTCCAAGGGAGGAAGAATGGGCTTTCTACTCCATAAACAGTCACAGTCTCAGAAACCCACCGGGGTCGCTGTCAGCATTGGCTTGATGACAGCACGTTTGGTGGAGTTTGGTGCCCTTTTGGAATAATGCAGAGCAATACACTGGAGGCATTGACCACCATGAAGTGCCACCCCCTGGTCCTCATCAATAAAGCATCAATAAAGGGCGTCTACAGGCCTGTCGAGAGCAACTTGAACAAAGGAGCCCCAGAAACATAGGTCTAATCTGTGACACCAGTCCTGGGTTCCTAACCATGGTCACCTGGCCATTGACAGTTGACCTCTGGGGCAAGATGTCAACATCCAGTCCTGGACAACTTCAGAGAACTTAAACAGTGAGACAATGGGTGCTTATTGCCACCACACACCTTCCCCTTGGTCACAGAGGGAGAACTTGCATGTTGCTGTGATGCTGGAAGCCTGCCACGCTATATTTCAAATAGCAACAGGTTTCAGTGACGCTCGGGGCTCAACACAGCCTAGGAAGAACGGCTGTTGATTTACCTCTGGAAATCAGTCGGTGAAGCCCCCGTGGATCCCAGCAGAGCAGCATTTGACTTGTGCCCTGTGGACGTGTCATCAGGAAGGATCAGTCACTGGAGGAGGACATCATGTTCAGTGAAGAGGGCCGTCCAGTAAGGGCAAGGGAAAGGCTTGGTGGGATGCCTCGGCACAGTAGCTGCAACCTGCCCCGGGCTGTGAGGATGAACTGGACCTGTCCAATGCTTTGTTCCGTTGTGGATCAGCTCACCATGAGTTGGAGTCAGTGGGTAGCAGCTAACAACAGCAACATGACTGAGCATTTACCGGGTGCCAGGACCTGTGATAGATGTTTCAAGTCCATACAAAGCAGGAATGCTGGTACTCTAAACCAACACGAGACGACATTCGGAGGTTAAGCAAGTGGTCCAAGCTCACGTGGCAAAGTACCTCCACCAGGATGCAAGCACTGGTCTTGCAAACTGTCACTTCTGCATGTGGTCATACCACGTGCGGTGTCGACTCTCGAAATGGGCAGCATGGCATCAGAGAGGAGGAAGTCGTAATTGCCATGTCCAGCCTCCTGCCAGGGCAGGATGTAATTGCAGCGCTAAGTCCGGAGTCTAGGATAAGCTGATCCTACACTTGTTCTTGGCAGGCAGAAACTACTTGGGACATGTGGGGAGTAGGTAGGAGGAGGCAGAGGAGGGGGTTTAGGTCCATGGATCCTTCTGTAGCCAGGCTTTCATCCCCTTTTGCTTGAGGATGAAAACACTTCCTGCATGACTGTGCTCAATATGTAGTGGTCTTTCAAATACGATACCAGTGTTCAAGCATTTAGACCCAGAGCCAGAGTTACGATGCTATGAGTTGCTGTGTTGTGCCTGAACTTGGTCAAAGCCCTGTGAAGTGGACTGGAGGCCTGCACTTCAGCTCTTTGGGCGTGAGGGATGTCTCTCCTGGTCGAACAGGTAAATCACCAGGACCTCTTGACACTCTCCTTACAGACAGAGCTGTTTGCCAAACAGTCTTCTACAGGAAGGAACATCCATGGTAAGGCTTTGCATTGGTACCTGTAGCACTGTTTATCTTTGGGTAGGTCAGTGTTTTCTCCTGGCAGAAGGGAAGTCGCTGCTTCTTGAGAGATGGGCTAAGACAGTGCTTTTGTAAAGACTTTCATTCAAAACGGGTGTCATTTCCTTTCTTTTGATTCTCTCGTTACCTCTTTTATCTGGAAAGAAACGAGTGGGGGAAATGCTTTTGCTTTTTTTTTTTTCTCTTGTTCTTTTCTATCCTTTTTTTTTTTTTTTTTTAAGATTGAGGGGCTTGATGCTTTGCTAGGATGGAATACACAGCTATCAATCTGAGTGGGTGGTGCATGGACCACAACAGTTTCACAATACGCCTCGCTTCAGCCTCTCCTTTGTTTTCCCCAGAGCATCATCCTGTTGTCAGGGCAATGGCTAACTGGAAGCAGACGCCTCAGTGAAAGGAGGCCCGGCCTGGCTCTCCGATGCCCCTAGTTTGAGGTCTGCTGATAGGCTCTGCTCCTCTTTGATTTCCTTTCAGGAAAAGCTCATCCGAACCTGTGTCGGTTTTCTCTCGTCTGCTCATTGATCTTGCCTGTGACTGTAGCTTTACTGAAGCAAGTTGCTGGGCTGTAGATGAAGAGGGACCTATTTTCCTGAAATCAGTCAATCTCTTGGGGAGAGCTTTGAGGTGCAAGACTCATTTTTGAGTCAAATTTGAATCAGATTTTTACTCCTTTGGGGGATGAGTGCGGCCGCATGAGTGTAGAGTTTTTGGAGGGAAATAAGGTTCCATTTTTCTCCCATTACAAGGACAGGAGCTTGAAAATCTTATCTTGTGCTCCATTCTAAAAGACAGTTAATCAGCCAAGAACACTTTATTCTAGGCTGGAGTGGTAGAGTCCTGGCCAGTCCCCACACGCACAGCTAGCACCTGGGGACCGGTCTGGGTTTTTTGCGTCTTGCTATGATGCCAAACAGGTCAGCACAGCTTTCAGAGGAGGATTAGGAAGAAAGGCTTAATCTACCTTCAAGCCGGGCAATAAAAACCCTGTGAATCATAAGGGGTCTTGCATGGGAAAGACACAGAACTGGGTAACGTTTTATTCAGTTGAGATAAACGTTGCCATGATGCAAATAGGCTGAGTGGAAGGTAATGACTGTCTAGTGGCTGCCATAGCTGGAGAAGTCAGAGCTGCCTGTCTCTTGAGTTGAACCCTCAGGGGCGAGAAGGTAAAGGACTGGCAGCGAGACGGTATAGAACAGAGCTGGGAGCAAGCCTTCCCAGTCGAAGGGAACTGCAGTGCAAATGCAGGACGTGGGAACGAGCCTGGCAGTTGGAATGGAAGGGACTTTTAATCTGTGTGATGGAGGGAAGCAAGGTATTCTTTCAAAAGGAAGAAATGATGCAAAGATCTGAAAGTAGAAAGGAGACTGAAAACAGTAATGGGTGCTGTTGACTAGTGCTGAAAACTTCAGGTAGCACTTCCTGGGTGTATTTTGGTTAAATGACTTTATTGAGATATAATTTACATACCAACATCCCACCTAAAATGTAAAATGAAATGACTTTTAGGATGTTGACCGAGTTGGGTAGGCATCACCATAATCATATTGTTTTCATCACCCCCCAAAGAAAGCTTGCCCCATTTGTATTCACTTCCCATCCTTCCAACACCATCCCATATCCCGCTAGCCCTAGCTAACCACTCATCGGCTTTCTTCCTGTCTCGTTAGAATTGCCTGTTCTGAACCTTTCATATCCTGTTTTTGAGAAAGTACATGGTGTCATACTGATAGGATTTCTTTCTTTATTGTTTCTGTTCAGCCTTCCATTATTTGTATATACCACATTTTGTTTATCCATCCATCTATTGATGGACACTACGTTGTTTTTGCTCAGGAGCTATTATGAACAAAGGTACTATGAACACGTTTTTGCATGGACATGTGTTTTCATTTTTTCTTGAGTAGATCTAGGAATATAATTTCTGGGTCAGAGGGCAACTCTGTGTTTAGTATTTTGAGTAACTGGGTCTCAAAGTGGCTGTTCCATTTTGCATTCCCACCAGTAATGTCTGAGCATTCCATTTCCATATCCATGCTAGTATTTGTACTGTCTTTTTTTATTATAACCCTTCCAACCAAAGACTCAGGCAGTTGCTGCCTAGCTGATGCTAACTCCTGCACCCTGGGGTCTGGCAGAGTACAATTGAGTTCTGTAGGGTTTTCAATGGCTATTTTTCCGGAAGGGTTCTTGAGTCTTTCCTGTGTGGTCCCTCTGGGTGGACCCAAGCTGCCAACCTCCATAATCCTTCTAGTGAGGGCGAGGTGGCTCATTATGGTTTGATTTGCGTATGGAGTGCAGTTCTACTCTGCACACGTGGGTTGCCACGAGTAGGAATGGACGTGACAGCAATAACTAACAGAAACAACAATCACGAATGATGGTGTGTTAGATCGGGTTGACTAGAGAAATAAATCAAGCTACACTTATGTATGTATAAGGAAGAGCTTATACATACTTATTTAAGAACGAGCCCGTGATCTTCCTGCAGTTTGCATCACTGCATGTGTCTGTGTGAATCTGAAGGATTGTTGGACAACTGTTGGACTTATGGGCTAATATCGGACTTAAGGCCTTGATCTGGACTGGGCTGAGGTGTTTTCTTTCTTTTTTTTTTCTTTTTTGTGAGTGAGTGAGTGAGAGTGAGTGAGTGAGAGAGTGAGTGAGTGTGAGTGAGTGAGTGAGAGAGTGACAGTGAGTGAATTAGAGAGTGAGTGTGAGTGAGTGAGTGAGAGAGTGAGTGAATTAGAGAGTGAGTGAGTGA
>NW_022103928.1:10228292-10234330 GCF_000313985.2 Echinops telfairi
CCCCCGGAACTCTCGGTCCCGTTGTTTTCTGCTCCAGATTGTTCATCCAGCCTATCTTATTTAGACAAACCTGCAGAGATGATAACAACTCGTACAACTCTTATCACAATATATGCATACATTCATTGTGTCAAGTACATTTGCGCATTTGTTGCCATCATCATTCTCAAAATGTTTTCTTTCTACTTGAGCCCTTGGTATCATCTCCTCATTTTTTCCCCTTCTTCCCTCACGAACCCTTGATAATTTATAAATTATGATACCCTCAAGTTGGCACAAGGTTATGTAACTACCACAGATGTTGAGCTTCTTTTCATGATCTTTCTAGCCACTTGTTTATCTTTGGAGAAGGGTTCATCCACATTCTTTGAACCTTTTTACTTAACTGTTTGTCTTTTTATTATTGTGTTATAGAAGTTCTTTATATAGTCTAGATATAATTATTTTATTGAAGATTTGATTGACAAATATTGCTCTCGGTCAATAGATTGATTGCCTTCTCATTTTCTGCATGGTGTCCTCTGTGCCACAACACTTTTAAATTGGAATAAAGTCTAGTTTATCAGTCATCTGTTTGATTACTTGGGTATTGATGTCCTAGCTAAAAATTCATTACCCCAACCCAAGGTCACAAAGATTTTGCCTCTGTGTTTTCTAATATTTTTACAGTTTTAGCTTTTATATTTAAGCCTGTGATATATACCGAGTTAATTTTCTAGGATAAAATGAGACATGAATCCACATTGATTGTTTATCACATGGACATGAGTCGTCCTAGTCACGTTTGCTGAAAAGACTGCTCTTTGCCTGTTGAATGGTCTCAGTCTCTTTGTAGAAAACCAACTGATCTTGAGTGCTCGAGCTTATTTCTGGGCTCTGGGGATGCTTTTTTAATTGATAGCATTTTTCTAAAACGATGAAGCCTTCAGAGAGTCCAACTCCAGCTGGGTTGTGAAGCAGCTGATACCTCCCAGGTGAGTTCTGGATTGAAAGGGCTTCATTTTCATTGGCTATAAAGCGAATCTATGGATGAAAGCTCTAGTATTATGTACTTGTAGAGCCAGAAAGAGCTTTCCAGCAAGTCTAAGATCCCTAAAGGGGCTTCATCTTGCAACCTAATGCCCAAAAGATAAATAACCCAATCAAAAATTAGACAAAGGACATGAGCAGACACTTGATCAAGGAGGCCAACAGACCCTTGGGAAGATGCTCATCATTTGGATCAGAGAAATGGAAATCAAAATCACAATGAGGTACCTTTTCATTCCTTCTAGGATAGGAAAGCTTAAATGTTAAAAAAGGAGAAAAATAGCGAGTATTGGAGAGAATGGGAAGAACTGAAAACAGCTTGGCAGCTATAAAACAAGCAAACAAATTAGAGGGAGAGTTTCCGTATGACCCCACAGTTTCACTCCTAGGTATAGACCTGTGGTAGTCAAACAATTTCATGCCAATTTGATAAATAAGTGTAGGGGTGGAGTCTAGCCTGTCAATCAGGTCACAGCCTGATGAGCTTCCTTGTGGGTGTGGCCTCCTCATTTCTGGGAACTTCCTCTAGCTTTCTCCCTGGAGGTGGGCAATACACCCGCTCTCTCTGTTTCACTTTCTTGCTGTTGAGACACTCGTGAGAGCTGGACTTGCCCAGTGGAGGCCTGTACCAGCAGTGAGATGCTTCCACGGCCATTGGATCCACAAGACTTTCACCAAACAGTTTGTGATCTCCCAGCATTTGGTATCATTGCCTGTGACTGTAGAATTTGAAGAAGCATTTGGGGACTAGTATAAGACTTATGGGCTAATATCAGACTTATGGACTTGATCTGGACCATGCTGGGATGTTTTCTTGATATCCAATTACTCTGATATAAAGCTCTTTCTTATACATATAGGAGTGCCCTTGGATTTGTTTCTCTAGTCAACCCGACCTAACACAACACCCTAGGTATCTAATAGAAGCCACAGAAACCGACCTAAGCACACCTGTGTTCACCACAGCACTATTCACAATAGCAGAAACCTGGAAGTCACTTTAGTGCCAGCTGACAGATGAGTGTGGTCATACACACAGGGAATGTTACTCAGTGTCATGAAATGTTAAATGGTTCCATTGTTGTTCCCTTTTCGCATGTTTGAAATGTACCTTCCGTGAGACCTCCCTGAGATCTTGTATTTAGAAGACACTCAATAAATGTACTAAGGGTGAGTTTTAGAGTCCCTGGGAGGTGCAAATGGTTAAGGCACTTAGCTTTTAAACAAAATGTTGGAGGTTTGAATCTGCCTTCAGGCACCAAAGAATAAAGGCCTGGTGATATCCTTTAAAAAAATGTAGACACCCAACAGCTAACAGAGCACAGATTTTCTCTGACAGCTGTGGGGCTACCATGAACTGGAACGGACTCAATGGCAACTGGTTACGGTGATCTCAGAATTTTAAGATCTCCCATTACTTGTTCCAATAATGTGGAGGTACTATTTTTTAAAAGACCCGTATCACCAAAAATTTATAAAATGATGACAAAATTCAAATAAAGAACAAAAACCAAATTCACTGCCATCAAATTGATTCTGACTCAGAGTGGCCCTATAGGACAGGGTAGAATTGCCCCTGTGGGTTTCTGAGACTGTAACTCTTTACTGGATTCAAAGCCTCAACTTTCTCCTGTGGAGTGGCTCGTAGTCTCGAACTACCAACCTTGGGGTGAGCTACCCAACATACAACCTATTTTGCCACCAAAACTCCACATATTTGGCATGATTACATTAATAAAGGGCAAAGAAAGCTAGGATACGAGTATTTTATTTCAAGAATAAAATTTGCAAACAACCCACCCAGCCTCCCTGAGGAGTGTCCTGGTTTCATTATTTATGTATCTGGCATTTTTATTTTATTTTACTGGCATTTCCTTCCAAATAAAAGAATCATTTGGGTTTTTTGATAAGAACAGTAAAGTTGAAATTATGCCTTGCACTTTATTTCTGCTGACGTTAAAAATAACTCTACTGGTCAGAAGTTGGTTAACATGCGTTGCCCTTTATTTTTAGGAATTGGCATAGAGACCCATCATGATTTTTCCACTGAGGTTTCCAGGTTTTCTGTGTCTTCTCCTGCTTGTGAAATTTCTCAGCATGAAATGTAGAGAAATGTCCCTTTGGTAGCCAGCTCTCAAGACAGCCCCATATTTCACAACATTTTATTATTAATAAGAATAGAAGCAGTTCTGCCGTCCATTTTAAGCTTTCCACTAGTCAAATCCTACGCCTTCACACGAGTCCTAGTAGTGCAGTGGGGAATGGCTCCGCTGCTGATGGGGAGGCCGGCACTTCGAGCCCACCAGCAGGCTCCGGTCGTCTGCTTTCTTGAAGATTTGCAGCCTTGGGAACCCTATGGGGTTGTTGTATGCTGTCTCACTGGGTCTCTGTGAGTTCAGGATCCACTGGGCAGCAACGGGGTTGGGTATATTTTCCTTCCTTTCATGGCCTACCCAATATCTTCATGGACAAAAGGTTAGAGAAAATCTCTTTAGAAGTCTAAAGTATTAAGTCATTATTACTACTAATTACATGCACTTAGTAAGGGAAACTATAAAGGCTGCACTGCTGGAAAGCGGCTCTTGACAGTGGTTTGAAACTAGGCAAAGCCTGGAAAAGTTCTCAGAATATCGGGCCACTCTCCATACCGAAACCATTTCATTGTTCCTCCACAACAGAGGTTCGGAGCCTGGTGTCTTCCTCGGCACGCTTTTATTTGTTTGACTTTGGGATTCTGATCTTTCTCCCACAGAACGCTCTACTTTTATTCTGGGGTCTCTAATTCATTGGAATGGCCCCATATACTCAAAGCATACTCATGATTTAGGATGTTTTTTAAGGACGTTATTAATGGACTTCACAGGGAGAAAGATGAAGCTCTATTCCCGTAAGGGCAGCTCCTGCCTATCCATAGGGTCTCTGTGAGTAGGCATGGACTCAGTGACAGTGAGTTGGTTTGTTTTAAGGAACTTGGCAGGTTACAAAGCAAGCGAAAAATGCGCAGGATACAGTTGTACAGTCAGGACAAACTACAGAGTTCTTTTAGGGCTGCTAATAAATGCCCAAGCAGCACTAGTCAGGTAGGCCAATTCATTTTGGGCTGCTAATCACAAAGTCAGCAGTTCAAACCCATCAACTGCTACACAGGAGACAGATGAGACTTTCAATTCCAAAAAACCAGTCTCGGGGCTCTTCTACTCTGTCAGCTGAATCTTAATCTCCTTTTCCACCTATTTACCTAGATGCTTTAAGAAAAAGTCATTTGGTGGGGGTCAGGGACTAAGGCTTCAATAACTCACAGTACTACAAATGCTTTCCTTGTTTCATCTTCTTTTAAAAAGTTGTGCAAATACACACAGCAAAGTATTTTCCAAGTCAAGTTTCTACTCGCACAATTTAGTGTCATCAAATTCTTCATGTTTCACAAGGCTTATTTCTATCTTTTTTTCCTTTGATTATTCCACCCTAGTGGTGATGTAAGGTAAGGGCTAACTGTGAACAGCTAATCACAAGCTTAGTGGCTCAAAACCATCAACAGTTCCTTGCAAGGAAGACGAGGCTGTCCGCTCCCATAAAGAGTTACAGTGTTGGAAGCCCTGTGTAGGGTTGATTTGATGGTAGTGGGTTTGGCATTAAAAAAAAATTAATTTAGACTTGGTCGTCCCAAAGCAAAAACCCTGCCCTCCTACTCTGTTAACCACTGATAGGTTTCAACTTCTCTATACTGGCTTATTTTTAAAAATTTACTGCTTTTCTTTAACTCAAATTTTTAAAATTTCAACTTTATAAGGGAGATGAAAAAGACTTGCAAAACAGTGGTGATGGTTGGGAAGCATGGAGAATGGAATTAACATCACTGGATTATACACTTAAAAATGATTAAGATGGAAAATATTTTGTTACATATATTTTAGCATGTATGTATTTTTGAAGGTAGATTTACATGGCTACTGAAGGGAGAAGAGCTGTATTCTTGGCCAGAAGTGGACTGTTAGTAGGATCTCAAATGCAAAGACTGCATCCAGTGTTAATCCAATTCTATCTAGAACCAGTCGGGACTCATCCTCCCCTGTTTGTAGAAGGTGATGACGTTGATGTTAGAAAGAGCTAAGCAGTTAACAACGCTCAACTGACTCTCAGGTGGCACAATTCAGAAGGTTGAAAATGGAACCCCAAAGGACTAACTTTTTAACCACTGATGTCCTATTAGGAAGCCAGGGCTTTCTACTCCTGTAAAGAGTTACAGTCTAGGAAACTCATGGGGGCACTTCTACCTAGTTCTTTAGGGTCACTATGAGTTGACATAGAGATGACAATGGGTTTGATTTTTGTAATTTGTTGGCATGGTAGGTTATGTGTTGTGCTAACTATAAGGTTAGCAGTTCGAAACCACTAGCCACTCCTCAGAAGAAAGCTCAGGCTTTCTACTTCTGTAAAGGTTTCAGCCTTGGAAACCCACATGGGAAATTCTACCCTGCCCTATAAGGTCCCTATGAATCAGAATCAACTCGATGGCCGTGAGTTTGAGTGTTCAGTAAGCAGTCCTGGCGGTGTAGTGGTTACACATTGGACTGTAATCCACATGGTCGGCAGTTGGAAACCACCAGCAGCTCCTCGGGTGACAGACTGTTAGGTTTTCTACTCTCGTAAACAGTTACAGTCTTGGAAACCCACAGGGGGGTCGCGATGAATGAGCGCTGACAAGATGGCAGTGAGCTTGGTTTTTCAGGTTTGGTGGCCCACCCAAGGCCATCTAAGGCAGTGGCCCAAGCCCCACACTGCCCCTCCAGTGTACCAGGTTTAGAAGAGGATGGTGAAAGTTTTGATTCTTAAGTTAGAGGGAAATTGGTGTAAGTGAGCTTCCAGAAAAAGTCTCCAGTCCCTGGAATGTTGATGTGAAGCTGACTTTGTAAAGAAAGGTGTTCCTGTTTGCCTCAAGTCGACTAGCTTAATCCCCGTTTCTCTCCTTTTTCTTTTCCTCCTCCTCATCCCCCCAGCCCCCTTTCCTC
>NW_022103928.1:10234540-10248846 GCF_000313985.2 Echinops telfairi
CCTGAATTCCCCGATCACCCAGCCCGGGGGTATTTTTAGTCTGGGCTGCAGAGAAGCTCCCAGCAGCAACATTTGTTTTGAGAGAGAGATAATATTTCATAGTATTTAAAACATATATATTTAATTATTTATTGTTCTAATACATTGCTATTTAAATAATTTTATTTAATCATAGTTTTATAATTATGCATGTTTATAAACTTATAAATTATATTTATATTATATTTAATTTTTTAAACTATGTTATCTTTAAATATATATATGTATATATATATATATATAAAAGCTATACATCTCACTGCCCTTTTACCCCTTAGTAAACCAAAGGCTAAGAAAGTTGTACTCCAATGTTGAACTTCAGATCCAGGAGAACTATGTCCCGTGGACAAATCAAGTGAATGCATGCTCCGTGATTTCTGAAACCCGGGTGGTGTCCCCCCATTCCCACCTACCCTCTACCCCACCCCACCCCAAGCAGAATCTAAGGCTTTAGGGTGACTTGTTTGTTTCATTATTGAATTATATATGGCTTTGTCATCATTTAAGGGAAGCAGTTTGCATGAAACCATAGTACACGTTTGTGAGTTTCTACTCAGCTTCACTTCAGTCTTCTTCTGTTAAGAATTGTCCAACCAAACTCTATTTTCCTGGTTTTTGTGGAAATGACTGTTTTCTATATCACGACCCTGTTCATCGTGTCCGTGGGCAGTACACATGATCATGAACTTGCCTGCTGGCCAAGAAGTGGGCTGCCCAGCACCCACCTGGTGGTACCTTGGAAGAAAGGTCTGGTGGTCTGAGAAACCAGCCACTGGAAACCCTGGCGCCCATGAGTCAGAGTCAGCTGATGCCATCTGGTTACTTTGTTCCTTGTTGGTGAGCGACGGGTACCTGACTTCAGAGCCCTTTCCTGGAATCTGTGAATTTAGAAGCTTGAAGGTTGTATGGCTGACATTGCAAATGGTGAAGCTCGGGAGCTGTGACAGCCACATTTTTCTTTGTATAGAAAAGGGTCAGTGAGGCCTCTGATGTGCGAAAGGGTTAAGAGTCCTAATTGTGTTAGGGTTTATTCATCTGTAACCCCAAAAAGTCTTAACAAGTGACAAGTAATCGTTTAACAACAACATGGAAAACAAAACAAAACGAATTCTGTTGAGTCGCATCAGATGGCTCTTGGTCCTATGAAGGGTTTCTGAGGCTGTAAACCTTGACACGAGCAGACAGCCTCCTCTTTATTCCATGGGACAGCTGGTTTAATTCCCAGCTGTCTAAAGTGGGAGTTCTAAAACTGCTTGTGGGGATGATTGTACAACTTTTTTTATATGATTGAACTGTTGAATTATATGCCAATAAAACTTTTAAAACAAGATGGACTAAACTGATTGGGAGCTACAAAGATAGACAGAAGCTTGCAAGTTAATTTCTCCAAATCCTTGCTTACTCTACAGATTTCACACTGAAGGCCTGAGGGGGGAGGGCATGTGCCCAAGGTTGCATAGTTATAACAGTTGTGTAGCTTGCATGTATCTCCCAACCCCCAAACACTTGCTTTTTCCCTCAAACAATGGTAACGCTGGTCTACGTTGAAAAGCCACTTCCTCTAACCCCTTTCCGAACCTCAGATTCGAATAGCACACTTCCTACTACCCCTTCTTGTTCCTTTCCTACTGTTTTCTTCCTGACTCAAGTGCTCGTTCACCTGTCGGTCTTTCCCATAGGGAGTAGTTGCCTCTGAACTTGGAAGGCTGGAACTTTTCTGTCCCACTCACCACTGCCCCTCGTAGGGTGCTTACTTCATATATGTCGAGTGACTAACTGGATGAATCACAGTGCACATGGGATCTGGACCAATGCTCAGGAGTTTGAACATTTAAAGGATGTGTTACTGGACCATCTCTCCCCGTTGTAATTGTCTGAGTGGTTTGCTATGTTGAACACTTGCTGTTGTCATCACAGATGTAGCACCTACACTTGTGACTCTGGGGGCAGAATCTGTCATAGATGTCATGTCAGCAACCACACACACTGCCTCCCCTGCCTCCTTTCTCTTGGCCTGCGGGTTTTAGCAAGCTGCCACTCACCCGATGATTCCCACGTCCCACTGAACACATGCTGGGACAATCAGACCCTCGGGAACTGAGCAGTGGCTTTGTAGGAATGTGGCCCCAGTCATCAGATGGTAGTTTGCTGAATGATGGCCTGTGACTTCCTACCAGCCTCTCTTTCCCCCTTTCTGGCCTTTTCTTCCTCATGTCAATGCTTGCTCATCGTCAATGCTTGCTCATTGGTCCCTCTTCCCCAGGGTTTCCCTGGGTTCCCGCTCTCCCAGACTCTGCCTTTCATTCTGGACCCGCACCCTTGCGAATGCGAGCCTTGCTCCCTTTCTCTGTATTAACTCCAGTGTGCTAGAACAATGAACCGTCACATGAACTCAAGAGTCCCGAGCCGCACATGAGCTAAAGATGCGACTGAGACCACAAAGTAAAGGGAAAGCAAGCACGTCCGTCCACTGCATACATTAGTGATGCGCTCCGCGGTTCCTTATAAAAACCAGTTGCCACCAAGTCCATTCCAACTCGGTGGTGATTTTGTGTACCTCAGAGGAGAACGTGCTTCTTAGGATCACCAGGCCTTCCACTCTGAGGCACCTCTGCATGCACTGGGTGGGCCTCCACCCTTCCCACGTGGCTAACTGTTTACACCATCCAGGGATCCCTGCCATCCGTTGTTGCCCATCTTTAAGCTGACTCTTTACTTGTGGTGATCCCAGGGGACAGAGAACTGTCTAGATTTAATCTGTGCGGGAGCAGATTTCCAGATCTTTCTTCTGCAGGGCTGCTGAGTGGGTTCACACGGTTCGCATTTAAATTCGCAGCTGAGCTCTTAATCCTTAAGCCACCTGAGTTTGGAGGTATTTGCATTTTCTTTCCTTTCTTTTAACTTTTTATTGTGAACTGGGTGATACGTTAGAGAGCCGATGTGCTTTCCATTCCATTCACACCAGTTGTGTCTCATGTCACGGATCTCACATTCCCTGCAGCGAGACAGCACCGATCCCACTCCCTCTCCCTGGTCCTGTTCCATTCAGCCCCTCCCTCACCCTGCCTGCCTTCTGAACTGTGTCCTTGGGCAGCGGCTGCCCTGTGATCTAAAATGGTTGGCCGTCCAAAGAGTGCCCACCTCCCTAGTGTTACTTTTTGCTTCATAGACCTGTCTATTGTTTGGCTGAAAACTGAGCCAGGGGGTGAGAGTTCATTTCCAGGCCTAAAGGCCTTAATCTTGGGAGGTGCACCGATTGCTCTGTGGCCGGTGAGCCGGGGCCTGGGTGAAGCATGGAAGTGCAGATGTATTGAAAGAGGCCTGGGACGGCAGTGTGGGTCCCCACGTGGACTTGTGTAGGGAAATTGGGAGACGAGAACAGAAGGTATATGAAGGCTGGGAAAAGGCCGAAGAGAGAAGATGACATAGGAACTGAAGCTTGAAAGATCAGTAACATTTTTCTAGGGATGTCAAGGAGCAAGACTGGGCGTTTCCTGTTGAATTTGATGTCTTTCCTCCTCCTGATTGAGTCTTGGGTAGGAGAACTCTTTTTAAACTTCTTGACCTTGGTTTAGGGTACAAAAGAGGCTCCATCTTGAATATGAGAAGATTAAGTATTAAAAGAAACAACGACAACACAGACACAGACACACCTCATCTGTGAGGGAGGCCACCGACACGAGGTTGAAAGGCGTCCAGGGTTTGTGGAGATACCGAGCTTTACAAAGGACATGGCTGGGCAAAGGACACTGTCACAAAAGCATGATTGGTGGCAGATCAATACATCCCAATTATAGGTGGGGCTACGGGGTGACAGAAGCAGGAACAAGGAGACCATGTTTGGGACACGTACATTGTTAGATAGAAGGGCTTGCAAGATTGGTCCAGGGCCTTCCAACTGAGGCAGTCAGGGTGAGACAGATAGGGCACAATCGTGACTATATGACCCCTGTACTGTCCCCAGGATGGTGATCTCCATCAAGGACACACTCCAAGAGAGAGACTGTGCCTCCCTGGGCTGGCCAGAATGGCAAGTCGCTCTGTAGGGCATTCTGCTTGAGGGCCAGATTCTGCACATCCGTGGTTAATGAGCAGAAAGCATTCAAGAGAGACTTCATTTACTGGGGACTCTGCAATTGAATATTGGGCTGTCACTGCCATCCATACCCTTTTGCAAACCAGAGTGCTCAAAATGTAAGCTCCAGTGCAACCTAAAGTGCAATTTGTTTTGTCATCCAGACTTTCATGTCATGCTTAGGAGTGACAAATGTCCTTCCATTATACCGATTTCATTGAGCTCATTATTTAAAATGCTCTGCATGCCCAGGCAGATGGACTGTAACCCTTAGTTAAAGCTTCATCAGACCTACAACATAAAAATAATGGAGAAATGGAGCTACAGCTTGGATGTCTCCAGAGGAGGACAGAGTATGGCTGGGGAGGTGAATTAGGGCCAAGTGCATGGTGGCCTAATGTCAACCATACTAGATGCTGACTTTTGTGGGAGATACTTAATTACAGTTCCTTAAGTTCAGGTCAAGAAATGAGATAGGGTAAGATAGGAGTTGTATTGATGATGAAGTCAAATTGTAGAATGTATCTTTGACTGAAAAAGCCAAAGACTGAAAGTCAGCCTTAATTTTCAACCCTGAATCTGGACGCCAGCGCCCAAACTTATGATGTGTTGCCTTGGGAGAGCGGGTACCCACACAACCAACTTGATAGAGGACTGCAGCCCAGCTCACCTCTGTCACACCCAAGCGTAGGGCAGGGGGAAATGTGCATGCGTGCTGCAGGTGTGCAGCTTAGAGAGAGAGAGATCAAAGAAAGCAGAGACCGTGTATGCATAATTGATCTGCCATTCTTGTCAGATAAATCACTCCTGGACACAGAGTGCACATTTTTTTCTCTAACCCTCATTCCTTTTGGAAAAGGGCCTTCCTCCTCTATTTGGAATGATAAGGAATGAAGTTAGAAAGCATCCCTACCACCCAATATGGGAGATGCCATATTTAGAATAATGCCTGCATGTTTGTGGGGGGGGTAGGGGGGAGAAGGGGAGAGATGGTAACTAGACAAAAAGACAATTCCTCAACAAAAGCTCACTTCAGGGTTTGGAAATGCTAATACCCCTACTGTGGAAAAACCGTTCAACTCTGGCGCTCTCTGCCCATCTGCCACCATGGAAATACCCAGTAAATTGACCTTGAAAGGCCCTCTGAGAGGCTCTCTTAAAACTCCACTTGTAAGCTGGAGTCGAACTTAAAAACGAATCCCTTTCTCTAGAAAACCCTTTCCCAAGGAAAAGACCCTCAGGGTGTTGTGGTGAGTTAAGCATTTATTTAACTACCAAATGCAAGGTTCGTCATTCAAACCCACTGGCCAGCAGGCAGGAGAGAGATGGGGCCAGCTGCTCCCACCACGATTTCCTACCTCGGAAACCCTATGTGAGTCCGAAATGGACTCGATGGCAGTGGGTTGGAGGTTTCCTCATTCACACACTTGAGGAAGAAATGAGGGCAAGATCTTAGCTAAATGCTAGCTCTTGTGTTAATGTAAATAGCATTTCCACAGTGGACCTCAAAGAGGTAGGTGATGTAATTGCAAGAAAGCTCCTTGGCTGAACTGAGAAATCATATTTGCTACCAGAAATTTTTGTAAAAAATATTTTCTGCAAAAAATGACTCCTTTGAGGAATACCAATCAGAAATATTCTCATCATCTTAGGAGTCTTTAATGTGTTTGGGAGCTGGGTGTCTAGGGGTCTAGTTCAACAAACCTGTCAACAAGATTTTCTGATTCTGTCCCACAGAGCACCATGCTGTACCTCTATTAATCTACAGCATTCACCGCAACACAGCAACTTGATGAAATTATAATTGAAACATGGTACTTGACCCTGAGGGGCCCGTGGAGAAAGGGATTTGCTTTGGTGGCTTCTCATGCATCATTGAAAACCTGCTGCTGCTCAATCAAAGCCCTGCTTATATCTTAACTATATAAACCATCTATTTATAGATACTGCTCCTTGCCAGCTCCATCGTCTTTTCTCTTCTTGTGTGTCTTTCTATAAATTGGATTACTCTGGTTAATAAAAGTCTTGTGCAATAGTAGGCTTGCTATGTCAGATTCTGATAACTACTGAGTAGAATGTAATTTATCCACAATAGTGCAGTCTCACTAAGGAAAAAACATTGGAATTAAGGGTAATCAGTGAAGTCGTATTCATTTCAGGTGCAGGAGGTAATAAGCGGGGCTAACAAGATATTCCTGAAGGTTGGGTTCCTTCTGGGACTCGCCTGGAAAGAAGACCTGAAAGAGATGCCAAGTTTTACTTATCTTTAAATAAGCAGACTGGCTTCCATCACTCAGGTAATGCTTAAGAACATTTTTTTTTTAAAACTTTGGTTACATTCTGAATTTCTTTTAATTATAAAGTCAGGTGACCCAAATCAATTTAAACCTCAGTATTGCTTCTATCAATAAGGCCGGGACTACTGGCTTGTCACCAAACATTTGCTTTTCCATTTTTCTTGTAGTAATAGAAGTGGTCATCTTGTCACACAAAATAATAAGTACGTGTCCCAGACTCCGTTGAAGTTAGTTGTTGCATGTGACGAAGTGTTTACTGTATCAAATCTATTCTTGAGAAAGTCTTGAAATTCGGGTGGGACATACTCACGGTTGTACTTGGCCTCTCATGGACTTGCTTTCATTTTCTTTAAACTCTCCCTGAACTTACATATGAGCAATTGATGATCTGTTCCACAGGGGGCCCCTGGCCTGGTTTTAGCTGCAGATAGTGAGCTTCTCCATCGTTTGTCCTGGCCCCCCCAAAAACCCCATGCCCGTTCACAGCGACTCCTACCACAAAGTAGAACTTCTCCAGTGCGTTCTGAGACAGTCAATGCCTGAGGAACCACTGGTAGTTTCGAACTGTTGACCTTGTGGTTAACAGCCCAATTTGTAACTACTACACCACTAGGGCTCCTGCAGGTATAATCACTTTTATTTCTTGGTACTCCATTTGGTGACGTCCACATGTGTAGTCACCCTTTGTGTTGTTGGAAAAAGGTGTTTGCGATGAAAAAGTCATTGATCTTACAAAATGTTATCATGTGATCTCCAACGTCATTCCTTTCACTGAGACCCCCCCCACTACTGTTTTTTCCCCTTTGTTTCCAACGTTTGCATTCTAATTGCCAATAATTATTCATGCATCTGGAGTGCGTGTTTGATCAATTTCAGATGGAAGACATTGGTAGAATGCTTCAATTTCTGCATCATTAGCTTTAATGTTGATGCATACATTTGAATAACAGTTGTAGTGATTGAATGTCCTTGTGTTTGGATAGACACTATCCTATCCCAGCAGTAGTTGTTTGTGCCCTCAGGTCCTCCCTGTCTATAGGACAGAGGAGACCTGCCCTCATGGGGTTTCCAAGGGAATCAGGTATCTCCTATCCTATTGGGACCATCCTTCATGAAACTCGTCACTTCTTGCTCCCTTGCTTTGATTAGAGTTTCCCAGCGTCCCGGTTTCTGAGGGGAGGAAGGGATGCTGATGTCTGGCAATTTCTCCTAGTGAGATGGACCTCTAGTCAAAACCTCTCTGAGCCAGGAGAGAACAGATGTTTTGAGAATGATGATGGCAACATATCTACAAATGTGCTTGACACAATGGATGTATGGATGGATTATGATAATAAAATGATTTTTTAAAAATGAAAGAAACAAAAAACAACTTTCTGAGCTCTGACAGGTAACATGAAGCAGTTACCTGTCTCTGAGGAGAGTGTCTTCAACTAGTGTCTTCTTCCCTCAGATCTGTGCGTCCTGGGCCAATGCTCGTTTACCGGCATCTTTACAATCCTGCTCGCTAAGTTGGCTGAGGGATTTATGTTCAGAAATATTTTTAATAAAATATCTTTTCAAAGGAGGCCTGGGGGTGGGAGTAATGCATTGGACTGCTAACTTCAAGGTCAGCAGTTTGAATCTACTAGCTGTTCTGAGGGACAAAGATGAGGCTGTCTGCCTCGGAAACCCACAGGGCCAGCTATTCTGACCTATAGGGTCCCTATGAATCAAAATCAACTCAGGCAGTGAGTGAACTCTTATTCAAAGAGCATGGGACTTGGAATTAGATGAAGTTTGGTTCAAAAACCAGTACTGAGTCATTTAGTCTTTTTTTTTCTCAACAGTTTTATTGGCAAGTAATTTGTCATTTGGTCTCCAGTCAAGTATCCCCTTGATAGCAGTGAGTTAGATATATAAAAAAAATCATCAGTCATGACTTAATGTCCATTGTACCTCAGCTTCCTGATCTGCGAGGAATGTTCTATGAAGGTAAATCAGCAAGCATTGCTACCAGAGTTCAGCTCATGCGCGCATGGGCTTATTGCAAACAAAACATGTTCCAAGGGGTCTTGGCTGTCAGTTCTCTCAGTCACACCCTCGTCTTCATCTTGGTAGGATGCCTCCAGCAACAGCAACAAGAGGCCCAGTCAAAACTAGCTTCTGAGGGGATCTGCTGGGTCAGGAAAGTTCAGGGCTGACAGTTTAGCTCAGAAGGTTATGGCTACTATGTTAGGGGATCCCAAAGGGGTAGTTTGGGTATACTTTATGCATAGGATGATCATGAGAATTTAGGAAGTTTTAAGAAAATTCAAAACTGCATTAATGAAGAAAAGACCAGGAAAGTTGCACGGAGGAATTTTTTTTCTTCCAGCATGACAGTGCACTTGTTCATTCTGGTGGTAGCCAGGGCTTTCCTATGAGAATTTTGCTGAAAAAATTACCCCATTCACCCTACAGCCCTGATCTCGCCCCTGTAGATTTGATTTTGTCCCTTAAATCAAAGAACATTGAAAAGGGGCATAATTTGTTTTCCTTGTGGATGCCCAGTTAGAGAGATAGAAGCACCACCTTTAGAAATATATAGACCTACATGAAGGAGTTGTGTAGAAACAATAGCTTTCCATTTTGGACTTTTTGTTGAATAATGGAGCCTATGATTTTGTAGCAAAACTTTTTATTTACCCAAAGGCTTATTATGATAATTTTAAAGTTACGTATTTTATCAAAATCATTGTGTTACCTACGATCATAACCCAAGCAATGAAAACATTATGATCATCAAATTTAAAATGCCAATACTTACATTGCTTTGGTCTACCCTGCAGGTGGTTTACATACTTCAGGAGACCAGAGCTGTGTGGAATAAATCAAATTACATTAATCGAGGTTTAAAAATATCAAATTATATTAATTGAGGTTCCAGCTCAGACTCCTTGTAAAACATACCCCACATCAAAGCTTTGTGTGTTCTACTCTAAGGTTCCAGCCTTCATCATTAAAAAATATATATATATCTTATTGTATTTTTGGTGAAGGTTTACACAGCACATTAGGTTCCCATTTGGCATTATCTGCACCAATTGATGACATTGCTTGCATTTTTCACAATACAGCAACATTTTCTACTTACATCCTGATTGTTCCATTGACAGGACTCTAGTTTCCCTGCCCGGAGCCTTGAAGGCATAGAGGGCTATGCACTGAGCTGCTAACCCCCAGGTCTGAGGTTTGAGGCCGTCTACTGCTGTAAACAGTGACAGTCTCGAAACCCACAGGGCAGTGAGTGGGTTTCCCTGCCCCCTTGGCTCCTCATCTGTGCATTATAGCCGTTGTTGACCTGTGGTCTCCTAATGATATTTGCTTGTCTTAATGGATCCACTCATGGATAATGTCTTTTAAAAATATATAAATGGAACAAGCCTTCTGACTGGTTTTCTCAGGTTCCCCTGTAAGAAAGAAGACCATGTAATATTATCATCCAAGTGGGACACTTTTGATAGTGAAAGGGAAGTCCTCTATCAATCAATTACTCAAGGACAGCAGGTTGAAAATTGAGACTCTCCCTGGATGTATTGTCATCTAACTGTAAACCAAGTCATCATTTCAGTGCAGAAAAGGAGTGGAAAAGGAGTGTTCTATACAAGCAAAAGAAGGTCAGGTGGCACAGTAATTAAGTGCTCACCTGCTAACTAAGGTCAGCGGTTGGAACTTACCGGCTGCTCCGCAGGAGAAAGCTGTGGCAGTTGGGTCCATAAAGAGTACCGCCTTAGAAGTGCTATGGGACAGTTCTACTCTGCCCTACAAGGTCGCTATGACTTGGAATCAACTCAATGGCAATGACGTTATATAAAGGGAACCCAAATATTATAAGATCTCTTAAGGTAACCATTTCATCATTTTACCTTCTGGCGTGCAAACATTTTTCAGTGGAGGTTCATCAGCGTTGTACCATATTAGTGCTGAAAGAGAGGCTATTTGGCATTTCCTTTGCCACCAGCAATGACTCTATCCCTCAGAGAGAACTGACCAGGGGTTCACTCCCGGAGAAGAGAAATTCAGATCTAAGCACAACGGAAAACACTAGCAGAACTTCTGGGAGACCATTGGATTTTTAGAGTAAACTTTTCAGATATAGAAAGCCAATCTTCCAGTGTGGGTTTGAGGACTGAATGCATTTTTGAAATAACATTGAAATTGTTGTCTAGATAGTGTTGCCTGTGTGCTGTTGCCTCTGACAAATGAAATTACCACATGCATATTGGCACCTCCAGTCACCTGTGGATTCAGCCTTATTCATAACTCAGCCTGGTGGGTAATGTAGCTGTCCCTCCAAATCCCAAAGGGGGAGCTTTAGTAAATGTGCAGAAGCCTTTACCTGGATAGGTGGAGGGTCACTAGGTCATAGCTGGCCAAGAGCAGGGTCAGCAAGCTATGGCCATTGGCTGGCCAAGTCCAGCCGTGCTCATTCACCTGTCTACAGAAGGGCAGTGGTGAGTGGTCCCAGACCGAAACTATTTACTGTTTGGCCTGCAGTGGTTTCCTGGGGCTGGCATGACAAGCTAGCGCACACTGGGTGGCATCACACAACAGAAATGTGGTCTCTTCCAGTCCTGGAAGCAGGCGGAGTTAGGCCTCTTCGAAGGCTCTATCCCAGAGCCCGGCAACTACCCAAGGTCCTTGGTTCATGGCAGCACAACCTAACCATCGGCGTCCGTCTTCACGTAGTCTTCTCCCCTTGGTGTCTCCAGATAGCTTTTCCTCAGCGTGTTAGGCTGACGCTACTCCAGTAGGACGCCATGTCAGGCACTATCTGCAAATAAGGCCTTTTAGAGGTAAGCAGGAAAAGAAAGGGCTAGAACTTCAACATGTGATTTTAGGGGACACAATGCATCCTTTCACATGGTCCTTGACAGAAAACGTGGATGGGTCCGAGGCCCAGGGGGATCTGTTTTTCAGGAGACTCTGATGTATGTCTGATGAACGTCAGACAGCAAGTTGCATTCTCTGTGGGCTAAGACAGTAAGCCAGGGGCCCAGGGAGGCGAAGTGACTTGCCCAGTGTTTCAAGGCCAAGACTAGATTGAGCAACGCCTCACTTTTTAACCCCAACCTTCTGCCAACACCCCACCTCTCTAATGAAGCGCCCAGCCTCGGTGAGAAATCAGCCCCTTCGCTTGATCCTTGTGGGGCTCAGCTGACAGCAGTCAGTCTCCTGGCCAGCGACACTGGATGATGAATAATACAGTGACTTGGCTTGTCATCCGGCTTTGTCATGTGAGTGCATGCCAGAACGCCTTCCCTTGTCATGGGCGCCATCTGGCTATCGAGCCGTGTGGAATTTCCAACAAATGGCACTTGATAGGCATGGGACATGGAAATCTCTGAAGCGAGAGGCTTGTGGAGAGTGAGAAGGGTCATGTGTCCTGACAGGGAATCATTTATTCATCCGTTTATTCATTCAACATCAATTGTCTGGGCGTCTTAGCTTTAAGCCAAAACTCTGCCATGCGTAGAGAATTTAGTCAAGACCGAAACAGACATAGTCTGACGCTGTCCTCGTGGCTCCTCTAAAGAAGTGAAAGAGATGAACATTAAGTAAACAAACAGGCAGATAGAGAAATAGAAGGGAGGTAGATATACCATTGCAATTGCTAGGCTGCAGACACGTGCTTGGTGCTAGGACACAATACAATAATGACAGAAAGAGGCAACAATTATGGAGGGCTTATCATACCCCAGGGGAAAGCTGAAGCTTTCTACTCTCATAAAGAGTTATCGTCTCGGAAACCCACAGGGGCAGTTCTGTCTTGTAAGTCGGAATCAACTTGATGCCGGGAGTTTGGTATGTTTTTGCTGTTGTTGTATTGTATCCCAGAAACTCATCTGTGTTCTTTGTGTGGGACAACTCATTTAATCTTCACAACAGGTCTGTTATTTTAATCCTGATTTACAGATGGGGAAATGAGACCCAAAAGGGATCACTGGTATACAGCATCAAATGGCCAAGAAGCGGGGAAGCCAGGATTGAACACACAGTCTCACCCTGGAGGCTTCAGCCACAGCGTTTCTGCCCCCAGACAAAGGGATGCTGTGTTTTCCACAAAGCCTGGTACATGCAGGCATTCTGTAAATGTACAGTGAATGCCTCAATGGATGATCCCCAAAGGGATACATAGATCTATATGCTTACATATCTGCACGTATTTAATATGTTCTCAAGAACTATATCTGATGGAAAATAAATGGTAGTGCATTCCCCATTCTCCAATCTTATTGTCTCTGCCCCCCTCCTTTCTGAGTGTTTGAGTTATTACCAGCAACTTCAGCCCAAACACTGCTGCACTCCCTCATATGAAAGGTGAAATGGAATAATTAGACAGTGCTCGTTAAATCAGTGAAATGCGTCTGAAGGAGGAACCAGAGAATCATAATTTACTAAAATGTTTGAAGTATTAGTATGCAGTGAGAATAATAAAAATAAGAAGTGAAGCACTTTTAGGATTGCGGTGAGGAAAAGAGGCGATCGATCAAAGACAGAGGCCCACGGAAGAACTTTCCATCGTGCATTTCCTGATACAGACAGGGTTGTCCAAAAGCACGTGCAGATTCACAAAGCAGTTCCGCTGATGCAGAGCCCCAGGACACAGGGTCCTCCCTGAGCTTCATGCAGGTTCTGCTGGACGGAGGTGATTTCCCAGGTGACTCAGCCGCTGGGTGCCCTTCAAACCCATTTGAACTGGCATCTTTGTAAACCTGACTGCGTTAAACAAGCAAGAGGGCTTTTTGCCATCTAGTAGAGCCAGCCTGTCCCTAGGTAACAAGACCTATCAGGGATGCCATTTCTGATTACCAGGATGCTTCTCTGTGCCTTGTTTAATCTTCATCACCAACCTACGTCTCTCCATAATGGGTGCCTTGCAGGTATCTAAGCATGTTTGACTTTGGGGCTACCCACATGAGAGGAAAGGGGAGAAGGATTCCTGGCTGTGGATATATGTTTTGAAATTCAGTAAATAAATACCCACCGTCCTGTTTTGGTCTTGATCTGTGAAGGAAACATCACGGGCCCTCCTCGCTCTGGCTGACTCGAACGGGAGGGCCCAGGTTAAATGGTGTCTTCTGCATCGGTGGGAAAAATGGATGGTTTGCATCAGGCATTGTGTAGTGTGCACTGCGAGGATAGACCACGTCTGTTTTGCTCATCAACAGAGTTGCTGGTGGCTCGTGTGCTCAGCTACTAACCTAAAAGTTGGCCACCCAGTTGGAGTCCACCCAGCTGCACCTCGCAAGAAAGGCTTGGCGATGGATTTCTAAGAAAGCAGCCACTGAAAGCCCTTTGGTGGTTGCTCTCACCACTCTGGCTCCTCTGCATTCCCGGCTGGCCCAGCCTGGCTGCCGAGCCCAGGCCCTGACCATGGCGCCCTGCAGCACCTGGGTGCGTGGGATGTGCTGTTCAAAGGCTTGGCCACAATAGGGAATTAAAGCACACACGGGGCACTGGGACGGCGTCATGGTGGCATCGTGGTCACACATTGGGCTGCTAATTGCAAGTCAGTCGTTCGAAACTACCAGCCGCTCCATGGGGGTGAGAGGAGGCTTTCTGCTCCAGTAAAGAAACCCATGGGGGCAGTTGTCCCCAGTCCTGGAGGGTCACTATGAGTCAGAATCGACTCTGTGGCAGTGGGTGGGGAGTGGGATGGGGACGCCAGGTACTTGGTGCAAACACAAATTCAGCATGCTTCAGATCCAGTATCAAAATCCCTGAGTGTGGACCATGATGTTTCGGAGTGTGACCCCCGTCACCATTGCTCTGATTCTGTTTTTATTCTGGGGAGCAGGTTCTGGGCGTGGGGTGGACAAGAGCAAGGAGATCATGGAGCACATCAGACAATCCTGGGGAAGAAGGATGAG
>NW_022103928.1:10249759-10261693 GCF_000313985.2 Echinops telfairi
AGCCCAAACTGAAATCCGGGAGCAATGCCTGTGGTAGGAGGAGGTCAGAAAACAGCTTTCCTAAACACCTTTTCTAACTGAGATTGAACTGAAAGGAATTAAGTGGAGCATTTCATGTTTTTAATATAAAGAAATGGCACCCATGCGGGCTTGGGAGTCAGCAAAAGTCTCAATGACAAAAACCCAAAATTAAAACGGCCCTGGGTCTGAGCCCTCAGCCACGGCAGTACTCAGGCATGATAAGCAGTGTGTTGGAAGGGGCGCTCCTTTGATTCGCAGCGGAAGTGATTTTGCTTACATCGGAGAGACTAGCAGCTCAGTCGTTTTCTGATCTCTCTCTTTTCAGTGTTGTTTTTCACGTTGTCAACATAAAGCACGCTCATCCTAAAACATTTCAAAATCACAGCTAAGAACAAAGAAGGAAGTTAAAGCCGCTTACAGTTCTCACTTAAACCCAGATGTGGCCGTGCTCCTTAAAAGTGAGGATGGCGAGACGTGGTCTCACGGACGTTGGACCCATGACCGGGAGAGAGCAGTCCCGAGAAGGCTGGCGTGCGTGATGCAGTAGAGAGGCCGCGACAAGGCGGACCCTCCGTAAGATGGCCTGACACAGTGGCTGCAGCAGTGGGTCAACGGCGTCACTGTGCAGATGATGTCGGCGGCGGTGCTTCGCTCTCTGGCAGACGGGCTGGGGATGAGCCCCACCGGCTCCACAGCACCGACCGAGAAGGAACAGGGCCCTGCCCTGTCCGGTCCGTCTCCAGGCACGCTTCCATCTGTTTCACATAACCGCGCTGGTCTTTTCGTGTATCTCCATTCAGTTCTGTATCCAGGCACGCTTCGACATTTTTTTTTTCTGGTAATAATAACTACAACCATAGCAAAAGGTAACTAACTGTTCCTGGCATACTTACCGTCTGGGGTTACATTGTTTTCCATATCAGTAGATCTGGATAAGCAGTGCTCCTCTCTTCTTTCCTTTGTCCTCCTTTCCTTCCTGTTTCCCATTCATAACAAACCTAGCTGTGCTCTGGAATCCCTGGTTGGGGCAGAACTCACTGTTAGCCAAAGAGCTGGTGGCTTGAGTCCACCCCGGAAAGCCTAAGCAGAAAGGTCTGGTGATCTACTTCCAGAAAAGCCCTAGGAACGACACTTTGCTGTGACACACGTGGGGTCGCCAGTCGGTCAGGGTTGGCCAGACAGAAACTAGAAACAGCTAATCATGGCAACTTTTCCACGTTTAAACAATGCTCATTGTAAAACATGCGTACACAGCATGCAATGTAAAATAAAAAGGGTGCGAGTGTGTTTCAGATCACTCAGACAGCATCTGGTGGTGAAGTGGTTTCACGTCGGGCTGTGATCCACATGGTCGGTAGTTCAAAACCACCAGCAGCTCTGCAGGAGAAAGACTGGGCTTCCTACTCCCGTAAACAATTACAGGCTCCGAGGACACCCACAGAGGGCTACTCTGAGTCAGCATGACTTAATGACAGTGACTTTGGCAGTGAGAGCAGCATCAGTGGGCAGCATCTGTAAAGTACCAGGGAGATTATTCTCAGCTTTGTGGGGCAAACATCTGTCACAGGTACTCTACTCTGCCTTTGTACTTGAGAAAGCCGACGACAGCAATAGATTTTTAAAAATGAGTGTGCCTGTGTTCCAATAAAACTTTATTTACAAAAGTTGTTAGCTAACACACGGTTGTAGTTTGCCGACCCTTTTTCTAGGGAAAAGCAGTGATAAGATATTTCCAGAAACACCTATGTGCGCACGCGTTATGAAAGTGGAATCCGATGATAGCAACTGTCTTGTACATATTTGATGATTAACATCGAGTGTGTTCATAAAGGAGCCCTGGTGGCACAGTGGTTACAGCTCTTGGCAGCAGCTAACCAAAAGATTGGCGAGTCCAAGGGAGAAAGATGAAGCAGTCCGCTTCTGGGAATAGTTACCGTCTTGGAATTCCCGTGAGGCAGTTCTGCGCTGTCTGATAGGCCATTGTCCGTTGGAATCAACTTGATGACTCTGGATGGTTGTGATGATGTGTCAAGGACCCTGGTGCTGCAATGGTTAAAGTAATTGGCTGCTCACTGAAAGATCGGTGGTAGGAACCCGCCACGTGCCTCCTGGGAGAATGATGTGAGTGACAGGCTGCTGCTTTAAGAGCTGTGTCCTTGTAAACCCTCTGGGGCAGCACTACTCAGGCTTGTAGGGTTGTGATTGGTCAGAATTGGTGCAGCAGTAACCGGCCTGAGTCTTGACATTATACTCCAATTCATACAGGAGGGGGCTTCGAAAAGTTCATGGAAAAGTTTCATTATCTTTCAATTCCATTTTTCCATGAACCCTTCAAAGCCATCTCATCCAGTGTGGCAGAAAAATGGTGCACAAGATAGATATGGGTCCTTTTCTCAGGGAGTTTACTACAGAGACACACGATTAACATGACATCGTAAACCCACGAAAACATCCGCGAGGAGACACCCGTTTCCCACTGAAAGGAGTGACCGAAGCGTGGTAAGGCTGCCCCTGCCAAAGGCGGAAAGTATGTGAGACCAGGACAAACCGCTGTCATGGATCTCTAGCTCTCAACGGCCCACTGTAGCACATTCCCAGTTGCTGACAGGTGAGCAGATCTGGGGACGCTTCTCCTACGTGTGCAACGTGTGTTTAGAGCGGGAGACAATTGGGCTAAGGTCCGAGACCACCCCACCTTATCTTTCTGTCAGTACCAAGGGCGAGAGGCAATCTGTGATCGAGAAAAAAAAATCAACATTGCAACCCACCCCTACTAGAACCCATTTCCTTAATTGTTTGCTGGTTTAGGCTATGCTACGAAAGCATTCTTGGAATTAAACCTTTGTGAAAAACCATAATTTCATCATTACGGTAACTTCCTTACAAGGAAGCAGCTGAGTCCAAAGCCATCCACACCTTTTCAGTCCGTCTCGGCATTGCCAAACTGCAAAACAAAAACGAAACAGCTTGTGCCAGCCACCACTTTCCCCACCTGAACTCTGCTGTTTTTTTTACTTCCATTGTACAACTGAGTTGGGTGTCATGAATTGGCACAGTAAAATAAGAGAGACCTACATCAGAGTACGGAAGTCAAGAGATATAGGAATTTACCTGTGGGAAGATAGCCCCGTTTCAGATGCCTCATCTCCAGGGCCAGGCCTATGACCCAATCCCCGTGTAACATTTTGAACTAAATCTTAGAAGTTCTTCAGAACCCACCGGCAACAGTTATTAACTGCTTGTACCAAGGCCCCACATTGCACTAAGCCTCTTCACGTGGGTTTAGCTTCAAAACAAAATCAAACTGATGTCAAAAGCCTGGTAATTGGGCCTGATAGCAGAATAACCAGAGACACCTCAGACTCTCAGTCCCTGGCAGAGCCCGACTGTCGCGGAGTCTCCTGGCATCAAGAGGAGAGGCGTCAAGCTGCCTGTTCTGTAGTCCCTACCGTGGGGCCAGCCCAGTGTCTGATGATGCGCTGGCGCAGGGACAGGCATTCAGAACTTGGGACTTGTTGCATAAAAGCCGACACTTCAGACTTCTAGACAATGGAAAGCTGGGGCAGCCCTGGAAATGACTGACCGCTGGGTGATCTGAGGTCAGCTCCTCCTTCACTTGGGCATGAGTTCTGGGAACGGTTCTACTGGGCCAGGCTCATCTCCTTCTTAGCTTCCATGACCTCATTGTGGAGGGTGTGGTGGCAAATTGTGGGGGCCGACTTATAGCTACTCTATAGGACAGAGTAGAGCTGCCCCTGTGGGTTTGTCACAGTAACTCTTCACAGGAGTAGAAAGCCTCATCTTTATGCCACAGACCAGCTAGTGGGTTTGAACTGTTGACCTTGAGGTTAGTAACCCAACACATAACCACGATAGGGTCTCTCTGAGTTAGCGTCAACTTGATGGCCGTGAGTTTGGTTTTCATCCTCCTGGAGAGCCGTACCACCCTATGTAGTCTACTCTTCTTATTCATGTGCCACGGGGAAGACTGGGTAAGACTGAGGAGAGGGGTACAGGGGTGGGTTCAGCTCAATTGCTCCAGTCTAGGCTCTATTGAAGGGACTCTTCAAATGCTAGCTGTATGTTTGTGGGAGGGCATGCCAGGTCATGGGGACAGCTTGGATTTTTATTTCTGAGCTTCTGCCCTCTCCCCTAGACCCATCTCTCCCACTCCTGTTCTGTTTGTTCATTGTCTGAATTTCTTTTTAGTATGTGTCAGCGCATCCCCTTCTCACAGTAGAGTTTCTTGGGCTGTGATCTTTACGGGCGCAGATTCCAGTAGAGCCACTGGTGGCTTCCAACTTCTCAACTTTCGGTTAACAACTGAACACTTAGCCATTGTGCCACCAGGTCCTTAAAACTCACCGTCATCAAGTTGAGTTCAAATCACAGCAATCCTATAGGACTGAGGAGAACTGCCCCTGTGGGCTTCTGAGACTGTAAATCTTCACAGGAAGAGGGAGACTTATCTTTCTCTCAAGGAGTGGCTGGTGGTTTGGAACTGCTGACCTTGTGGTTAGCATCCCAACGTCTGACCTACTACACCGCCAGGGCTCCTCAGGAAGAGTTAGTAGCTTTCTTCCAAAGCTAAAGAGATTGGAGTCGAAAGCTTAAGTGGCTTGCTCAAAGCCATCACTAGTCAATGGCAGAAAACAGGCTTCAGACTTCGTTCTGACTCCCAATCATGCACCCTTTCTACTTTATAACTGTTGACGGATTCCTTTTCAGAACCCTCCAGCCCTGCCAGGGTGCTACCTCAGTACTGTTCTCTTGATTGCTTAACCTAACCTATTACCACACCTGTTAATAGTCCATCTGTCCCACTAGTCTCTGAGGCCTGTGTGGGAGGACAGACCCTTTTCTCTCTGATCACGGTCCCCTCGCTGGTGAGCTGCACAGGACAGACATGCAGCAAGCACTTCGTGAGTCATCCCTGAATCTGTCAGTGGGTAAGTGACAGGGCCACATTTCCCTGCCATTGCACAAGTTATTGTTGAACTCCATTGTTCTGAAGAGGGTATACATTGGAATCACACATGTAGCCATTTCCCAACAACTGTAATATTCCAAGCATCTATTTGCTATTTTATTTATTTAGAGCTCCATTATGCAAAGAAGAAATCCACTTATGTGAGAGTCTGGGGAAGAAACCTTCCTCCCTGCTGGTGGCTGTCCCACTCTCGGGCCAGCATGACGAAGTAGCCACCTGCCTTTTGTCAACACACAACATGCGTGCGTCCTCGCAACAGCTGTCGTCAGAGCTGGGGGTTAGTTAACCTGGGCTGCTTACGAACATTCTTTTTCCTCTTGGCTTATTTTATTCATTATGGAAGTGACCTGAATGGGGTGTAGCATGCCAGGGCTACTGAGTGGGTATAAGACCGGAAACAACCCCAGCCACTGGAGGGGAGAGGCAGCCAGACTAGGAGAGAGGGGGCCTGGGCTTCGAACCCTGAGGGGTGGTGACTGGTCTCAGCCTTCCCACTTACCGTTGTTGCAACCGTGGATGAGTCCCCGTCTCCCAGTTTCTTACCTACAGAGTGAGGACAACAGGAGCGATCAGGGCGGCCAGCGAGATGGCATATGTACCAATCTGAGATCTCCATCATCCACGGCAGACATCACTGTTCTGTCCTGAGGTCCGTTCTCATTGAGCGGGGCAGCTTCATAAACTTTGTCACAGCACCCCTACACCTGTCACCCACCAGTTGCTCGCAGATTGCCGGCCCCACAGCCCTTTCTAGATTCTCACTAGGATACCAGTAGCCGTTGATCCGCTTCTGACTCACGGCAACCCCATGGTTGTCAGAGTCGAACTGTGCTTCCTGAGGAGGGTTTGAGGCCTGATTTTCAGAAGTAGATTTCTGCATCTTTCCTCTGAGGCACCTCTGGGGGGACTAGAACCTCCGACTTTCCAGTTGGCAGCCACGCGTGTTAACAACCGCTTGCAGCACCCGTGCCCTCCCCTCATAAACATACGGAGCCTCTTTAGGGTGCAAGGTGCCAGGGCGAAAGGAAATTGCAGTTGGACAGTTCTATTTCTTAAAAACCTTCTCTGCTGAACCTGCATATCACCTTGAGCAGGATGACATCACAGTTCATCCTCCTAGGTTCCCCAGGTATAGAAAGGTCACTGGGACCTTTCTGGCTCCTGGCAGAGACCCCCTGGGAGGAGACCAGCAGGCCTGCTCCTCCTGAAGCTGTGTTAGGGGTCCTCATCAGAAGACAGTGGGATAGAAACACTGAACTATTGGCTGAGCTGTGGAGATTGTTTCTTAGTCTCCAGCACCCCGCATGTGGCTTTCCAGAGGATTGCTCAAAATTTGGCTTTCTCCATGGTCATAGGGTTAGTGGTGACGCCACTTGTGAGTGATTTTTTTCATGACAGATGTGCTGCTAGGTCACAGAGCAATATATCTATAAGTGTACATTAAAAAACTGAGAACCTGCTTGCATGCATGAGTGCCTGAAAAGATATGGCCATGGGTGAAGCCCAGTTCTGCTCTGATGAACATGGGGTTGTCATGGGTCAGAGCGGTCTCTCTAGCAACAGGCAATGTTAGTGTGTGTCTGCTCTGTCCCAGGCCCTCAGTAAGATGCTTGGCACGTTCTGCCCTACTTCACCTTCCCTGCAACCTTAAAACACAAGTCCCCTGACTCTCGCCATTTCACTGATGGCGAGGGAGGTTATGTGACTTCCCCACAGTCACAAGCGTGTGCTTGCTAGGAGCCGTCAAGTCAGTTCTGACCCATAGCAACGCTACGCACAACAGAGTGAAACACCACCAGGTCCTGTGCCATCCTCACAATTGTGTCCGAGCCCATTCGTGCCGCCACCGTGTCAGTCTGTCTTGTCAAGGGATCCCTCCTTTTCGCTGTCCCTCTACTTTACCAAGCCTGATGCCCTTCTCAAGCGACTGGTATCTCCTGACAATATGTCCAAAGGTCTGAGCAGAAATCTTGCCCTCCTTGCCTCTCAGGAGCACACAGGTCCTACAAATACGTTTGTTCTTTTGGAAGTCTGTGGTACCGTCAGTCGTTCTGCACCAGCACCATACTTCAAATGCATCGTTTCTACTTTGAGCATCCTTATTCCAAGTGGTGTGAGTTCTCTGGAAGCAAAATCCTCTCGTTTCCATCAAGACAGTTCCCACTCATCGCGACCCTGCAGGACACAGTGGAACTGTCCCTCTGGGTTTCTGAGACGGTACAGGTGTACGGGAGGAGGGAGCTTGATCTTCCTCGGAGCAGCTGATGGTTCTGACTGGTGGCCTGCTGGTTAGCAGCCCGCATGTAACCCTCGATGCCACCTGCATCAAAAGAAGCTCCTTTGGATTAGAACTGTGAGCTTCTCAGCGCAGATACAATAGGATACATTCCTATTGCTGGATGGGGGCCTCCGTGCCAAGTTTGGGCTTCTTTGGACACTCCTTGCTCTCACCTCTGCGTGTCTGGTTATTGGGTCTAAATTTAGTGGTTTTATGGTGTGGTGGTGGAGAAGGTGATGCTGGAGTTAAAATACTGGTATCTCATTAAATTGGTTGCATTTAAAGATTTGAGAGGCCTTGAGGTGATAAAAATCTGAGTTATGCATTGCATTAAGTAGAGTTATATAAAGCCTGTTGAATATTAATTTTGTAATGATTCACCTTACAGTTTTATGAGGCTAGATATACAAAAGACGCCGTGAATAATTGAAGCCACGTTCTATAAAATGAAGCCTAGGGAAGAATAATTGGAAATGAAGAGTGCAAAGCTTTGCCCCCCCCCCTTTTTGTTGCTGAAATCGAGCTACTGAAACCCCCCCCCCCTTCCTGCTAAACCTGGTACATTTCTTAAACCATTACATGAAAATGTACTAAGGAACACACAGCTAGTAAAGTTTGCCATGTTATCGCCTTAATTATTCTTAGGTAAACCTCAAAATACATGTATTCTTTTTCTCAAAGAATATATTTGTTCTTTATAGTCTGAAGATTTTAAAATTTCATTTCCAGGTTACATGTAACAATATACATTTTTACATTCCTTGGGTAAGTGCTGCTCCTTTTACCTTCAATAGGTGATCACGCTCACGTGCAGGTGAGTCCCAGCCCTAAAGGATAAGGTCGTAGTCCTAAGGGCCCCACGAGTCTGTGGGGCCAGTAATCCTGGTGTCTTTCATGAGTCAGAGTCCTGTTCCACATTGCATCCCACTCCATCCGGGACCTTCTTCTGTGATCTTTTTCAGAACAGCTGTTAGTTGGGTCTGGGCACCATCTAGGTCTCAGTGTTGTGGAGACTGCTGGTGGTGTGGTCCATTAGTCAATCGCACTAATTGTTTCCATCTGATTTTAGAACACATCTCCCACAGTAGTGCTTTTTCGGTCATCAGTTTCTCAAGAAACGTATCTTCTAAGATACTGATTCCAAATCAAAGCTCTGCTGTGTATTCACTGCAGCACTTACAATAGTTTTGTCAACCCTTCTGGAGTGCATATTCATATCCATAAAATGATATGGATCCTCATATATGTGACCCATCCCAGGGACTTTCCTTGAGAAACCAAAGATGATGAACATGCAAGTGACTAGTATATTGGGATGCTGTGCAGAAAATTAGCTCTCTACCACTTTGTAGTTCACGCTGCAAATCAAAGTGAAATGAGCTTGAAATAAGCCCATTAAAAACTACCTCATCCCCAGGGGGAACCTATCACAATGACCGACCTACAACCCCTCTTCCCCTCTTGGGGGACAAGCAACAGAACTGTGGGTGAAGGGAGACAGCAAAAAGTGTAAGATATGAAAGTAATAATAATTTATAGTTTACCAAGGGGTCACCAGGGTGGGAGGGTGGGGGAAAAAGAGGAGCTGATACCAAGGGTCCAGGTAAAAAGAAAATATTTTGAAAATGATGATGGCAATATATGTACAAATGTGCTTGACACAATGGATGTTTGGATGGTTGTAAGAACTGTCAGAGCCCCAATAAATGATTTATAATAAAATAAATAAACTTTCTCATACCTGGAAACAAAACAAGCTCTCCCCACATTAAATGCCGTCTAAAGAACAGACTATCCCAACAAACTTCCCTAATTCCATGTGACGTGCTGATCAACCCACTCAGACTCTAAGACCTTCACTTCCAGCAGTGGCAACCTCCACAATTGCTCTCCCAAGTCAAGCCTCGCTGTACGATTTAGCTGAGCTTGTCAGTGAGGTTTAAATCTCATTTGACCGATGTCACCAAAGGATATTCTGCTTTCAGAGCAATGAGCTCCAAATCCCAGGCTCTAACTTAATTCTAGGATGACACTGAGGCTATTCATAGAGAAAGATCCTACTGTCTCTTCTGCTAGTGAACAGCTGGTCTTCCAGCTAACAAACTGAGATTGGACTCTGAATGGAGAGGGAACATTGAAGAATTGGGTCCTGGGATGTTATCTGAAACAGCACATGCGTTCATCTAACAAGTGGTTGCCAAGTATCTACTGGGGACATTGCTCTTGGATCTGGGCGTTCAGCAGTGAATAAGACCAGCAAGAGCTCTTCCTTCAGGCAACTTGTATTTTAAGCAGGGCGAAACTAGTGATCCAAGTAGTGGGAACAGCAAGTGCAAAGGTCTTGCAGTGAGAATGAGATTCAGGAAGAGTAAAGAGGTCATTTTGGGAAGTATTGGAGCCCTGGTGGCATAGTGGTTACATGTTGGACTGCTAATTGCAAGGTCAACAGTTCGAAGCCATCAGCCGCTCCTTGAGACAAAGACTAGGCTTTCAATTCCTCTAAAGGTTTACAGTCTTGGAAAGTCACAGGGGCAGTTCTACCCTGTCCTATAGGGTTTCTGTGAGTTGGTATCAACTCAGTGGCAGTGAGTTTGGTTTGGTGGGAAGTAGCAGGAGGGGAAAGGAAGTCAGGATGCACCAATTGGTCTCTAGTTACCTGATGCCATAAAGAGACAAAGAGACCAAGAAACGGGAGAGAGAAAAACTGTACAATTCCAACTGCCTGCACAAATTGCTTTCCTTTGCCATGAGATCAGAGGAAGTGGATGGCCTGGCTACCATGACTAAATATTTTGATCAAGGACCCAATTGATAGATCTTGATCCAAAGGAGGAAAACTGAAATAACATCAGATTGCTATAGTATAAGATACAACCTTGTTTTTGGTTAATGCCTTCAGTGTCACTTGGACTTCTTCCTTCAGTACCATTGCTTCTGGATCATATACTACCTCTTGTAATGGCTGAATGCCAACCAGGTGTTTTTGATACAGAGACTCTGTGTACTTCCATCTTCTTTTGATGCTTCCTGCAGCATTCAATCTTGTCCTCCAAAGACTCTTTCAGCTCAGGGCCTGCATTTTCCCTTGAGTTCTTTCCGTCGGAAATATGCTGCATGTGCTTTTCCTTTTTGGTTTCCCAGCTCTAGGTCTTTGCATGTTTATGAGAAAATTTCACACACTAGGCCTATAGATTGAACAGCAAACAGGAAGGTATTTCCCCCAAACCGCCAATGGTAGGAAATCAAAAGGGCAATAGTTTTCCCAAAACAAGGCTCAGAAAGCAGGAAGGAACAGGAGAGAAAGGTGCGTAGACACAGGCAAGTCAGCGAGGAAGTGGGAAGAGTGCTGTTGCATTGTGGGCATTGCAACCAACGTCACAAACAAAACAAAACGTGTACCTTATTGAATGGAAAACTCATGGCTCTATAAACTGTCACTCAAACAACAATGATTTTTTTCCTATATCCTATGGGAACAAGATTTAATGGATTCAGTGAGACTGGAGGACTCCCTGAATGTATGATATGTAAATGATATGCCAAATACAACTATTTTTTAAAAAGAATGACCTATTTGATGTGATCAAATTGACAATAATAACTTACACAGATGCGACCCTTAAGGGGAAAGAGAATAAAGTTAATGGTGGTTAAAAAGAGAGTAGAGATAATGAGATGACTGACACAATATGAGGAATGTAGCCAATGGCGTTGATTTGCACATGCCCAAGTTCTTCAACAGGAGTATGTCCGGTTGTGTATATTTTCACATGCACATATTAATGAAGGGAGGTTGGCATTATATCAGGATCTAGAGGTGATTAGGGATGCATAGGACCGGGTGGAGTTTAAGGTTTATTTTTTGTACCACCAGAAGAGACTGACATGTGTTAAGTAGAAGAGAGAAGCAATGTGTTATAGAAATCGACCAGCATTGTGTCAGGTGTCAAATGAAGAGAACTTAATAAGAAGGCTCTTAAAATAGTGTAAGGAAAAGAACACAGTGACTTGGACAAGAGAGATAGCACTGGAGATAAGGAGATACTCAAATGTACTTAAACGCACTCAAACTCACTGTCAGTGTGTCTTTCCCAACTCAAACAGTCCCTATAGGATGGGGTAAATCTACCCTGTGGTTTCCAGCACTGTAACTGCTCTGGGAGTAGAATGCCTTGTCTTTTTCTTCAGGAGTAGCTGTTGGTTTTGAACTGCTGACCTTTCAATTAGCAACCCAATGCATTGCCACTATACCACTAGAACTCCTTACCGGAAAATATAAGGTTGTATTTTAGAGATAGAATTTCTAGGAGCTGACAAACAGGAAGTGGGACAACGAGGGGAAAGAGTACAGGTCGTCACTGACCTATGCTAGGCTCCCATGCCAACGACTCAATTGTAAGTTACTGATATTTTTTAGGTTTATAGTCTGAGCAAAGGTTCTTAGGCAGTGCAAATGGCTTGTATAAACAGGAAGATACACGTGGGAAACTACTAGGCGATTGGAATCTGCTCAGCGGTCCTGCAGAAGTAGAGAGCTCACAGTCTGTTAGGACAACTACAACCAAACCCTCCAGGGAACCATTCTTCTTGGTAAGACTTGGGATCATCAGGAGTTGGAATTTACTTAACAGCAACTAACACCACC
>NW_022103928.1:10262743-10268700 GCF_000313985.2 Echinops telfairi
TGGTGAGGCTGTGTGCATCTTTGTGGTAGAGTGTGATATCAGCCTGGAGAAACGGCAGTGAGCATGCGTTAAAGCCCTGTGGCAGGAAAGACCTCAACATCCCCTTCAGTGACTCTGTAGACGCGCTAGTAAGTAATAATAAGGAGACGTGTCGTGATCCCATCGCAACCTTCTCCTCCCACAGCCTTTGTCGGGAGGCATCATTTGGGGGCAAAATTCAACCCCTTTGTGGCTTGTGTTGTGGGGTGTCACCGTGGGCATCCTGCTCACGGCGGGAGGGGGCTGATTTTCTCATGGGTTGTTTTGCTTTGGGAGACTTTTTGGAAGATTGCCGATTTTTGTTCATTGTGTCCTGGAAATTACTTTGTCAGAAACTATGGAGCACAGGATTCTAAAACATTCCAGCCTGTTATTAAATATTTCAGCATTGCTTAATTTCTCCCTGTGGCGTGGGATTTTGACTGATACTGGATGTGTGTACTCTTTAATTTCATGTTGCTCATCGTGTTTAGTGCCACAAATCCAGCTTTGACTATTAAATTTTAAGCTTGTTTAAAACAATCTGTTGAGGAACCGTGTTTTGATATTTTGTTGTTCCTTTATATTCATGGGGAGCGGTGAGGTTAACATTGCAACAGAAGCAAACATCTCAGCTTGTGACACTCCTGTTTCAGTAACAGCGAGAAATACCAGCTTTTAAATTCTTTTGGATTCTTTTCTAGTATTTTTTTTTTCTTCTTCACACCCTGTCCATTTGTAACACTGTGGTGGCTTGCATGTCGCTGGACGATCTCAAATACCAGTGGAGTCACACATGGTAGACAGCTGGGATGACAGACTGGGGGCAAACCCCAGGCGGTCAGCTTCCAAAAACTAACCTATGGAGACCCTATGGATCACAGTAGGACACTGTTGACCTCACTTGGTTTGGAAACATCAGCAGAAGAAGCACTTGTTAGAAGAGAACACCGCGTTTGGTGACATCGAGAGCTAGCTAGGGCAAGAGATGGATTCGAGTCAGAACCACGACCATAGATCAGTCTTCCTGTGAAGACAAAGATGAAGCAAAACCGGGCACCATTTGGCTCTGCTGTACCCAAGCTCGCCAGGAGTCAGAGTTGACTTTGCGGTACCTAACGTTGTTTAAACAATACAAGCGTCCCTAGAAATTTTGGAAGACACTAGATAAAAAACGAACGAACAAAAACCCATTCACAATCCCATCACATAGACACATGTAAGAGGTTGAAGTTTCTCATAAAATGTTAGAACAAGAAGGAGCTTTGAAAAATATTAAGTTTCATATGGCATTAAAGCATGTTTAACAGTTTTATTGGCATATAATTCACTTATCACACAATGTGAAGAAACCATGGCACCCAACAAAGGGTGTTTCCTGATAACCAGTTTTGACCTGATTCCCGGTGGTTTATGTGACTTCCGAATGAGCACTAGGCACCCGAGGCCCGAGTGAAGCCCCGTGGAGCTGCTTCACCCCAGTACCTGGCAAAGTGGATGTGCCTGAGCAAGCGTCCTCGCTGGATGGCTGGTGTCCCCATCTGCCCCCTGGTGTTCACGAGCTGTATGCTCTTAAAGTGAGGACTGCATTCAATCGCCTTGACTTTGGGAGTGTTTCTCAAAGGAGGGTGTTTGGCCCCCTGGTGTTAAAATCATCTAGGGTTCTTATTGAAAAATAATTGATTCCACATAAAGTTTATGGAATCAAAATTCCTAGGAGGTGGAGCCTGGGAATCTGCTTTCTTAGAAAACTCAGATCTAATTAAGAAAATGTAGTTTGATGAGTAAAACTTCGTATATTTAATCATTCAAATTCTCTAATCTAAGACAGATGGATAGCTAGGTAGGTAGATAGTAAAATCAAAAGTAGCCAGTGAGATGTTTTTTAATGGTTTTATTTTATTTTATTTTAAAAATCATGTTATTGGGCGCTCATGCAACTCATCACAATCCATACATACGTCAATTGTGTAAAGTGTACGTACATTCGTTGCCCTCGTCATTCTCAAAACATTTGCTTTCTGCTTGGGCTCTTGGAATCAGGTCCTCATTTTTCATTTTTCCCCCTCCCTTCCCGCTCCCCCGTCCCTCATGTACCCTTGATAATTTATAATTTATTATTTTATAATATCTTACACTGCCCGACGTCTCCCTTCACCCACTTTTGTGTTGTCCATCTCCCAGGTAGGAGGTTATATGTACATCTTTGTAATTGGTTCCCCCCTTCTACCCCCTCTTCACTCCACCTTTCTGGTATTGCCACTCTCACCACTGGTCCTGAGGAGTTCATCTGTCCTGGATTCCCTGTGTTTCCAGTTCCTATCTACACCACCGTAAATCCTCTGGTCTAACCAGGTTTGTAAGGTAGAATTGGGATCATGATAGCGGGAGGAAGCATTTAAGAACTAGAGGAAAGTTGTGTGTTTCATTGATGCTACACTGCACCCTGAGTGACTCATCTCCTCCCCACTACCTGCCTCCAAGGGATGTCCATTTGTTTACAGATGGGCATTGGGTCCCCATCTTGCACTCCCCCTCATTCACGATGATATGATTTTTTTGTTCTTTGGTGCTTGATACCTTGTCCGTCGACCCCTTGTGATCACACAGGCTGGTGTGCTTCTTCCATGTGGACTTTGTTGCTTCTGGGATACATGGCCGCTAGTGATTTTTTAAAAATTCTGACTCTAGGCAGTGGAGCTTAGCCATGGCTCTTTCTATTGGGAATGGAGATGGAATGAAGGAGGCCTGGGGCTTTCGTTGGTCTAAACCACTGAGAAACTCCAGTGGGCAGATCACAGATGGTTTTTAAACTCTCTTTGAAATATTCTACATTTATGCCATTTCTCTAAAAGGCCAAGTATCCTAAAATAATATTTGCCAGTTGTGTGTGGACAATGGCCGAAAGGGAGTACACATATCCTGACATCAGAGGACACCCACTCACTGCTGGCAAGTCGATTCAGACTCAAATGATGCGGGCAACGAATGTACACATGTGCTTTTCACAATTGATGTATGGATGGGTTGTGCCCCTAATAAAATGATTTAAAAGAAAAAAGCCTATTCAGACTCGTGGTGACCCCATGGGGTGGGGTAGAAGCTCCATAGGGTTTCCAAGGCTGTACATTTAAAAAAATCATTTCTTTATTAATCACAATCCATCCATCCATCCATTGTGTCAAGCATATTTGTACATTTGTTGCCCTCATCATTCTCAAAACATTTGCTTTCTACTGGCGCCCTTGGTATCAGCTCCTCATTTTTATCCCTACCTCCCCGCCCCCACCTCTCATGAACCCTTGATAATTTGTAAATTATTATTATTTTATCATGTCTTACACTGTCTGACGTTTCCCTTCACACACTTTTCTGTTGTCTGTCCCCCAGGGAGGGGATTTTATGTAGGTCCTTGTAATTGGTTCCCCCTTTCTACCCCACCTTCCCTCTACCCTCCTGGTATTGCCACTCTCACCACTGGTCCTGAGGGGGTTCATCTTTCCTGGACTCCCTGTGTTTCCAGTTCCTATCTGTACCAGTGTACATCCTCTGGTCTAGCCGGATTTGTAAGGTAGACTTGGGATCATGATAGTGGGGGGAGGAAGCATTTAAGAACTAGAAGAAAGTTATATGTTTCATCACTGCTACACTGCATCCTGAGTGGCTTGTCTCCTCCCCGAGACCCTTCTGTAAGGGGATATCCATTAGTCTTCAGATGGGCTTTGGGTCCCCACTCTGCACCCCCACTCATTCACAATGATAGGATTTTTTGTTCTTTGATGCCTGATACCTGATCCTATCTATACCTCATGATCACACAAGCTGGTGTGCTTCTTCCATGTGGGCTTTGTTTTTTCTCAGCTAGATGGCCACTTGTTTATCTTCTAGCCTTTAAGACCTCAGACACTATATTTTTGATTTAGTGTCATTTCCTTTGCCCCTCTCCCAAGGACCAGCTGGTGGTTTTGAACCACTGATCTTGAAGTTAGCAGTCCAACACTTAAACTACTAGAATTCATGCCCACATGAAACTTATTTAACACATTTTATTTCTCCGTAATGTACATCACAGTCCTCTTGCACTTAGAAACACCAGGCAGCACTGTTTTCCATGTGATCCTACTGTGATGCTACTGTATCAGAAATACCATAAGTGGATGGTGTTAACAAACAGAAATGTATTCTCTCATCGTTCAGGAGGCTAGGAGTTTGTATTTACCCTGCAGCTCTCGGGAAGCCTTTATTTCTTTGTAGTCTCCGAGGTTCTGGTCTCCTTTCAGCGTCTGTAAGTTTAGAATTCCATGGAGATCTTCATCTGTCTTGGTATGAATCTTCCCTTGGATTTAAGCGGTTCCCAGTGCTGCGTCTGGACCCCAAAGACAGACTCCGCTCGTAGTTCTTCTGTCTGGGTGGTATTACGTACCTATCTTCCTCTTGCTTCTAACTCCTTTGATCTCTTGTAAGATAAAATGTGTTGCAGGCCACACGCCAGAAACTTCCCTTACATTGGATCTTCGTTGGGATGGAACGGAAGGTGTTGCAGCCTACCCTTCATCGTTTGATGATTGATTGGCTGATCACCTCATGGGAGATTATTACGTAACAGCCAAACCACTGAAAATCAGGGCTCACGCCAAGTTAACACAAACTGTTGGGGGACACAGTTCATGATAGTATATTCTTTGCTCACATTATTTTGTGTGCATTTTATTTGTGCTGAAAAGAACGACCCCTGTAGACTGGACTCCGGAGTTCCAGCACAAGAAGGCTTTGACTCTTCATGAGTCACACTGATGGTTGACGGCACGTAGCCAGCCGACACTTTCCTAGTGCCTGGATGTCCGTTACTGCGGCACCAGAACCAGTTCCTGGTTTTGATGCTGCCACCACTTATCCCCCTACCTCCCGGAGGCCTTGATCTTCTTGGTTCCTCCTCCTCCGGGACCTCACATCATAAGTACCTTTTACTGACCCTTGTGGGTGAAGTTACCTGCTGTAGATGCGTTTGCAGATTTGGAGCCTCTGAAGGTCTCTGGGCTTTTTCTCCGGCACATTCAGAGCGATGGTAGAATGTGTTCCTATAAAACTCTTGCCTCCTCTCCCCATGTCCTCCTCTCCCTCTGAGTACTGTCCACTTTGTGTCTGTGCCTGGGCTCTGAGGCAACACAAGATCAGCAAATAGATGCATCTTCCCTGGGCTCACGGTGCTGCCATTGTAGTCAGGCAGTCCATGTACATGGGCCTCGGAATCAGAACAGTGCTGTGGGTGCATACCCTTGGGCAAAACAGCACATTTCCCTGGCGTGATTTTCTGGTGGAATGTGATCTGTATTATTTTGGAGTTCTTAGAAGCGTTCAGGGCAGGATATGTGCCTGACACCTGTGTGGTTCATGGTGGGCCCTCAATGAATGGTAGCGCTGCCTCTTGCGCCCTCCTCCTCTTGTCTAGAGTTTCCACTGGGGCTCACCGTGGGCCGAGGAGCAGGATACTGATTGACTTCAGAGAGCTGGGGGGAGCTGTTTTCCTTTCTTTTATGGGCAGACGGACACATAACTATGGATGAGTGGATCTTACGGACTGATGGAGGCATGCGCCATTTCATCAGTATTCATGGCCTGTGTTTCATTCTCCCCACACTGGCATCTGTTAAAACCCAGACTCAGGAATTCCGAGATGTGGCTTTGGCAGTGATGTGTTCTTGAGATCCCAGGCTCTGACAGGCCTGATTTTACAAGGGATGGACCAGAGGTAACTTCGGGCACTTCAGAACCCACTCTCACGGAGGCAGGGGCAGGCCCGCCTAGGCAATGGGATACAGAATCTAAGATACTCAATCAGCACCAGGCGGCGAGCCTCCATTTCTTTCTTTCTTTTGTTTTTTTTTTAGTTTTAAGTTTGTTTTTTTTTGTTTTGTTTTGTTTTTAACATTTTATTAGGG
>NW_022103928.1:10270713-10271910 GCF_000313985.2 Echinops telfairi
ATATATCCTTCTCCTGAAGCTGCAGATTCAGTGCCATCATTTGAGATACATTCTTCTCAGGGGAGGGGCAGAGCCTCCATTTCTTCCCTCTCATCGGATCAGGCGACTTTCTAGAACTGTGATTAAACTGCAGCCGGACAGGGGAAATGAGGCAGACATGAGAAGTGTCAGTGACAGGGATTGATGGCTCTCTCCTGGGTGCCGACAGAAATGAAGGAGCTTCTCCTCTGTGTTACAGGCTTTGATGACAAACCCAGGAGACAGAATGTGTGAAGGGAAGAGATGATGTCCATGCCTGGAAATCAAACTCGGAAGATTAGTGCCGTGAAAGCCTAAGGAGGCCGAGAGAGTGAGAGCCGCTTCAAGGTAGGTGGACGGTGCCGTGGGAACTCAAGTGGGCAGGTGAATGTTTGTGTGTGAGCCAAGATTTATTTGTCAAGTGGGAATATTACGTGCTATGACATGATACCATGTGATGTGACACGATATATGAGCAAACATTAGAGGCTGAGTTGAAGCCTCATCCAGCCAGTGCTGGAAGAAGAGTTGGGAGAAGAATGGCCAGAATATTTGCACGACCTGAAGAATGTAATCACTTCCAGGGGGTTGTGCATCAGATGGTGATGGAATGAGATCTTGGCGCGTATATTTTCACCAACATTAATTAATGAAATGCTTGTATGCTTGACATTGCAAATACAATTTGTCTAACAGTATTTCTTATCAAAGTTAAATACCCAAAGATTGAATAGTGGACTTACGTTTTATCAAGATGTTCTAACTTAGTGAGGAAAATATTACTAGTAGAAAAATATGAGAGAAAAATTTCCCAGGAGACGCAAAATTCCTAATTGTACTCATCAGAATCTGCTCTATGGCGGCGAGTTTGCAGTACTTTAAGCACATTTTTGACAATGTACTTCTAGTATTTTATACAAATATGTAAAATTATTTTCTTTTTCGTCTTCATTGGACACGACAGCTGAAGTTCAGTGGAAAGCTGAGCAAAAGGAGTGGTTGATTGTTTCGACACAAGCATTGGTTTGCTCTTTTGCAGTAAGCAGGGCTTTGTATCCACACTATCGATGGCTGGTTTTGTTCGTGTTCTGGTTTCAACTGGTTATTTCTAAGAAAGCCATTAAGGCAAAATGCAACATCCAAGTGGTGTCACAAGGAAACACTGGAATGATGGGGCAA
>NW_022103928.1:10272756-10274390 GCF_000313985.2 Echinops telfairi
TGGAAGATACAGTGAGCTTGTCATGCCTGCACCTTAACTTCTGCTAGTGGGCAAGGGCCTGGGCTCTGGAGGGAGGGTCTTGTCCTACCTGCAAGACAAGGGGTTACAGTGTCTCATCTTCCTTGGTTTCCTCAAAGGTACCCACTATTAGCAACTCCATCCTTGGCAATAAATGACCACATTTTATAGATGTGGGAATTGAGGCCAAGAGTCATTGTTATGGAGAAGATGAATGAGTTACTATATGCAAAACATTTGGAATTATGCCAAGCCCATAAAAAGTACTCTATCAATATTAGATATTTTTATCATTCAGTACAGTGGCAAGTATTGCATAAGGGGCACCAAGTGTTTGCTTGGGGCAATAGAAGTGTTTCGGAAAGAAGTTGTCATGAGGGTGGCACAATTTATGAATATAATTCGTATTCATGAAGTTCACACTTAAAATCATTAGAATGGCTAATTGTATGTTACATGCATTTTCCCAGACACACACAATAAAAGAAGCTAGGTGAGGTCTCTTAAGTGCGCCAAACAAAAGAAAAAAAATGCTGAAGTGGTGTATTTTGTGATCATAGAAGTCAAAAATAAATGAACTGCCCAGAAGAAGAAGGAAATAACTCACATACATGCTCTCTCTCTCTCTCTCTCACACACACACACACACACACACTCACTCACACACACACCATAGACTCAGGAAAGATAGCCTCACATTGTTCGTGGCAGTTATGTCTGGCAGATTGTATCAGGAGAAGAAAAGGAGGGAAGAAACGTTGGGCCTGTATATATGTGTTTTATGTACTTATGCAGTGAGCAGATACTGCATTTATAATCTAAACTTGAAGTTTTTCTTTTCTTCTTAAATCCTGCTGACCAGTGTTAAAATGCTGGCACCGGTACGGTTTGGGCAACCCAAATTGCCCTGTAAAATTTGTTTGCGTGCGTGCTTGCTCCAGTCTAACACCCCTGTGCAATGTTTAACCTGGAGTGAGGATTTAATTATACTTTAAAGCTCAAAGCAGTGTTCTCATTCTAGGCTAAATTATATCTTGTGGAAAAAACGCCTCTCAATATAGTAAGGATTTGGTCCCTCCATCATTGAAGTCTGGCTGCTCTGTCTAGTAATTTAGTGCAAAGTAAGAGGCTTCTATTTGTAATTTTGATGTCCTCCTTCTTTTGTAAAGTGGCTAAGGCACGGTGGTTGTGTAAAAGGGACTGCAGTGAGCACATGACATAGACATGTGCTCTACAACACAAAGCGTGAGCGTCAGTTAATAATAGGGTGTTGTTTAATATTGGTTCACAGAGCCCTGCCGGTGCCGTGGTGAGACACGCGGTCGATAACCAGCAGGTTGGCGGTTGGCACTCGCCCACTGGCTCCACAGGAGAAAGGGCTGCTCCTGGCAAGGGGACCTCAGCGCCCTCGAGCCAGTCTGACTCACAGAGGCCCCTGACGACAGAGTAGGAATGCTTCCTGGGCTAATGAGCGTGACTGGAAATCCTTTTGAGCGTGGATTCCCTCATCTTTCTCTCGAGGAGCTGCTGGTGGATTCGAAGCGCCCACCTGCAGTTCATTAGCAGCCAGGAACACCTATGGAGTCATTCGACTGTCACACAAGGGTCCTGTGAGT
>NW_022103928.1:10278824-10283791 GCF_000313985.2 Echinops telfairi
ATGGGAGAAAGATGAGGCTCTCTACTCCTATAAAGAGTCTCAGAAAGCACAGTGGCAGTCCTGCCTTGTCCTATGCAGTCACTGTGAGTCGTCATTGACTTGACGGTAGCCGGTTTGGAGTAGGTGTGTAGTGGCATCGTATTATACTTACGATTTGCAAATGACTAGTGATGCTGAGTATCTCGTCATACGCTTATTTGCCACCTGTTTTTCTTTGATAAATTGCACGGTCCCCTCTTTTGTCTATTTAAAAAAATTAGTTTGTTTTCTTATTATTGAATATTGAGAGTTCTTTCTATATCCCTATACAGGTCCTTTATCTGATACAGCCTGTAGTTGGTTCTGCCCCCACCCCCACCCCCTGCTTTGTTTTCTTGACAGTGTCTCTCAAAGAGCCGATTTTTAAATTTGTCTATTTGCATTATTGCCATGAAGGGCATTTTTAGATATTTGTAAGGAATTCTAACATTTACATGCCTGATCCATGTGATAGCAAGCATGGTAAAATGCACATTTTTCACATTAACTTAATTTCTTAAGCTACCTATAGATTTGCAAAATTTGTCATCTTGTCTTGAAGTTATTTGGAAACCTTGCTACGAGGGATTTTTCCATATACTACCACCAGGGGTCAGTTTTTCCTCTTACTATTGACTTTATAAAAAAAAAAAAAAAGTCAGGGAAAGCATCGCCCACTGGCCAAAAAGCTAGTGGTAGGAACCTACTCAGAGACATCCTGGAAGGCGGCTTTGGCACTCTGCCTCTGCAAAGTCTCCACCTTGAACCTGGAGCAGTCCTACTGTGCACTTACGGGCTTACCTTAAGTTGCAAGCCAACCTCTGCCTTACCCTTTGGCCAGAGCCTTCTCCTTTCCTCGGCTGAGCAGTCAGGGTGACCTTGTCAGGCAGGCTGTGGAAAACATTTTTAGGAAGAAGACACCTCACATGGTTTGGTTTCTTCGTTTACAGCTTTGGGTTCATGGTTTCCTGGGACATCCAAGAGAATTGACCTAATATCATGTTTTATGCTTCGGATCATTGGGTAGCGCACCTGCGATCTTAAAAGCTTCTGAGCAGCCATTGAAGCACAACAATTAGTCTCTAGTCACCTGGCAAAACGAGTCAGGCAGAAATGGAAACGTGTGGCTAATTGCCTCCAGGAATGACTCTCTCGTTTGCCAGGAGATCAGATAATTCCCAACTACTACTAAAAACCAAAATCAAACTCACATCTTCGAGTCAGTTCTTGCTGATAAGGACTGTAGGGGTCGAGTCGAGTAGATCTGTCCCTGTGGGCTGCTGAGGCTGCGCATCTTTACAGGAGCGGAGAACATCATCTTTCTCTCACCGGGTGGCTGATGGGTCCTAGCTCTGACCTTGTCAGCAGCTAACTCAACACGTCACCCACTACAGCACCAAGGCTCCGTACACGACTGCACATTCCATCCAAGAGTCTACAGAAGAATTCTGAAATATGGAAGAGATTTTAAAATACTCATGGGCTCTGGATCTCTGGAGCTACTAAAGTTGGATCAACCACTGAAAATGTAGGGGCAATGATCTAATAGAGTTAATATTACTAGGAGAGGAACCCTTTGGAAAGGAGCGTGAGAATATTCATCGATGCTATGTAATCAAACATGCAGAAATGCTGCATCGGTGTAAGTAGGAGGGGGCTTCAGAAGGTTCTTGGGAAACAATGGAATTAGAAGATAATGGAAAGTTTCCATGGATTTGGGGAGGACACCTTGTATTATTGTGTGTGGGAGAAGGATGAGGTTTTCTGTTCCCTAATGGGATAGAGCCCGGTGGGACTCCCAAGACCATTTGTGTGGGAGAAGGATGAGGTTTTCTGTTCCCTAATGGGATAGAGCCCGGTGGGACTCCCAAGACCATGGCCCGTAGACACCTTCAGGTCTGGAACTGGCCTCATGTCCATGTTAGAGTAACATCCGCCATTCCCTTTAACGACAGCCTCTATTCAAGAGCAAAGTTCAGAGTTCAGAGGGCTAGAGGAGGAGGAGACCGGAAACAGGAGACACGGGGAGGAAGTGGGACAGGTGGCGGTGCACGGGGGAGGCAGTGGGTGAGTGCACACCGAAAGTGCTGTGTTGACTGTAAAACCGATGCCTGCTCTGTAGAGCTCCACTCAGTGTACAATGCTTTTTCAAAGAACGCCCGCTATCAATTTCTTCCAATATCCTCATCTCCCACCTCTTCCAGCCAACTGTTAGACTCACCTTATTCCAAATATACTTATTCCAAATATACATACACGCCCTATAAGAACGTGGAAAGGGACCCCAAAAAGTTATAAATAATACATTTTCCCAAAATACTTGAGGGAATGGCAAACAAATAAGAAATTCCTGAGCTCTCTTGAGAGTCGAAGTCTCAACCCCGCTGTTTGCCCACCCCCGTTTCTCTAGGCACCTTGTTGCCACTGTGGCCAGCTCCCACACACGCGTCTCTTGTTGTTGCCTCGTTTACCTTCGGAGTCTCCTTTCTGCCATCTCCCCTCGCAGTGTCAGTACTCGGCTCTGGGGTACCGCTGTGGTGGTTGACAGACACGGTCCCTCCTGAAGGCTGTAGGGCTGGCTAAGAAGCGTGTACCCCCAGGCGAGCCTGAGCCTGTCCGAGTGGGAGGGTGCCCCCGAGAGCTTGCAGGGGCTGAAGTTTGAGCAGAGCCCCAGGCTTTTGCTCCCACATAAGTCACAGTGACTCAGCCCCCCAACCTTAGGCTAGCAGTTGAGCTGGTGACTATTTGCACGACCTCTCAGGCACTAGAGCCTTTCTTCATAGAAGTCTGAACCCCTCCCGCTCTTCTCTGACGCGGGGCTCCAGGTAGGACTGACCGATAGATCGGTGTTGACATGGCTGGTCAGCTCTCCACACACAAGCCTATCAAGTCTATCTCTGTAGCCTCCGGTGGTAGCCCTCTTGGATGAACTTAAATCTAGCACCCTACCCAACACACACACACACACACACACACACACACACACCCGCGCATTTTTTCAAAGTCCGTCTATTTCCCATTCAGAATAATGAAAATTTCTTCTTTCAATCTGTATATATATACATATGCGTGTGTGTGTGTGTGTGTGTGTGTGTGTGTACTTTGCTGCCCACTCTACAGGTGCTACATCTGCTCAGAAAAGGACATTTGTTACTTCCAACATGTGCCACAGGCTCTAGATTTGGTCCGTTCTGTTGTTTGACACCTGCCTCCTATTCATATCCCATGGCATATGTTCCATTTTAATGAGCATCTCCTTGGACTTACCTTTGCATGAGGAACTCCGAAAGCAGCTGGTGCTGTTTGTAGCAAATGCGGTGTCAAATCTAAAAAGCCCTAACCTGTTTCTTAGAAACTTTGAAACCGAATATTCATCTGACTGGCTGGTGTTTGTTTTATCTTGAGGCTGAAAGGTGGCATTTTGTGTTAAAGAGTTAGAGGGGCTGGATGTGCAGTACTTAAGCATGCCCTTTGGAACCTGTTGAAGTTCGCCTCTTGCCTCTGCTACTTCTGTGCTTTGGGCTCTTTGAAGAGCCACTTTGCTCCCTGAAATCCTCTGTAAAGTAAAACCAACAAAGCAGCTACCACCACATTGATTCTAACTCAGGGTAACCCCCTCTGGGCCGGGGCAGGGCTGCTTAGGGGTCTTTCAATGACTAGTTTTTCAAAGGGAAAGCCCCAGGTCTTTCTTCTGGAGCACCTCTGGGTGCACTTGAGCTTGCACCCTCTCAGGTGGCAGCCAAGCATGTAGTTTGCACCAGACCAGGACTCCCAGTGAAACAAAGATGCGAATCACACCGGCCTTGCGATGGTCCGTCCATAAAACAGGTGCTTATGGTGCCTACACTGAGTAGCAGGTACTGACAGTATTGTGAGATTTGACTGGGATTCACCGAGCTCCATGCCTGGCCTAGAATGAGCGCTCATCACACGGTACTGTGTCTACACTCTCTTGATTTTAGCTGGTGCCATCAGGGGAGGGGGCAAGAGAAGACCGGGTGTGTGCTCAGATTCCAAATCAACCAGAGATGAGGTTAGAGGTAGACCGGCAGGGTCAATGTTTCATTTTTAAATTGTACTTTGGAAGTGAGGTGTCCCCCGTGGCCACTGGGATGTGCTGTCAGAACAGAATATCGCACCCCATCCCTCGCTCCCAAAAAGGAATGTCCCCGTTGCTGTCCAGTTCATCTGTACTCAGAGTAAACAGCGGCCCCGTGCAGTTCCTAGGCAGGCGTTTTCCTAGACACACACTGTTACACCTTTTCCCCACAGAGTAACCGGTAGGTTCAAAGTGCCAGCATTGGGGTGAGCTGCGACTGCATACCAGGGCGCCTCGTGAACAGAGGAACTATTTTCCAGGCCAGTTTCATGTGACATGGTGGGCCAAGGAAGTGCGAACTGACAACCATGCACAAGTTCAACGTTGCTTTTAATCCTCCTCGCCTGTTTCCTGCTAAATTCTATTCCACCCACCTCCGCATGGCTGCAGAATTGATGGACACTTCTTCAATGTCCTCTCTGACAAATAAGCAGACTTCAAAAATTGAAATAAGATGGCTTTGGGGGAATTTACAACATGAGGAGGTGAAACCAGTTCATTGGACAGTTCATGAAAAACTGTTCAGAAAATCAAGACAATGAAAATCTTCTAAAGCAATAGCTCCTCTCCTACCTGATTTCAGGTGTGCCGCACACAGCACTTATTCAGGCAATGCCCAGCCTCTTATATGGCCCTGGCCCCACAGAGACTTCGAAACTCACTGCCACCGAGTCCATGGCGACTCATAGCAACCCTATAGCACAGGGTAGTACTGCCCCGCTGAGTTTCTGAGACTGTAACTCTTTACAGCCCCAGCTTTCTCACAAGGAGTGGCTGGTAGTTTCAAACTGCTGATCTTGCAGTTAGCAACCCAATGCATAACCACTATGCTACCAGGGCTCCTTCACGT
>NW_022103928.1:10284358-10313744 GCF_000313985.2 Echinops telfairi
TCAAAAACAACAAACATTTTCTGCAGGCTGTTGAAGGATCCACTAACATCTCCAAAATGTAACAAACAAACAAACAAACAAAAAATGTGAGAGGGGCCTACATCTAATATGGAGAGATTGCTAATGACGTGGATGGAGGACCAAACACAATTGCAAATTCCCCTTAGTACATCAACCACTGCTTTATTCCTTAGCATAAAGCTTGTCTCAGATAGATGCCTAAAGAAAAAGCAAGATAGGGCTACAACACTGTGTGTGCACAATGTCCAAAATCACATAACGTATGGTGGATATGAAGAAATGCATAATGTACAAGAGTTGGATGTAGTCAAGTAACATGGCTTCTAGCCACAATTCCTCATGTGACGTATTATAATCCAGGACTCTATTTCTGTGGCTGAAACCCCCTTTTGGAGGGAGTTCTCTACTACACTATTGGACAGGTTGAAGGTGGGATTAAGTCTTGACTTTAGTAGAAAGTATGAACCAAGTCATCCCTTTGTTTCCTTGGGGGTGCTGTCTGCTAACAGGCCAAAACCACACCTCCATCAAAACCATTCCTCCGTGTAGAAGCAGCATCTCAGACACAGAGCGAAATCCCAGAACCATCAGAAGAGCATGTTGGAGGTCTCTGTCTGAAGGGATGGAGGCACCAGAGACTATGGCACAGAGACTAAGGGAGGAGCCAGGCCAAGACTAGAGGCCCAGACCAGGGTCGGGGGGCCAGGAAACCGTGAGCAGGCAGAGGAGCAGCCCTGAGACCAGGGGACCCCGAGATAGAATGGCAGGCAACGTCCTGGTCCGTGGAGGCAGAGGCCAAGGGAGTACATGGCTGAGGGGCTAAGGACTGGAAAGAGGCTTGGCTGTTGACGGAGGGGAGTGCTGCTGCGGACCAGATAGCCTTATTGTTTACTGATCCTGACTTGGGGTAACCTTCAGCTCCCCTGGTGAGTCCCGTTAATTGTGAGTATTGTCTGTGGGTTCTGTGTGTCCATTTTCGTGAATTCTCAAGCCCAGCACAGATGGGCAGCAGTGGGCGAAACGGTTTGTGGCGGAGTATGTAAAGAGGGATGGAGGCGAAGGCGCGTCACACTCATGCCTCAGAGCAAAGGGGAGTCGGAGGCAGGCAGATGTGCCCTGACTTCTCTGCGCGACTGGGTGGCTGCAGACCGACTTTCTCAGGAAGACACGTGCCAGCGTCTCGTTGGGTGCCTTCAGAAGAAATGAAGACGACAACACCAACTCACTGCCCTCGGGCCAGCGCCGACACTTCCCTGTCCTTTTGCTTCCTTTCAAAGCTGCTTCTTCCCACGTCTTTTCCTATTGGTTTGTGTGCTGGATTAATAAGTGAAGGGACACAAGTAATGAGTTGGAGGGGACAGGCCGTGGTATAAGCCATGTGCCCCAACAATCTATTTCTGTTCAGAGCTTTTCACAGCGTGGTTCAAACACTGGCGGTTCAGCTTCGGCAGGATCTTTCTCGTTGGTGGTGTGGCTGTGTCTGTTGCAGCTGATAAGCCATTTCTGGATGCCTCACTCCCTCTGGCAGCCAGTCTTGACCCCACAGATGGACGGACGCTTCCTCGCTCCGAGGGACATCCTGTCCCTTGTCAGTGCCGTGGCAGGTTGTCAAGGCTGGAGGAGCAGGCATCTGTGGAGTTGGGTGGATTCCCTTTGAGGAGGCAGGCGGTGCTGTTGGACAATCCAACTCGACAGCAGGCAGGGGTGTTACAGCAGGCAGTGGCGTTACGGGGGCCCACACGCCCTGTCCATCATCAGTGCATAGAAAAGGAGGCGGGTAATTCTCCCATCCAGCTGGCCAGTCATTGACCCCCATTCCTTTCTGGAGCTCGGCCTCTGGCCAGTGGTTGCTTGCGATGCCCTGCACAAGTGCTCGGTAGGTGGTTTGGTGTTTGGGGTCACGGTGGCTGTTGCCCAGGATGGTAGAATAAGTTGCCAGTGCCTCAATTTGCCCAACTACACTTTCTGCCAGGGCTGTGCTCCCGGGAAGGGGATCCTTTGGTACGTTCATGAAGCTTGTGAGTTCCTTTTCAGGGGAAAAAATAGTTTTAAAATGAAATGAAATTCACAGGCAATAAAATGTCCCCCTTTGAAGCACAATCTATAGATTTAGTTGACCAAAATATGCAGTCCTAAACAAACAAACTGTACCCAGGCCTCTGGAGCCCTGAGGGCAGAGTGGCTTACAAGTTGGGTTGCAGGCAGTTGGGTCTCAAACAGCATGGCCAGCACCTGGAACTCCCAGTCGATGCTGCTGAGACAGCTGCCCGTTCCTCTCCAGACCCACAGCCTCGAGCGGCTCCTGCAGGGATGGAATGGTGCTGTGTTTTCACGGCAGTGGCTGCAGGGCTGTAGACTTATTAAAGAGAAGCAAACTAAGAAATCATTCTTTCTTTTTCAGTTTCTTACTTTATGTTGGTTTTTATTTGTGTTTTTCTTTCTCTCTCATTCCTGCTGACAACAACCACTTGTAAGACAATCTCTTTTGTGGAGAGCAGGCTTATTGGTCAGATAGAAACTGGTCCTCCCCCCGCCCCAATCAATCTATCTATATATATCTATATCTATATCTATATCCCTTAGTAACCCTTCATGTGTGGCACTGGACTCATTCCTGTGTTCTGATCATTAGCCAGTGAAGTCAGACGGGCAGCATGTATCTCAGGAGAAGTGGTTAGGAAAGAAGGGAGAGTGGAAACAGGAGGTACATTGAAATGCGTAAGTTGAATCAGATCGAGTATAAATAAGTGAATCTATAACTCATTATCTGCTCTGTAAACCTTCACCTACATCGCAATAAAGAATTATTTTAAAGAAATCTCTCTTGTGTCAGAACTGGGTTTCTTCCACCTTCTCCTGTGCTTTTCCAGTCAGGATGGCAGTAGTGATTAGGGGAAAGGACTTTGGATAAGAAGACTCCCGTAGTTCCTGGCTCTGCCACTTCTCTGCTGTGTGACTTAGGGAAAGTTATATGACATCTGTGTTCCTTCATCTGTAAAGTGAAGATATTCAAAACTTTACCTGGCTCAAAAGATTGTTTAGGTATTAGATGATTAATGTGCTTTGAGTTCTTAGAATAGGGTCACATAATAAGCACTGTAATGTCATTTCATAGCTAGGGAAGCACCCAAGGCTCGGCACTAGTAGCTGCATCAGTAACCACAGAGACAGTGTTTAGTCAAGGGAAAGAGTGTATCCCTAAGACACATCAACTTGCTTGTTGATGTTCTAAATGCATTGGAAGCACGCCCATCTGCCCACCTCTTTTTTTTGCCTTCACCTCAGCTGTGAGATTGAGCAACGCCCCAACATCCTCTCCCATGTTCAAATGACTTCCCGACTGGACCGGACCCTCACATGGTCTATTTCCAAAGGACAAACAGCTGTGTTTTATGCAGCGTTTGCAAATGAAAATCACACCCAAGAATGCAATACAGTTGCCAGCTCTCTTATTAATACACTGGTTAACTTCAGCAACAAATACGTTCAGCTTATTACTGATGGTTGGTATTTACTACCATTTGGAGAGTGAACAACCGGGACTGTTCTACTCTGCCAGGAGGGGCATCTGAGTTGGCATCTTCTTGATGGCAGTGGGTGGGCGTGAAGGTGGCAGCACGGGCGAGGGGAGAGCTGGGTAACGGAAAGTCGACTTCCCCTCCTCCTTTAACACGGGCTCGGGTTCAATCGTGTGGGTGAAACGAAGAGCCCTGGTGTGCAATGGTGATGTTCTTGGCTGTTCGCTGAATGCTGGTGATTCGGACTCGCCCAGCGACCCTGTGGGAGAGAAGACCTGGCTGGCAATCTGCTCTCATAAAGATTACAGCCCCGGAAATCCCAGGGGCCATTTCCACTCTGTCAGTGCTGTGAGTCAACATCAACTCGATGACTGGCACAACATGAAGGAAATAGGTTTTTTATGTCGAAGCAGATTTAAAAGGTTGTTTCTATTAACACTTCCCTTAAACCCAATTTAAATGCAACTAGAGAGAATTCACCAGGGAGAATGAGATGGCATTCATCTCTTTGTCTTGGCGTTACATGGTATTGGCCCGTAAGTTGGTTTCTTACCAATGAAGAAAAGGGAATTTTGATACAGTTTGTCTTGTATTGTTAGTTTGGGTACACATAGGGCTACTAACTAACAGGGTCATCAGTTTGAAACCACCAGCCAATCAATGAGAGAAAGATATGGCTTTCTATTCCCACAAAGATTTACAAGGTTGTATATCCACATGGGGCAATTCTCCCCTGCCATATAGGGGCACTGTTAGTTGGAATGGACTCAGTGGCATTGTATCATTGTTGTTGTTTAGTTTTGAGTTAGTTTTAATAGCTGAGAGCTATCTTAGATATCATCTGGGATAGGGACTATCCAAGAGAATTTTCTGCCAAGATAGAAATATCCAGTATCCGTGCTTTCTAATATGGCATCCACTAACACACAAGGAGGGTTCCCTGGGTGATGCTGTAGAATGTTCAACCCCTGGACGAAAGATTGGCAGCTTGGACCTTCCTAGAAGCACCTTGGAAAACAGGCCTGGCGAACAGGAGCTCTACTCTGCACACATGGGGCTCGACTCGTTGTCAACTAGCAGCAATGCATGTGACTACTGAGCACTTGACATGTTACTACAACTGAGGAATTGCGTTTGAAGTTTTTAAACCTCAAGCAATTTAAGTTGAAATAGATCTAGACTCATAATTGCAAATTGGCCTGCAATCTTGACCAGTTTGCCTAGCCCAATGTTGTTATGAAATTTGGATTTGGCCTTAATATTCTAGATTTTTTAAAAAGTATATAGATCTGAATTCTGGCTTCTCATGGGAGACGGGAACATCTAAAGATGCCAGTCAGGACTGCCCCTCTCCACGGGACATGTGTTCTGTAGTCACTCCCCATTGTCTTATGCCCCGCGATCTTCCGTTGGCACTAGAATGTGCATTTCTTTTTGAAAAAAATGTTTTATTGCCATATATTTCGCATAGCATACATATTAAAAATATATCTCCAAAATCAATTTCGGAACATTTCTTCTCGTGCTCGTTGTTGTTAGCTTCCCATTCACCACCACCCCCACACCCCCACCCAGGAGCCCTGGTGGCATAGAGGATATATGCTCAGCGGTGAACTGCCAAGTCTGCAGTGTGAAAACAATCAGGTCTCAGAAGAAAATTACGGCTTTCTAAAGAGTTAAAGCCTCAGGAATTGACGGGCAGTGTTCTACACCGTCCTACAGGGGCCCTATGAATTGGCATCAGCTTTGATGACAGTGATTTTTTTACCCTCAACCACCCCTGCCGTGCCCGTAGGTAATTATTAACCCAGTTACCGTCTCTATAGCTTTGCTTCTCCTGGGTTTTATATAAACAAAATCATACCAAACACAAACCAAAAAAACAACAGCAGCCAAAGAAAAACCTCAATTGAAAAGAAAGCAGAAAATATTGAAAACTGAAATGACGTTAAAATGGGTCAAAAAGGAGATCAGATGATAAGGTGTTATATTTTAACCTAACTACCTCTGTACATGGATTAAGACCTCCAGAGAATCCCCCTGGCTACAGTCCAGTGATGTGAATAGCTTTGCTACCAGACAGTTAGCATGGGGAAGCTCATGATGGCTGATATAGTTAGGTTAGAATGGAATGTACAATTCTTGATCTGATTTAAGCCCACACTTTTCACCTGGGAAACTAAGACTCAGAGATATGACACACCCTACTTATTCAAAGCTATCCCTTAACGAAAACTTGGCATGACACCTAAGTCCAGGTCCCAGCCAGTGCTCCCTGCACAGCAGGGCCTGCTGGGAATCTCTGGGGGTGTGCGTGAGAGGTAGGGGGAGAGGCACCGCGCAGGACCTGTGTGCGTTGAGCTGTGTCCACGGCCTCGTCCTCCTGTGCTTCCGGGCCACGGGACAGTCGGACACAAGGTGAGTGGGGTCCTTGCTTTCTTGCCATCTAGGCTGCTCAGGAAGCGAGGAGGGAGAGGTGCCGGAACTTTCCCTGACCATTTCCCCTTCTGACTTCCTCTCTCATGGTGTACCACTGATGTGTCCAACGTTCTCAGTGAGGCACATCTATTGTGGGCTTTTCACCCTCCCTGCCATCTTTTGGTCATGCAGTTTCTCTGCTCTTTTGAGTCCACTAGCCTTTTCCAAGGGCTTTTGACTGTCCTTTGAAGTCCTAGTTCATGAGACCTGGGACCAGCTAATGAAAGCAGAGTACTTAAGTCCACATGGGATGTTTTAAACACTCTTTTCAGAGAACAAGAGTCAAATTGAATTGGGTGTACTAATACTTCCATCCTCTGGTCCGACTCAGGCCAAAGCTCATTCAGGCAGAGTTGTCTGTTCAGACGACTGTTGTCTTTCACCCTGGGTGACTCAGGTACATTCTCACCTGGATTTTAGCCCTTGGTCCACCAATAATTAGGTCAATGACCTTGGGAAAACCACTTCACCTTCTGAGGCCAAGTTTTCTCTAGTTAAAGATGGTTTCTGCTTCTTTATTAAAAAAAACTTTTCACCCTGTTTATTCCATGTCATGTGGAGCAGATAATCCGAGAAGTGGATTATACATTAAAAGTACCTTCTGAGGGGAGGCCTGGTGGCATCGTGACGCTTACTGCAGGGAATGAGGTTAGAAATCACTAGGCTCTCCCAAGGATAAAGAGGAGGCTTTCTCCTCCTATAAAGAGTTACGGTCCCAGAAACCCACAGCAGCAGTTCTACCCTGTCCTATAGAAGTGAGTCTGGTTAGAGTTTAGAGATAGCCCTTGGGAAACCTATCTGGCGGTTTTCTTGCTTCTAAACTTCAGCAGACATACTACCTTGACGCGTATCAACTACAAAGATCTCTCTCGAATTCTCAGTCTGCAAGTTCTGTTCTATGTACGCTGCATAGAGAGTTACAGACATAGGAACTTCAATAGGACTTAAAATGGCCTCTTCCCAAGTGGGGAGCTAACAAGTGTGTACTTCTCCCAGGTTACCTGCTGGATAATGGACACCTGTGAGTTTTGATTGTCCAGCCTCCAATTCCTTTTCTCCTAGTTACAGAATCTCAACTTTCCTCTGGACTTAGGCATCTAGGCAGGACTGACCATTCCCCTCAATCCCTTTCTGGCATCAAGACTGAATGTGCGACCCAGGTTGGGTCAGTTTGAGTCATGAGGGACAAATGGAGGACTCTTGCTGGAATTGTTGGGCAAGATCATCTCTTCCACTCATGGTCACTGCTTACGTCCAGGATGGAAGTCTGGATGCGTTCGCCGGACACCACAAGGAAGCATCTGCCTGAGAGGGAGAGTCCAGCCCAGATGACACTATTGAGCATCAGTGCCTGAGGCCAGATTCATCAGGACTTTTTCCCTTACAGGAGCCAGTAAACGCCCTGCTATTAGCCTTTAGTGCATTGATGTACTCTTCCAATTTGTTTCTGCTCCTGCAATAAGAGTCCTGTTAAAACCTTTCCCTTCCATTTCTAAATCACCCCCACATCTGTTTCCCAGTATTTCCCAGTTAAGCTAAATCTCTTTGCTGGCTGTCATTCATTTCATGTATCCAACATACATTTTCTTTCAACTATACTTTCCTGTCTGGATTTTTGGAGCATTTGATGCCCTTCATTGGGCTGTCTGTGCATATCCATTCTCTGCTTTAGAACTGGGTTATTGCTGCATCACAATTGGCCACATTGTCCTCAGTTTAAAGCAATGTATGCATTGTCTCACAGTTTCTATGGGTCTGAAATATGGGCATATCATAGCGGGGTCCACTATTGAAATCAAGTTTTCACCTGGAAGTACTGTCTCCTCAGAGGTTCAGGGTCATCTTCCAAGCTCCCTGGCTGTGGCAGAAATCTGTGTATTGCTGTTGGGGGACTGAGGCATCAGCCCGTGAGGCCACCCACAGTTCTCTGCCTCGTGGGCCCACCCCACAACACAGCATCTTCAAGGATAGCCTGCGATTGTGCTTCTCTCCAATCCGATGAAACAGAGTGATTGTGAATGTGACATTCTGTAAGCTGGGACTTATGCAACCTGACTCGAAGGACGAACAGGCACCGTCTTCGCCCTGGCCTTCCAGTAAGAGACTGGCCGTGGCCCCCCCAAACTCAAGGTTAGGGCATTGCACTGGGCCGAATACAGAGTGTGGGGATGTTAGTGTAATTCATAGTTCTGTCTACAACACTAAATTAAACCCCAATCAAATGGTCTAAGTCCAATAAACCTAATTCAATATGATACTGAAGGATTACTAAAGTTGCTCTGATGAGTAGCACAGATTTTAGTAAACATACGAGCGGGTACCCCCAAAACCTGTGTGATGTGAAGGGGATAGTGCATTTGGAGTTCATTTCACTAGGTCAGACTGTTAATGCACCTGCCTCTCTTGCCCCACACACCTTCCATTCTTGGAAACAGTTTTAAAACTCATCTGTTTGGATGGCTCACAGCACCTCGCTTGTTTTTCTTCTTCACCTTCTATGTCATCAAATTGCTATCTTTTCATGTCTTTCTTCATTCCCCAAAACAAAAATAAGCCACTCGGAGCGAGGTCAGGTGAGTAAGGTGCATGGGGCAAGAGAGGCATGCTGTTTATTGTCAAAAACGGGTGTACTGAGATAGCTGTGTGATCAGGTGCATTGTCGTGGTGGCAGAATCAGTCCCCCATCTGCCACAAACCAGGCCTTTTTGTCATACACTGTTATGCAATCTTTTCAGAACCTCTATGTAGAAAGCTTGATTAACAGTCTGACCTGGGAGAATGAACTCCAAATGCATTACGAGTCAACATTTCCCTCTGTTCTGGAAGTGGGCGGATGTCCAGAACGAGGTTTGTCATTAATCAATATTTCAAGTTTTTTGAAACTTGTACATTTGAGTTTTCCCAATAGCGCTGTCCTTGTAAACTGTGTTCAACATCACAGCATTTTCTGTGGCATTTTTCCCGACCAGAAAACAGTGTGTTTCCTTAAATGCTATTCTCTTAAATCAGCCATCACAAAAAAACCCAAAAAACCAACAACAAACCCCTTCCCCGAGGTTCGAGCAAAACTGCTTTCATGAAAAAATTCCCTGTGACCAGAGAGAACCTTCCCAAGCGCGTCACTGGGTGCACTAACCCAGCGAGTTGCCGGATGCTCATGTAGTAAGAAAAATGCGTGCAATGAAAGCTCTGCCCAATGGAGCTTTTCCCCATGTTTGTTTGTTTTGTGTACCCCCTCATATTCTTAGTTATGGAAAAATAATATGTTGATGTAAATAATGTTGCTGGGTGATGTCCAGTCAATTCTGAGTCATAGCGAACTTATGTACAACAGAACGAAATGGGCCCAGCTGGTCCTGTGCCGTCCTGACAATTGTTATGTCTGAGCCCATTGGTGCAGCCACGGTGTCACCCCATCTCTTTAAGGGTCTTTCTCCTTTTGCTGACCCTCCACATTACTAAGCATGATGTCCTTTTCCGGGGACTGATCTCTCTTAATAACATGTCCACGGTATGAGAGACCAAGTCTTACCAGCCTCGCTCCAAGGAGGAGTGCTGGTGAATCTGTTCCAAGCCATGGCTGCCCTATAGGACTATCTCAGTTTCCAAGCACTACCGTCGTTCCGGAAGCTGACTGCTACATCTTCCACCCACCAGAGGAGTGAGGGGTTTCAAGTGCCTAACTATCCGTGATCAGCCCAGGACTTAACCACCGAACGGCAAGTGGGTGTTCAATGGCTGTGGGCTTATGGAAATAGATTCTTTGCCTTCTTGATAATGACGCTGGGTGAGTTCAAACCACCAAACTTTTGGTTAGTAGAGGAGTGCGAACAGTGTGTGCCATCCGGGGATCTTGATAACCACCAAACCCAACCCACTGGCGTGGAGTCAATTCTGACTCGTAGTGACCCTATATCAGTTTTAAAGGGTGTAAATCTTTATGGGAGCAGGCAGTCCCATCTTCTTCTTTAGATCAGGTGGACTTGAACCACTTACCTTGCAGCTAGCAGTCCAGCACCTACCCATCAGTACCACTGCCCTCACTAACACACACACACACACACACACACACACACACACGTCCATTTTAGGCTTGAAAAGATGCCTGCCATTTGCCAAATAATGTCCCCTGAAGATAGCAGATCCTACTCTTGGAAGCCTGCAGAGGTGGTTTTATATGAAAAAAAAGCTTTCACGGGTGACTGACTTAAGAAGGTCAGCAGGGATTATCCAGGTAGGTCCTAAATGAGATCATAATGCCCTTAAGAGAGAGAGCCTGGGGGAGATTGTATAGACCCACAGAAGAACATTCCCTGTGACCACTGAGATGGAGATTGGCTTGCTGCCACCCAAGGCACGGCGTGCCAGCCGCACCAGAAGCTGGGAGAGCAAAGAAACAGATCCCCTTCAGGCTTTGGGAGGGAGTGTGGCCCTGCCAAGGCCTTGCTTTGGGCCCAGTAGTACCGATTTCAGACTTCTGGCTTTGAAATCCGTGAGGAGCACAAGCTTCTGCTATGTTCAGCCGCCCGCGTTTGTGTTAAGTTGTTGCTGCAGCCACAGGAAATTGATACAGGGCCATATGGTTGAATCCTGAAGAGGTCCACATTTGAGATTTTTGAGCCTGAAATCAACTTGATTGGCCAAACCTCACTGGGTTTTCATCAGACAAGTCATCCAATACTGTTTCTCACAGCCAGATCTCTGGAACATGTGCTACTGCCCCTTCATCTTGAGATGCTTAAAGAAATGCTTTATTCAGACCCTTGCTGAAAACATGCTGTGTATGAAGGGCAGGCCACACATGTCACTTGGTGCTACAACCCGGTGCTGCCTGGTGGTCCTAACAAAGCATGGCCCCTCTATCAGAAAACTCTTCCTAGTTCATCTTTCCAACGGAAAGGATAAGCCCATTGCCGTTGAGCCAATTCCCACTCAAAGCGGCCCTACAGGAACGGGTAGAACTGCCTCATAGGGTTTACAAGTCTCTGATCTTTATGGGAGGACAAAAAAAAAAGAGGCTTTCTGTGCCTGTAAAGGTTTACAACCTCAGAAAGCCAAGGGCGGTTCTCTGTTCTATAGGGTCATTATGAGTCATGATCAACTCCGTGCAGTGACTTTGGTTTGTTGGGAATCTCTGCGGACACAGACTGTCACACCTCTCTTCCATAGAGGGGCCAGTAGAGTCACACTGCCAACATGCTGATTAGCAGGTAAGTGCTAATAACCACTGCACTGGTATTTAGCATTATCGAGGGCTCCTTACTGAAAAAGAATTACATTTTCTTTTCTTGCCAAGCACTTAATTCCACAGGGAAAAGAGATGAATGAATGCTAGCCCACACAGCTATCTTTTCGTTTGTCTGTAATCTGTCAACCAGATGCTTTGAGTGTTTCTCATTCAACAGATGTTCCTTAGCCCTGAACATGAGCCACAAGGGGTGGAGATCGAACAAGAACCCAAAACAGACAGCATTTGCTGTACTCAAGAAATCTGCATCCCTGTGGAAAAACAGAAATAAGAAATAGTCCCATGAATGAATGTCTGACAGCAGACTAAGTCATGTCTAGAGAAAAGAAAGATGGTTCTAGAAGGTAATTGAACAAAGGCTCTGTCTTGGATGTGACTTCTCAACTCAAGCTAACGATTGTGGAGATCTCAGCCAGGAGAACAGGAAGCGGCTGAGGAGTCTACAAGGAGTTGACAGCGTGTATGATAGCCACGTGTATGATAGCCACGTGACTCGGTGACTGTGGCGCATTGGAAGACTGAGGAGGTGGGGAGGAGCAGGGTAGAATTGGAGAGGTGAGCCGGGGCCTGACCTGGGCTCCGAAGACTCCTGAGAGTCAGGTACACATGGCTGAAATGAAAGAACACTTTCGATCCCGCATGCTGTTCAGCCCCACATCCCTTTGCAGGGGCTCTTCTAGCCTTGAGAAGCAAACTGGGGTCGGATTTCCTCTGCTCACTTTGGGTGATTCATTCCTAAGAATGAAATTTAAAAACAGACGCTGCCAAGTGGATGCCAACTCGGGCCGATCCGATGAGTGTCAGAGTAGAATTGTGCTCCATTTTCCTGTGGCTGGTATTTGTTTAAAGTGGACCGTCAGGTCTTTCGTCGGAGACACCTTTAGGTAGACTTTCCATCAGCCACCCAGATGGGTGGGTAATGTCTAATGTCCCTTTCTTTTCCCTGGGAAGTAGCCATTAACTCACAAAGCTGCTGGGCTGTGAGTCTCGGCATGAGTCGAAGCCAAGGTGGACAGGAGAGCTCCCCAGGTGGAGTCCTTGGGAGGACAGCACGCTCAGGCCACTGGGCTCCTGGCTAGGTGTGCCCTCCAATGCGGGGAAAGTCCCAGGATGGTGCTGCAACCCAGCCACTTGAAATGTGCCGCACACCAGACCAAATGTGACAGCAATGTGGACCTGCAGCAATAAATAACATCTATCGACTCAACCCTGTTGGAGCTCTGAGATCACCATTGACTTTGTCTGCTCAGGAACTGCTAGACTGTCATCGAGGGGAGGCTTTCTAATTAAAAGGAAGCGTTATCTCCCCTTGCTGAAAGGAAAGGCCACTTATTTTCTAAGGTGTGTGGTTCGTAGCCACATATGACAAATTCACCCAAGGGGGGAGGGTGCATAGTTTTAGCACGGACTGCTTTGTGCTCTCTCTTCCAAGCCTGGGTTACATGACTCGTCTGCTGGACGGCCAGACTTGTTCTTTTGAGTACTGGCTGCTGTTGAAAGCGGGGCACCCTTTCCTCCAGAGTGGGGTCTCCCCAAGAGAGCTTTGCCCATCAGTGCTCGTGGTTCGCTTCAGGGACCCGTCTACTCCCTGCGACCACACTTCTCCCGCAGAGGCCACTGAAGTACAGCCGTGGGGTGTCTCCCTCTGCAGAGAGGACCTTGTGAGAAAGATACTTCCAGCTAACGATTCCATATGCATACCTCTTCCCCAGAGCAGCCCCATCTTTGCGAACAGAAACGACATGCAGTGTAATGAAACCCCACCACCGCAGCCCAGAATCAGTCAAGAAGTTCCAGAAGATTTCAAGGCGCAGGAGGGTGCCTGGCATCAGGGTTTTGCAAAAGCCTTGTCCCAGATCCCCTGGTTCTCTTCAGCTGTGCATCCCTGGCACCCATCAGAAGACATGAAGCAAATGCCCCTGTTTCTCAAACTCTCTTCCGTCTTTCCTCTGCATCACTGACTAATTGCTAAAGTGGTTTGCTCCGTTTCCGTTGGCTCAATTGTCCCTTCCTCTGCAGTTCAAAATGCTGCTTCTCAAAATGAATTCACCACGTTTCCTTGAGACTAATGAGGTAATCAAGTCTCATGGTAAAGCTAGTGGAAGAGAAGACAGAAAGCCTTGGTATTTGAAGCAGTTGGCACATTTGTCTCTGTCTTAAAGCCAGTGCTAAGGATCAGGTGATCACCAGGCATTTGGAGAAACCCAGATGTGAAGTGGAGTGATGGCGGTTTGTGACTCCCTGCTTGTGTGGTCTGGGAGCAGCAGTAAGGTAGGAGGAGAAAAAGTAGATAGGATGTGGGCTTACAAGATCTGACTGTAGCACCAGATTGCCTGGGGTCTGTCTAGTCTGGGTCCCACACCCCACAGCCAAGTCCAGGCTCAGTGCCTCTGTCAGTGACTTCCCTCTCTCCCTCTGGGTCCCTAACTCTTAAATGGAGGCAATCAGAATTATGTCTACTTTATAGAATTGTTGAAGGATTCAGTGAGAGTATAATACACATAAGTGCTTCATTCATTAGTGCTCAATAAGTATTAGCTACACTTATTACTTTTATCAATATTATTGGCTGTTTGGGTGTATTGCTTTAGAACGGTAATCTACTCATTCAAGGAGCAGTCTTCTTGTGCCTAGAATATGCCAGTCCTGTGTGAGGTGTCAAGACTGGAGTAATAAGCCAACTACTATAGACGACCAGAATGACCGCGGGAAATGAGGGACCCCCTGTAGCAGGGCCAAGAGGGAGGCGATGACTTGGAGACCCATCTGTGACAGAGGGTGGCCCGAAGGTGCCTTAGGTGTGAAGCTTCCCTGTTGTGGAGAGTGGAGCATGTCTTTGGCTTCCTAGAACTTCTAAACTCTAATCATCCCTTTATCCATCTCCTAGAGCTCTCTCCCCATGCCTTGCTGTCAGAAGCCCACAAGTTTAGCACTTGACACTACTTAACCGTTCCTGTAACATTCCTAGGTGATGCAAATCATTGGCACACTCCCTTACTAACTGGAAGACTAGATGCTTAAGTCCACCTGGAGATGCCTTAGAAGATAGGCCGGGTGATCCTTTTGGAAAGTCACCCACTGGAAGCCCTGGGGAGCAGAGTTAGACTCTGATGCTCTTGAGTCTGCATCTCCCCTTCAGCAGCTGGTAAACTGTTCACCCTTCCCTGCAACCAAGACCCTCATGATGGGAGGGACTGATTACAAGTGGTGACTCTCAGATAACCTGAGTTTTGTCGTGAATGCTGAGTAGGCTTATATTACATTAACTTGCACCCATTTCTGTTTTAAAAAAGACACAGCCAAATGCAATTTGTCCTTGGCTTCTCCTAAGAGCAATTTAGTAGTGAGCAGAGGCCCCTCTTATTACCTTCGCTTCTCTCAGCCACTTTCATTCCACTCTGACTCTTCCCCCTCCCACTACTTTCACACCCGGAATGGCTCATAACGTTTGGGAGAGCAAAGAATAAACTCACTGACATCGAGTTGATTCTGACTCTTAGCAAGCCCATAGAACAGAGGATAACTGACCCCTTCAAGTTTCTGAAACCTTAAATCCTCATGGGAACAGCCATCCTCATCTTTCTCTGGTGGAGAGACTGATGGGTTCAAACCTCTGACCTTGCAGTTAGCAGCTCAATTCAAAACCTATGCTGCCAAGGCTCCTTATCAAAGATTAACAACAACAACAACAACAACAACAACAACAACAACAAAACCAAGACTACTTCTATCTGACTCATAGCAGCCCTATGTAAGGTTTCCCAGGCTGTAAATATGTATGGAGCCAGATAGCCTCAATTTTCTCCTTCTGAATTGCTGGCTGGTTTGAACCACCAACCTATGGTTAGTAGTCCAGTGCTTACCTGACAGCACCACTAGAGCTCAAGGAATAGGAAAGAGTAAAATAAAATAAGGACTTCCTTGGTGGTGCAAGTGATGGACTAATCAGTAGGTTGGAGGTTCAAATCTTTCCAGAGGTGCCTCAGAAGAAAGGTCTGGTGATTTGCTTCCAAAAGGAAACAGCTTTAAGGCTGAAACGCAGTAGTGGGAGAAGCAGCAAATGACTACTCTCCCAAGACTATGAATGTGAATGTCATTGGACTTTGGTTTAAAGTCATGCTTTGAGGATACCCAATAAATGGCAACTCCAGACAACCAGTTAGGTGCTATTTTCACACGCTCTTTGCCTTTTTGTGACATATTTAGTCCAGTTCTACCTGTATGAATGAACAGTATTGGAAGTGTTTGTGTAAATAGTGTCCTGTTTCCCAAATTATTAATCATACATATCAACAATCCATGTATTTTGGTCTAAAAAACCAGTCATATACATATATACATTTTTTCCCCAACAGTGTTTTAAATTCTATCCCATTGGTAATATTAATAATACCAATAGAACTACTACATGCTCCATGAGGATAATTTATCCTTCAACAAAATAATAACGATGTCTTTAAAATGAACCAGAAACATATACAAACCATAGATCTATGAATGGATTTGGAACTCATAGCCTTGCTCAATGCCTGTCCCCATGAAATTATCACTGAAAACATGGGTGCTATGGTAACGTGTGGTGAAGGAACCAGACAATGCCCCGCTATGAGAAAGAATCACATCTGCAGCCCTAAAGGCTTGTCTTAAAACAAGCAGCTATTTAGGTAAGGAGTCAGCTGTATCCATAAGGAAGAAGCCCACTAGCCCATGTGACCCGAGCATTGTAAATAATAAAGACCAAATCCAAAGGAGAGATCGTTATTAGAACCTACATTCTGAATCCCCAGTCTGCAAAAGGCTAGGGATGGTAGTGAAAGCCCCAAACCCATTTGCAGGGTCCCCCAAGCAGAGTAAGCCTCAGGTGAATCCCCTGACTATGGTCCGGGATGGGAAAGGCCTTGTTACCAGACAGAGTACAGGGTAGGACAGACGAATGCAGTTGTGTTGGGTCAAAATGTGGCACCTTATCATTTGATCTCCCTTTTGATCCACTGTATAATTGTTCCAGTTTTTAATCTTTTCTACTTTATTTTCAGTTAAGGATTTTCTGTTTCATTCTGTCATTGTCATTGAGCTGCTTGTTCGCGTTTTGTTCTGATTTGTGTGTTTTCTGTATATGAAACCCAGAATAGGTAAACCTGTGGAGATGGCAACAGGATTAATAGTTTCAGAAGGCCAGGCCAGGGGGAGTGGGTTTGAAATAGGAGGATAAGGAAGAAGAAATATCCTGCACTTGGCAGTGGTGATGGTTACAATTCTTGTGCATGTGATTGAACTAGTGCAATGCCTGTTATCTGAGCTGTATGCCAGTGAGATTGTTAAGAATAAATAAACTAATTAATTTTTAAAATGACAAAAACGTTATGGAGCAGTTCTGCTGCACGCCCCAGGTGTCACCATGTGTGGGAATCAACTCAGTTGACAACCGACAATGGCCGCCCAGTGAAAACCAGTCCAACCAGTGGGTCAGTGGACAGTCTCCCTCCAGTGATAGCTTCTATCGTCCATGTCCCTTTTTCTGAGAGAGCTGCAGACCTCAGTGGACTCCACTTATCGTTGCTGTGTTTTCATTCACCTTGAAAGGCGAGAGAGAGAATTTTAAGGTTATTTCTGAATTGAACATTAAGTCTGTCTTTCAATCCCGAGAAGCAGTTAGCCTGGCTGGTGTGGGCCGACACCTGGGTCTGAAACTGGCTTCCAGCACCTACTAGCTAGGAAACCTGTTGTCACTTTCTTTTCTTGTCTCTCTCTCTTTATTTCAACATTTTCATTGTTAACGTAGTTTGAGCAAAAATCTAAAGGGCAAATTCATCTTGTCATTACTTTCCCCCCCATTTTATTAGGAGCTCTTACAGATATTATAACAATCCATAGTTCAATTAGATCGAACATGATTGGACAATGCTGCCACCATCATTTTCAAACATGTTCTTTCTTCTTGCACTCTTTGATGTCAGCTCCCCTTTATCCCCACCCTCCCCCCGAAGAACCCTTGTTATTATACTAAATATTATTATTATAATTATTATTATAATTGTCATTCCTTTTTTGTCTGCCGTATCTCACACCATTTTCTCGTTCTTTCCCCGCGAGTGGGGTTACGCAGCCATCGCTGCTGTTGGTTCCTCCTTCCCCACTCTTCCCCCACCCCCTCTTTCTGTACCTTTAGGGAATCTTTTTTAACCCTGCTCTGCCTCATTGGAAAAAGGAGGATAATATCAGTACCTGCCACACTGAGTTTTTGAGGGCATGAGTCAGTTGATAGGTACAAAGTGCTTAAAGCAGAGTTTGGCACATAGTAAATCTTCATTTATTATGTTAGCTATTTGTGATTGTCATCTACACAGAAGTGGATTTTTAGCTAGATCAGCAAGTGGATATGATTCCTTCTGCATTTCTCAAGACTCAGCCACTTCTGTCTGCAGTCGGCTTAAAGACAACCCAATTTTGAAATCACCCAGGTCCAGGGTTTGTTCTGATCAGATATAAATCACCGGTTCAAAAGGAGAACCCAGGGAAATGTTCTGCAATAGGAAGTTAGAGTAAAGCCAGTGATCAAGGCTAGTATATCTTTAACTGGGATTCCAGTGTGAAGGACATTACTACCTTGTTCCTAGGTGGTCCAGGAACATCTTGAGTGTTCTTGAAAGGGCTGAGAAGTCGGCTTTGGACCCGAAGACTGTGCAGGAGTCAGATGTTTCCATGCAGTCCAGGAGACAAAACAGCGCTAGTTCACCATTCTTCTAATGACGAGTTTTCCTCGGCTTAGGGATTGGGCACAGGGTGATTCCTCCTCTGCTGGGTGAAGAATATGATACAGAAACCTAAAGCGGTCATCTTTGCCCTCTCTTGTCCCAGTTTACATGGCACTGCTTAGGCATCATGTTAACCATCTGGAGGTAGCTTTTCAAACTGAAGTGTGTGTATGAGTGGGTGGGGCCTGTTGGACTTTTACTTAATGGTGGAGTCGTCATTGTAATGGCCCACAGAGCAATAAGACTCTACAAGATTTCTAAGTTAAACTTTATTGAAACCAAGGAAACAACTTAAAATATGGAGTGTAAGTTGCAAAGTAGTGGAATGCAATTTGAACACCGTGTGGGTTAGTAGGAACCACACAAAAGCTTCAAGTTTCTGAGTGATGTAAATGGTTAAGGCTGTCAGATGCTAACCAAAAGATTGGAGGTTCAAGTCCACCCAGGGGAACCTCAGAAGAAAGGCCTGGTGATCTACTTCTAAGACATCAGCCATTGAAAACCTGGCGAGACACAACTCTAGTGTGACACACCTGGAGTCACCATGAGTCTGAGTTAAGCTGTCGACACCTGGTGGTAGATACAGAATCCCATGTGCTTCCTGTCCACATCTGGAGAACGTGCTCAGATGGCTTTGGTTAAAGCGGTTCCCTGGCACCCCTGAGCTGTCGCACCCCTTGTCAGCACCCAGAGATGAAGAGCAGTACTTCCCCTTCCAGTAGGTATGCCATCCCACAGTGCCACAAGAGAGTGTGCCCCGCACACCATGTGCCCGTATCCGCCCAAGGGCTGCAGCTCTGTTGCATAGACACATGAGGACTCTCAGATACTCTGTGGGTGCTTTCGTTGTTGGGTGCCATCAGTGAGTTCTGACCCTGTGTACAACAGAACCAAATATTGCCCTGTCCTGCACCATCGCCACACTTACTGTTATGCCTGAGCCCATCCGTGCAGCCACTGTGCCAATCCATCTTGTCGAAGGCTGCCCCACTGCTCTACCAAGCATGATGTCATTCCCCAGGGACCGCTCTCTCGTGACAACATGTCCAGAGTACATGAGATGAAGTCTCATCGTCCTGGTTTCCAAGGAGCATTCTGGCTGTCCTTCTTCCAAGATCGATTTGTTTGTTCTTTTGGCAGTCCATTGTACTTTCCGTTTTCTTTACCAGAACCGTAATTCAAATATATTGGTTTTTTTTTCTTTAATTTTCCTTATTCGATATCCAACTTGCCCACGCATATGGGGCGCTTGAAAATACCATGGCTTGGGTCAGGCATACCTTGGTTTTCAATGTAACCTCCCTGGTTTTCAATGCCTTAAATAGGTCTTGTGCAGCTGATTTACCCAATGCCTGCAGAGAAATTGCCAGGCTTTTTGCCTACTTCTCAGTGACTAGGGAACAGTCCTGGCTCTGCTGTCAGGGGACATCAGTTTGGCATTTCATTCCTGGGTGGAGGACAACTCTAGAAACACCTGGCACTCTCACCCACTCCTGCACGCATGCATTTGCATGCTCACTCACACATGCATGTGCTCACACACTCCTACTCAATCGTGCACACATGCACACTCCTGAACTCCCACACTCACAAGTGGCTCACTTCTCCTCTTACGCTCCCTTTCACTTAGGAACTCACCCTTGCCAATTCACTCTTTTGCTTTGGAATGCCCGTCAAAAACAGAAACATTCAGTGCTGGTATCTGTTCTGCTTGTGGAACTTGAAGTTGCTCGGACGTGGTAGCAAGCACATCACTCTCAAAGGAGAAGCAGCGCAGAGGGGAACAGTCAGGAGTCAGAGATGGGCGTAGGGTGGTGGATGTGGAGCTTGATGACTTTGCCCTTTGGCTGTACAGCCTGAGTGCAGCAGGCCAGGGGCCATCCTGTGTCGTGGGAAGTTTCACTTGTTGTCAGGAAGCCTGAGCTGTTTGAGGAAAGGGTGGAGTTCTATTTCGCATTGTTGGGGACCAGAAGATCCTAGAGGTGGAAGGCCCCATCAAAAGAATACAAACGCCCCTTCCAACGGGCTTAAACAATGGTGTGTATTTGCTCATGCAACTGAGGAAAGCAAATGATGATCATTTCAAGTGCAGTGAAACCAAGGGGCTGACAATGTTCTTGAAAATCTCTCAAGTCATTATGTGCTCACCTCCATGATAGATCACTGAAGACAAATGGGTGCGTAAACAAATGTGGTGAAGAAAGCTGATGGTGCCCGGCTATCAAAAGATATAGCATCTGGGGTCTTAAAGGCTTGAAGGTAAACAAGCAGCCATCTAGCTCAGAAGCAACAAAAGAAGCAACAGAAGAAGCATACCAGCCTGTGCGATCATGAGGTGTCGAAGGGATCAGGTATCAGGCATCATCAGAACAAAAAATCTCACCATAGTGAATGAGGGGCGAGTTCGGAGTGGAGACCCAAAGCCCATTTGTAGGCCACTGGACATCTCCTTGCAGAGGGGTCTCGAGGAGGAGACGAGCCAGACAGGGTGCGATGTAGCAACAATGAAAAATACAACTTTCCTCTAGTTCTTAAATGTCTCCTCCCCACCCCCACTATCATGATCCGAATTCTACCTTGCAAGTCTGGCTAGACCAGAGGATGTACACTGGTACAGATAGGAGCTGGAAACACAGGGAATCCAGGGCAGATGATCCCTTCAGGACCAGTGGTGTGAGTGGTGATACTGGATGCGGAGAGTGAGGCGGGCTTGGAATGGGGGAACCGATTACAAGGATCTACATGTGACCTCCTCCCTGGGGAATGGACAACAGACAAGTGGGTGAAGGGAGATGTTGGATAGGACAAGATATGACAAAATAATAATTTATAAATTATCAAAGGCTCATGAGGGAGGGGGGAGGGGAGAGGGAGGGAAAAAAAGAGGACCTGATGCCAGGGGCTTAAGTGGAGAGCAAATGTTTTGAGAGTGATGAGGGCAATGAATGTACAAATGTGGTTTACACAATTGATGTATGTATGGATTGTGGTAAGAGTTGTATGAGCCCCTAATAAAACGATTAAAAAAAGAAAAAAGAAAACCTCTCAAGTCTGCTCTCTCCATCCGCAGACTGTTTCAACAGATGTTCTTCCTTTGTCGTAGCTAGAATAGCTGTAGCAGTCTAGTCTTCCATGAAATCTGCATTTCCACACACACAGAAGAGCAGATCCCTCTGCTCAATCCCAGAATTCCAAGCAGTAGCCCGGAGGTGCCCTCTGAGAGACAGGCGTATGGCACATGTCCACTCGGTGCTAATTGGCTTGTGCCTGTGCACATTCTCTCCCGAGCTGGGGTGTGAGTTCTTCCGTGGGTTGTGTGGTCAAGGGGTGGGTCATGCATCAAAATGCAGTGTTTCCAACCGAAGAGGAGGCTGCCTGCTTGTAGTCCCCGCACCCTCTGACTAACACCCTGTGGCTGTCAAAGAGGGTGAGGAGGTAGCCCCTTACGATCTTCATGCCAGATGGGTGCCACCCAATACAGCCCCAGATCATCGTGACCTTGCTAGGGTTTCCCTTCTCTCTCTCTCTCTCTCTCTCTCTCTCTCTCACACACACACACACACACACACACACACACACAATCCCGCGTGGACGCTACCTCCTGGTGTGCAGAAGGGAACCATCCTCTACAGACTTTTCAAAGCCTGATGCTGTGGAAGTAGAAGGGTCGTCGAGAAACGGGGTCTTGCTTAGTATCTCCCTGGTTAGGTTCCATGTCCTCCATGATGAGGTCCTTTCTCCACAGCCCAGTTCATTTGCCTCTCCATCAGAAAGAGAAAAGTTCAGCTGTCTGGCTCCCAGGTAATAACTAAGCCAGAGTTTGCCAGAAACCTAGTCCTTCTGCCTTCCGGGATCCCTGCTTCACCAGGAAACGGGGTGGAGCTCGTTTCTGGCTGAGAGGGTCTGAGTGGCAGACTGATTAGCACGGGGATTACCCAGGAACGTCCTTGTAGACACCACAGGCCCTCCTCGTGAATAACCCTGTGAAGTGTGTCTCTCTCTGTTTTACAGACACAAGCCTGAGCTTAGAGAGGTTAGATAGAGCCTTGTTCCAGCGTCACAGGGTGGGGAGGGCAGGTTGGGGAGGTTAACCACAACTCAGCTTCTCCACCATCTCTCTCTTGGCAGAAATGCAGTCCAAGCAGCTGGTCCTCAGGCAGAAATTGAGAGCAAAATTTCCAGTCTCTGGCCCCTGCCTCCAAAACCCTCCTCTCAGCACCCTCTCTCTCCCCACCTGGCCACCCAGCCATCCCTGCTCCAAGAGTGGCCCTGCCCTTCGGCCAAAGTCTGCACCCTCTCCTTCCATAGCCACTGCCCACAATCTCAGGAGAGCTGCCCTGCATCCTGCCCTTCCCAGACCTCCTCTGTCGCTCCAAGGCGGTTTCCCCATTTTCCCTCCCCGTTTTACTGCATGTTCTGTTCCAATGTACTTGTCTCTTCCTCAGAGCCCTGTTGCTGAGGAGCTACCATGTTTCCTATGTGCTGAGGGGCTGTTGTCTTACTGGTTCCATCGCAGCAGGTTTACTTGTCAAAGTTCTTGAGAGAGTGTCTTGCAAAAGACTAAGACGGTGGTGCCTTTAGGTCCTTCGGCACCGGACCTCTCTTCCTGGGCAGCACACAGCCAGCCTGTGGCTCACACTTGCGGGAATCCAGGATTGCATCACTGACTCGTAATGCAAGGGACATTTCAGGTCCCAGAACGGCAGCATTCTTCACTGCTCCAAAGGGAATTTTCAGGCTTACTCTGCAATTCCTCTCCAGGCACAACTTTTCGACAGCGTCCATCTTTCATTCTGTCTCTTCGTTATTCCCTCTCCGTGCCTCTCACTATCTAGATTAGGGAGTTCCAGGCCATGGCAGGTTTTGTATAAATACTGTTCTTGGGACCCAGCCACTCTCATTCGTGCATGTACCATACTCTCGCGCCACAATAGCATGGTTCATAAAGCCTAACACATTCCTATATGGTCTTTTATAGAAGGAAATGTGGATACAGAACCCTAGATACAGATAAACCAAGCCTACGTCTAGATCCTGGCTTCCCAGAGTTATTTGGCTTGCTCGCTCTTCAGGAAAACAACAACAAACAACTCGGCATTGCCCTGGCAGTAAATACATTTACACGATAGCCCATGATTCAGGGTACAGTGTGGGGATCTGCTTTGCAGCCCCTTTGGATCATCCGAGCACCCCCCAGGGGGCAGCGTAGCCCCTTTTGATGAAATATAGATCCAGATCAACATACGCTCTACACAACCCTCATTCTCCTTCCAGCTTCTCGCTCTTTCCCCACACTGACAGGAATACCCACTTCACCTAGCTTGGACTCTAACAAGAAAAAATAAATAAAACAAATGCTTGCTGTTTGAAAAGGAAAAAAGCACAGCCCTCCCCTCCCTCTACTGGTCTCCAGGAGACTCAGTGGATGACAGGTGTGGAGCCATTCCTTAATTCTCTGCCCCTGCAGACACTGCATAGAGCTCTTTCTCACAGAGACTCCATCACAGAGCTATGTTCCAGGCAGCACTACCAGTCAACTGAACTTGGCATTCGAGGGGAAAATGATTTCCCGATCCTGGTCCAATGCCATCATCTGAAAAGAGAATCACATGAGGCAAAAATCGTGGCTAATCAAATAGTCTTTGAACATCTTTGGGGTGGTACATTTTAGAGACATATAGCATCTCCTGATAACCCCAGAATTGGGACAGCTCCTTGCTCCCTTGACCAAGTAGCAAATGAAGTCATTGACTTGCAATTAGGAATCATGTTACATGAAAAGCGCTTTAAAAGGAAGAGGCTGTTGCTCTGTACACTTGTGAAAGAGACCCAGGAGCTGAGACCCACGGGGATAGTCAAGAATCCCAGCTCATGTTCATCCTTGTTGCTTGGCAGCCTAAGTGGACCCCTGGGCACTGTTTGCAGAGTAAAGTCTTCCTCTCTTGGCTAACTTTTACTCTCTGCTATAGCCAAGCACCTGTTGTTGAATTCAGAAAAGGCATTGCCATGGTGGGGGCCTGTATTTCCAGCATTGTGGTCAAACCAGGCCACACTCACCCCGTGCTCCATACTTTGGTTTGCTAAGTGACTCAAGTCCCCCAAAGATGCTCTAAAGGCCTTTCTGGTTCCTTAGCTTCAGAATGTATGGTTGGGAGGCCTTGAGGGAAATCAGTCTCTCTCCAGAGTCCAAAACGTGGCATTCATGGTGATAGATAGAGAGTCTCATGTGGACAGTTGAGAGTATCTGGCCCAAAGGCCCCATTTGCTGCCACAGAACAACTCCATCTACGTCAGCAGCGATAGGTAAGTGGTAAAGAGTGGGTGGCATCATGTAGCAGCTTCTTGATTTTCAGGGCAGGATCTGGGGAAGGGGCCAGGAAGGAAAGCGATTGTTTGACAAAGGCAGCACGGCCAGGCTATTTACAGGGTCAGGGGTGGGAAAGAGCTGCTCCTTCTTCCTGGCAGGCAGGAGAGCCTCCGGCTGCAGGCATGGTCCTCCATGACTGGCAGGATTTAAAGACACAGGGAAATAGGAGGCTTGAGCCTCGCCAGGCCCATTGGCATCTCGACAGCCACGGTGTGCCTGTCGCTGTGATGCATCAGCTGGAACCCCACGTGGGCTTCTCCCGGAGCCACGGCTTGTAGAGCCTGCGGCTTTAGAAGTTGAGCCTTTAACAATTGGACAACCAACCTGGGCAAGATGTCTTAGCAGTTGGCGCGTTGCATCTTGGTTGTGTTGGATTTATGGAAAGGGAATGAGTGCCTTCCCAGATACCACTCATCAGAGGGCCTTTCCAAGAATGCACTAAGCTTTAGATCTGGGGGTCCCAGTGAAATGAACACTGTGGTGTTCCTGACATTTCCTGGGCAGACAAGTAAAAAAAAAAAAAAGAAGAAGCCATGCCATCCCTTCCTGGAAGAGATGGATGGATTTAACACGTGCTGTATTCCAGGGGTCCCACGACCGCGTGGTGAAAATGCAGAGATCATAATTTGAAACCACGTTCATATCAGTATTGTCCCTGTGGCCGTGGGACATGCCACTGCGCCACAAGGAGCGATCAAGTTCCCCTGGAGGAACTTCCCAGGAACTTGGGAACCGCTCTGCGGACCACAAACCTCTGCTTGCACGAACAAGGGAAGGGCTGGGCAGCCCCTTAGCAGCGGAGCCAGAGGCCACCGTGCTGTCTTCCAGAGCGGCTCGTGGGTTCTCACCCGAGCTTAGCTCTCAGTGTGTCCCCAAGGCCCGAGCCTGGAGAGCAGTGGTTCTCAACCTTCCTAATGCCACGGCCCTTTCATACAGCTCCTCATGTGGTGGTGACCCCCAACCATAACATTATTTTCATTGCTACTTCATAACTGTCATTTTGCTACTGTTATGAATTGGGCGACCCCTGTGAAAGGGTCGTTCGACCCCCCCAAAGGGGCCGCGACCCATAGATTGAGAACCACTGCTGTAGAGCATCTGCTGTTTGTTGGTTTCTTTTTTTTTAATTAATAAGTCATTTTATTGGGGGCTCTTACAGCTGTGTAACAATCCATACATCAATTGTATCAAACACATTTGTACCTATGTTGCCATCATCATTTCCAAAACATTGTCTTTCTGCCCTTGGTATTGGCTCCTCTTTTTTCCCTGCCCCCCTTCCCCTGCCTGTCCACTGTTTCTGCTGCTCTATTCTCGCCCTGTGCAAGTGACAACCACAGCAGTCGAACAATTCCCCTCAAGTCAAATCCATCCCAACCCACAGCAGACCTGCAGGTGTCAGAGCAGAGCTGTGCTCCCTGGGGTTTTCCATGGCTGGTTGTGTCCTGAAGCACTTCCGGATAGACTCAACCTCCAGCCTTTCTGTTTATTAACAGCTTGCACCACCCACGGATTATTTCTGATACCAGGAACTTCATCTTTGGAAGCAAGACTATTTTCACACTTCCGATCAGGCTGTCCTGCATAGACTGCCCGTTTGGGTTGACCACCTTGCTGGCACTGGATGGCTCCTGCTGCTGACTGGGGCCAGTCAGTGCACCACCCCCCCCCCACCCCTGTCCCCCATCCTCACCAGATTGCTTTGCATGGTCAGTCAGCGCCTTCCTCATGAGTATCCTCCCTGAGCTGCCAGAAAGCGTCCTCGTACCTGGCTGGTTGGGAGGCCACAGGGACTTGCCCCTGGAAGGGCCTGTGGGTACGTAGTTTTTAGCCAAGAGAATTCATAGACCATGAAAAGCAGCAGCAACGAGAGAAGGGAGTGAGAAAGAGACAGTCCTTGTCATCCACAAAGCCAGCCCAGCCCTGCTTGCCCAGCCCCTGCCGCCCCCGTGGCTCATCTAGCCCTATGAATTTCTTGTGTTGCTTAAATTAGTTGATCCACAAACATTCTGGATTGAATTGTGTCTCCAGAAAAATCCATGTGGCCTGCACCAGGCCAGGGTTCGCCAGTTACATAGCAATGCAGTCATCTCCCCGATGGCTCTGATGTGATCAGCCAATCAGCTGTAAGAGAGTGAAGGTGGGAGTGAAGGAATCAAAATTTGATTCCTGTGAGGGAGGTGTTCCCTGGGGTGTGGCCTGCATCACTAGTCCATCTTACAAAGGGAAAAAGGAGAATCTATCAGGCAGTGTGTGCATGGGGGGAGGGGAGGGGGAGGGAGGACTCCTATCACCAAGGAAGAAGTGCCGGGAATGGTATAAAACCTTTGCACTCTATTTGTGCAAACCTCCCAGCCTCTTTTGCGGTACTTCTGTTACGGCAGCCTTATGCAAGCACTGTGGTTTGGTAAACAAAGACCTCATGGCCCCTTTCAAGCAGGCACCCCATTTTTCTTACCTGGGCGGCTGGACCAGGGATCTGCCTGCATTCCTTCCTGCCTGCCCTCAGCAGGCTCTCACGGGGTGCCAGTGTGCCCCTCCACTCCGCTGGCCCCTGGGGGCCCTGCCCCCTTGATAGGCACACAGTGAGCATCACAAGGCCTCGTACGTGGCCTTCCAGGTCCTGTAGAGTCTGTACACCGAGCCACTGGACTCTCCTTGTCCTCCTTTCCCAGTGCCCTCAGTTCATGTGACTGCGGCCTTTTGTCTTCCGGGACCTACTTTCTTTGTGCCCAATGGCACCCTGTATCAAGTGCTCAACGTGGTGTTCCACACAGATTGTTGGCCTCTGGGCACCCGCAGGCCTTCTCCGCTATCATTCCTTAACCTCCCTAAGCCTCAGTTTTGCTACCTGCAAAATAGCCCTAAGAGCAGTACCTCTATGTCACCACCTGAGATCATATATGTTAACTGAAGCTACTATCTGCAACTTCTAACTATAAGAATAGGAATAATAACCACCATGCTCCAATTGATTACGGCTCAGAGAGAGCCTACAGGATGGAGCAGAACTGCCCACGAGGTTTCTAGCTTGTCCCTCCTTCCAGAAGCCGGGTGAGGCATCTTCCTCCCACAGAGCTAGTGGTAGGTTTAAACTGCCAACCTTTTTGTTAGCAGCCAAGCACTTTAACTACAGCCCTACCAGCGCTCATAAACAAAAAACCCAAACCTTTACTGGAACAGACAGCTTCATCTTTTGCCCTCAGAGCAACTGGAGGGTTTGTACTGCTGACCTTGAGGTTAGCAGCTCACTAGCCACCAGAGCTGCTTGTGGGTAAGAGAGAGGGCATGCCTCCCTACAGTTGGTTCTTATGGTGCGTCCCTGCTCAAGGCTCACCCTCAGGAAGCGATCGCTGAAGATATGGGGGCTGTAGCCAAGTGTGGGGAAGAAACTAGATGGTGCTCAGCTACTAGAAAGAATAGCTCTGGGATCTTAAGTTCTTGTCTTCAAACGGTCAGCCATCTAAATGAGGCGTCAGATAAGTGCACATGGAAGGAGCACGTCAGCCTATGTGATCTAAGAATTGTAAATAATATATAATCCGAAGGAGGGAGTGGTATCAGAGCTTAAATTGTGAACACCTGCCTATGGATGGCAGTGGACGCTCAAAATCCATTTGCAGGGGCCGCGCAGAGTGAATGCTCTCTGACCGTAGTAGAAGAATGTGAATAGCCTTGTTACCAGAGAGCATTGTCAAGTCCACTGTGAAAGCTCTCGATAGGTTAAAATGTATTATCTCATTTGATTTCCCTTTTGACTAATTTCCAAGGAGCGCGGGTGGTGTCGTTGTTTACACATTGGGCTTCTAACCAGAAGGTCAGCACTTGGAAACCACCAGCTGGTCTGTGGGAGAAAGCGGGGGCTTTCTAATCCCTTGAACAGCTACCGTGTTGGACACTCACAGGAACCGGTCTCCCCTGCCCTAGTGGTCACTGTGCGTCCAAGTCTACTCAATGGCAGTGAGTGTGACTCATTTCGTCTGTGCCTGGATTAAGCCTCTGGAGAATGCCCTCTGATCATAGACCGGGATGGGGGTCGCCTTGCTGCCGTGCAGATTACAGTGGAAAATTTAACACCATATCATGTGATCTCCCTTAGCATCCATTGTAAATTTTTGTAGTTTTTAATATTTTCTGCTTTCTTTTCTACTGAAGCTTTTCTCTGTTTCATTTTGTTATTGTTATTAGGTTTTGCTTTTTGTGGGGGTGACAGTTGTATGATTTTCTGTATATGAAATCATATAGGAAATCCATCACATATGAAATCCAGGATAGGAAAATCTGTAGCGACGGTAACTGGATTAATAGCTTCTTGTGGGTCTAGACTCTAGCAGGATAGGTGGGGGCAGGGGAGGTATAGGGAGCTAATAAGTGAATACAAGAATGAAAAAACTGTTCTAAAATTGATTGTGGTAATAATCGCACAACTCTTCTTGATATGATTGCACTATTGAATGTGTGATATGTGGATCATGTACCAATTAAACTATTAAACGACAACAACAAAAGATTACAGGCTAGGAAATCTCAGTTACGGGGGTGGGGGGGTTGGGGGGTGGCTAGGAATTGTAATCAACCCAACAACACATGACCACACACTACCTGCAATGTACGGTTTTAGGCTTCAGGACAGGAGCCCTGGCGGGGTAGTGAGTATAAGCTGGGCTGTGATCCGAAAGGTCAGCAGTTTGAAACCAACAGCTCTTCTGAGGGAGGAAGACAAGGCTTTCTACTCCCATAACGAGTCACAGTCTCAGAAACTCACAGGGCAGTTCTACCCAGTCCCACAGGGCTACTGTGAGTGAGCATCAGCTCACTGGCAGGGCGCTTGGTTTGGTTTGGTGTGAGGCTTTAGGATTACAAAGGTGATAAAACATCTGTCAATCCTTGATAAAGTGTCCAGTCTGATGTAAAGTAATGGCTGTGGATGTCCTAAGAGCTGAGTTTCCCAAAGTGGACGATACCATCCCCTGGTTATGGTGGAACAATCCATGGGGGC
>NW_022103928.1:10314286-10316568 GCF_000313985.2 Echinops telfairi
CAGTGCACAGGCTGCCATGTTGATGAGAAATTCACATTTTTATGAAATGAAATATGCTTCTGAAGTCTGTAGAATATGATGATTATATCCCATTGTATTATGTAGTGGACTCTCCCTGCACTTCTCAGACACTGGGAGGTGTCCCAAGAGATTACGGGAATTCCCAAATCAACATGGCACATCCTCCCAGAGCATCCGTCTCATCCAGCTTTTTGGAAAGCATCAAAGATATGTCTATTAGGAATACTATCAAATCTGACTCCTAGTGACCCTGGAGGACATGGCAGAACTGCTCCCGAGGGGGGCTGAGATGATAAGTCTTTACAGGAGCACGCTTTTCCCCCTTCCATTATCGGCCCAGTGCTTAACCCACTGCACCACCAGGTGGATCCAAAGACATTTCCCTTGGCTAAAATTGGTTCAGGGACACAGCCCTGGGCCCTGGTGGGACACGTTCCTTCCCCTTCGCCACGTCGTTTCCATGGGCGGAGTTGTTGAAGAGGCAGCCTCTCCCCCCGTGGTTCACTCTTGAAGAAGGACATTCGGTTCCTCTGGCTGCTGGGCTCTCTGCACTACCAGTGATGGTGGGTTTGGGAAAATTCTTCTCTGGCTGGAACACAATGGTGATGTTCGTGAGAGTTGTAACTTTAAGTGCCTATGTTCTCATTTTTATATATTTCCAGACTGAATTTGGTTGGCTGTTATTTATCTGTCCTCTCTCAAACTATTTTAGGAATACCTTCAGAAAATGGCATTCGAACTGGAAGTAACTAGTGATATTTTCCTGACCCTTGGAGTTAATCCGTTGACAGCCTTGGGCATTCTATTTTAGAAAGAGAAGCAGGGACAAATCTTCCAGACAAATGAGTTCACGTCTCATCCCGCTCCTGACATAGCTTGAAGTCATAAAAGCCGAATTGGTTTCTGAACATCCCCAAACACTCTTAAATGAGACTTTAGAGAGCTAAGCCACGTAGGAGGGGCACATATGTCACGGATAATCCTTGTGGCGACTGTCAAGGCCTGTTTGACTCAGCTCAAATGAAGATTAATTAGTGTGGCTCAGATCCTGGGACCTTGCCCACCACCTTGTTTCTTAGCACCCAAAGTCCACGGCGCAATTGGAAAGATCTCACACTTAACTCATCAGACTGACTTTCTGATTCTCAACCATTTTTTCCCAGTAGTTAACATTTTTTCATCCAATGATTTGTTGTGGTTGTGGTGTGGTTGTGGTTGTTAGGTGCCACCAGGTCGGCTCCGACCCAAGCCTACCCTGCACACAGCAGTCAGAAGCGCTGCCCAGCCCTGTCTGTCCTCACAGCCGTTCCTGTGCTGGAGCCCAGTGTTGAAGCCACCGTGTCAGCCCATCTGAGTGAGAGCCCGCCTCATTGGCACTAATCTAATACCAGCCTCAGTTTTCTCCAGCCTGCCTCCTTGGAAAATGCTTCCCGAGCTGAGTGTAGGTTCCAAGCGTCGTTATTCTTGTCTCTCCATCGATTCAAAGTTCTCTCTTAAATGATACCCAGTTTCCAATTCTTCTTTTTTAAGACAAAAGGCTCTCTTTTTATAAGGCTACAAAAAAATGTTTACGTGTCCATCTGCTCAGTTGATAGAAAGAGGGTCACTTTGAGTCAGAATCCACTCATAGGCCATGCTTGGTTATGTCCCCGCTATGTGCCAGGGCCTGGGCGAAGCCATGGTGGCACAGTGATGACAAGACAGGGTGGTCAGTGCCCCCATGAAGCGTGTCGTCTAGTGGGGAAGTCAGCCACTCACCAGGTCGTTTTAGACATGATGGGTCAAGTTATGAGGCAAAGATTATGCTACTGTGCTAGGAAATGCATCCAGTTTGGGGAGCTCGGCATTGAAACTGAGGATTGGAAGACAGTCGTCAGTCTGTTGGATAAAATCCTGGGTTAGGGAAGAGTGTTCAGAACTGAAGGAACAGCAAGTATGAGGAGCCTGAAGTAAAAGGATTAGAACCCCAAAGAAGGCCATGATGGACCTGTCTGTCAGGAGATAAACAATAAAACAGAAACACTATGAGCTTAAAAGGTTGTTCAGGATAATCGAGCCAACGCTTGTCATCCAATCCCATAATGGAATTCGCTTTCAGATTCACGTGATCTTTTTTCCCTAAGCAAGTAGAGACTTTAGATCAAGTTGAATTATTTTTTTAACATTTTATTAGGGGCTCATACAACTATTATCCCAATCCATACACACATCGATTGTGTAAAGCGCATTTGTAAATTGTTTCTCAAAACATTTTCTCTCCA
>NW_022103928.1:10317262-10323406 GCF_000313985.2 Echinops telfairi
TAAGTCGGAATCGACTCGATGGCAATGAGTGGGTTTGAAGTAAATGCAAGTCTAAGGCTTCCCGGAGTGGAAGCTGGACCACCAGCCTGCCCCCGCTCCTCCAAGCGAACCTAGGAACCCTGATGAACGGAGTACCGCCCACTTGGATCAACCGGTTTCATTTGCTGCTTAAAGCTTTTGTGAGTTGGCACTGCTAAGGTCGAAAACAATCCAACAATTCATTAAGGATTCCGCCCTGGAGATTTAGTTCTTCCAAATATTTTTTTCTTCTTTAAATCCACTTTTACTCCCTTCTCAAACATTTCCCCTCCTCGATTTGACTGTTCAGCCACCTTGAGTGAATTCACAAACATACACAAGTTTGGATTATCCAGGATTTCTTTTTATTGAAACTTCCTTCTTTTTGTTTTAATAACATTTTCATACGTATCATATGTGTTGGGATAGTATCCCTGCAGGGACATAAGGAAATGGGAAGCAGTGGTGGCCTTCGGAGAGGGGAGAAGGAAGGCGGCTGATAGTTGGCCTAGTGCTTTCGTGCAGTTTAGAAGAAAGGGTTTCTTTCTTCAGAGCCATGAGTTACAGCTTCTCGGCGCTCTGGCTAAATTACAGCCCCTGTCCTGCCTTGCCAGAAGCCATTGTGCTGTGAACGACCTGAGCAACCTGCCACAGCAGCCCGGGAAACGCAGGGCTGAGGGACAAGAGTGGAAGAAAGGCTTGCATGTCATCGGGGAACAGACTCTTGTGTGTTCGATCTACATTTCAAAATTAGAAATGAGAAAGTAGTACGTACTCACAGAAGAAACAAGGACAAAAAAATCTGCAAAAGAAAATTAAAATCATCCAATCATCAGAAATCGTGATTAGTAATATACTCATCAATAATAATTCTCACCCCTACCATGCTCCGTGTAACAGCCAAACAGGGTCAAAATGCAGAAATATGCAGAAGACAATATAATAAACCCCTATGTACATGTTCATCACTTAAACACATGTGACTGTTTTTCAGATTTATGGTTCAGATGGTTAACACACTTGGTTGCTGACTCAAAACACTGGTGGTTTGAGGCCACTCAGAGGTGCCTCAGAAGAAAAGCCTGGCAGTCTACTTCTGAAATACCAACCAATGAGAACTCTATGAACCAAAGTTCTATTCTAACACAAATGGGGTCTCCTTGAGTCGAAATCAACTTTACAGTCACTGGCACTTCAGTATATCTTCCCAGATATATATATCTCCAGGTAGAATCACCTGCCCAGCTGTACTTCAGTATATGTATATATCTCCAGGTAGAATCACCTGCCCAGCGCTCCTGTTGCTAGACCAGAAAATTAAGAGACAGGCCTGGGAAGCAAGCCTGAGGAGAAGGTAACAGGACCAAAGGTTCCAGGGGGACTTACGGGGAGGAGGAGGTGGGGAAGGGAGCGGTGAGCAAACAACGCCATAGACAGGCGAACAACTAGGGAATTAAAAGCAACAACAAGAAGGATGTAGAGATCCTGGGGTGTTGGAGCAACAGCAATCTAGCTGAGAGGCATTACTAAGAGGCAGAAGAAGGGTGCACTTGATGGTGGAGCAGGAGGAAGGTAAAAGAAAACAGAGGAAAGATCTAGGAAGCAACACTATGGAAAGAGGTGAAAACATAGGTGTGCACTTATGTAAATATATTAATTCATAAAAATAGAGGTATTGGCCTACGTACCTAAAGTTATATAGCAATACATTGAGGAAGTGGATGGACTGTGGGCCTCTGCTCCAGCCCTCCCTCAATGCAAGAACACTTTGTTCTAACAACCTGGCATTCTGTGATGCTCACCCTCCTGGCACGATCACTAAATTCAGCTTAAATACCCAAGACCGCTTTTGTTTATGTTTTGTTATAAATTGTCAGGATATGGGCTGCTCCCAGATTGATTTGGAACTGAACAATGCCATCGAGGCCCCAGCTTTTTGGTGTCCTCTTTTCTACTCCTTCAGCTACCAACAAACATCCTCACAGTCACAAATGGCTGCTTCAGCTCAAAGACTTAGACCCACGATGGCCCCATCAGGAATCAAGTAGTGCTGACAAAAGTCTTCTTCCATCTCCTTAAAGAGAAAAATCCTTTCTAAAACTCGGTTCGAAAGTGTTCTCTGATATCTAATTGGCCCGAGGAGGGTGTCGAGTCCTGCCTTGGACAAGCCATAACCCGTCTCTGGAAAGTGACAAACCCCAAAACTCACAAAATCCGATTCTCTGCAGAAGGAGGAGGGCATGTGTCTAACAGGCAGCTAACCAACACTATCTGGGAAACTCTGTAAACTGAAGGATACAGCCAAAATTGTCTGTCAGACTCCCAGCCAGAGAAAATAATGGAAACTTGTTGAAAGCAAGAACGTTACCATAAATTTCTTTAGAGCTGGTTCCTTCAGAAGTAACGTTCCATTCTGTCTGTGGTATGAACTCAAGAATCACTGATAGTTCTTTTCATTCCTCTCCAGTGCTGCCCAGTGCTCCCGGGACCCTTGGTCTGAAGAACACACAGCAGGTTCTGGAACTTGATGATTTCCCTAGGCCTTCAGGTTGTTCCGTGCTGCTCTGTGTCTAGTGGACAACCTAGGTTATAGCTGAGAACAGGGGGCTGCGACTGCCAACTCTAAAGTTACTTTTTAGACTAGCAGGATGCAAGAAATATGTCCCTTTCCTTGGACACTAGACTTTGCTTTGCTTTCTTTTGCTTTTGCTAGTAAGGGCCAAATATTTGAAATTCTTAGCAATCATACTACCAAATTATTCTGTATATTTTAATAATAATGGGGTGGGATCTGTTTTTATAACCCTGCTGCTTGCCTTAGCTTGATGCCCAGAGTTCAGCTGGCCTTGAGAACATTACAGCCTTGCAAAGCCATTGGCCTCAGCTGATTTTTGCTCTTCGTTTCACCTCAGGTATCTACGCACAGGTGGTCTGTTCAATCTTTGAGGAGTCAATATTTTGCATAGATCTTTTCATTTTACTTCTACTATTCCGCTTGGGAAAGTGACAGCCCATAAGATTTCAGGTAACTGCTCTCTGATCTGCCCCCGCCCCCCCCCCCCAAAAAATTCTACTTTTCATCATAGATTCTTTTCTTACTAACACTGAATAAACCCAGGGCATAGATTTTGATGTTGTTATCAAGTTTGGTGCCTGAGGTAATAAAGTATGTCCTACAGCCATCTATAGCCCATAGATTTTAGTGTGGGGCTAGAGCAAATTATAATTTAGGATTATTAACTTAAAATTGAAAAAATTAGTCGCTGTACCACTTTACAGTGCTTTCAAATCTGTTTCCTACGGATCTTCAGCAAGCCTTCCAGCTCTCCTGTGCCTCAGTGTCTTGTTCGTGAAAAGAGGCCGACGATATCTTTCCCCAGTTGACCCAGGGAATGATATTATGCAAATCAACTGACACTATATGTGGCACCTTTTCTTTAAGTATGAAGGAAAAGGGTGCTATCTAGACCAATTTTTACCATTTTATTTTGGGCATGGTGGATGTAAATTAAGAATTTTTGAAGGGTGACAAACGACGGGGGTGAGGGGCCAGTCACAGGCTTACTAGTATGAACTTTTAAAGAGGAGAGCCCCGTTCCTTCCCCTTGATTGACCTGGGCGTCCTCCGAATCAGCGGTCCCTTACGTGGTTTCCAAAGCCTTCACCTCCATCGAGCAGCTTCTCAAACCTAACCCGGCAGAGTGCCCAGCCTCGGTGCCGTGCTCTACCTGGAAAAGTTTCGTGTGATGTCTTGCACCCTTTTTACACTCTGCCATCGGGATGGCATCCTTCTTTCCTTTGAACGAAGAGACTTTTATTTGATAAAATAATGGAAATGGGTCTTCAGGTGGAAAGTTTGGCTGTGCTCTCTTTTCTTCATCTAGGAGGAGAATGGTCTTGCCCCAGGAGCTGGAGTCGATGCCTTCAGGCTGGGTGTCCTTGGGTTTTGCAGTATTTTCAGCCTTTTGTGCTACCAGAAAGCCACCGCGATGCACAGGAGAGCCACTGCCGAGAGGCGGGCCTGTCTGATGCCATTCGCTTCAGCATTCCACCGAGATGGAAGGGTGTTCCTTGCTCTCTGACATTGGGAGAGAGGAGAGAGAAAGCAGGAGAAGAGGGAGGGGCAAGACTACCTAAGGGCTATAGTGCTAGTTAAGACAGAGCTAGTGGTCCCCCAAGCTCTCCTCCTTGCTGCTGAAGGCAGGGTGGACCAGAAAGGTGGGGTATGTAGACGCTTGAGGAGCAGTGGGCTTCCCTCCCTCTTACCATCTGGGCCTTAGCAGGAAGGGACAGCAGCACCCTGGAGGCCTCTGGGTAATTTTGCAGCCTACCCAAGGAACACAAGAGACATCCGCTTTGAGGGGTCTTTTCCCACAAACCTCTCACTATTTCAGAAGTTAAGGCCCCAGTGGTCATGGAGGCTGAGCAGAATGAGCATGCTGACTCTCATGGTATTCAGGTGAGCGTTCTCACATGCAGCCCTGGTGGTAGAGGGGCTGCGATTTGCGCAGCCATCTGGATGGTCGGCAGTGTATAACCACCTGGAGAAAGACGGGACTTTTTTACTCTAGTACACAGTTTCCGGCTCGGAAACCACAGGGGGTCAGTATGAATCACTGATGGCACTCTCACCAACACCTGGAGACTTCTCATTCCCTAGCCCTCTGCAGCTGCCTCCCAGCTGGACTTCCCTGCCCCCAGAGGCCTCTCAAACACCACTCTCACCTTCTTCCCTCAGATCCGCTCTGTTATAGGCCCTTGGCACTGATGGCTCCCTGTCTTGAACCACTGTGTGTACCTTCCCAACCTCTTCCCTGTACTCTCACCTACCTAGCCTTCTGGGGTCCATTTAAATACCACTCCTCTGCACCCCCACCACCCCATGCCATAATGCGCATCCCCAGTGCACCCCCTGTGGCAGTTCCTGGCCCTGTACATTACTGTCCAAAGAAGGAACGTCCCACTCTAAGGGCCACGTAGAGAGCATCTCCTATTTGTCACCAGCATTTTCTGAGTGCTCCCTGCACTGCCGGATGCACAGTGCAGATGCAATTAGGTGTTTGTGCCACGAATGAGAGTATGCATTTTGGCAATGAATGAACCACTTCCTGTGTTCACTGTTGAGTCGATGGTCATTCATTTGTCAGTTCAATAAACATCTATTGACTGTCTGCGGTGTGCCAGCCCTGTACTAAGAACTGGGGGGAAAAATTCCACCAGTGGATTTTGACTGCATTGCTCGCTGCCATCCACCAGAGCCTTTCCGAAGTGTGCACAGGTAACCGTTGGTTGGTGGCGTCATGATGACGGGAGCATGGCTGACATGCTGTGGGCAGGGCTCAGGGTCATTCAACATCCGCCAATGCATGGGACGCCCCTGCACAAGGAGACACTGTCTCTCCCACCTCCACCTCCACCTCCACCTTGTGTACAGGGCTTCCCCCAGGGAACTTGCGGTCTGAGAACAGCAGTGTACCAGGAGGGGCCAGTACAAAGAAAGACTTTGGTAGCCCAAGTAAGCTACCTGGATCCCACACAATCGGGCCATGTGAGAGAAGTCCTTATTGGTTTTGAGTGTGCCGAGGAAAGCGTGGCTTTGCTCGTGGCTGCCATTGTTAGTTGTTGTTGAGTGGGCTCCTGGCAACCCGAGGCATAAAACCGAACAAGCAAACTCACTGCCATTGAGTTGATTCCCACTCATAGCAACACTGTAGGACAGACTGCAGGGCCCAGGAGACCTGCCCCTGCGGGTTCTGAGACTGTCACTCAGTACAGGAGTAGAAAGCCTCATTTTTCTCCCTCGGAGCAGCCACTGGTTTCCATCTGCCAACCTTGCCATTAGCAGCTGCACATGTGACCACTTGTCCACCAGAGCTCCTGCGCCTTATGTGTAAAAAGATGAAAGAGGAAGAGTGCCCAGTCCTGCGCCATTTTTTTAATCATCGGTCTGCTCGATGAGGAGCCGCAGTGGTTACACCCGAGACTATGAACCGCAAGGTCAGCAGTTTGAAACCACCAGCCCACTCTGAAAAGACAGATGAGGCTTTTTACCCCTGTACTGGATTACAATCTTGGGAACCCATGAGAGATGGTTGCACCCTGTCCTGTTGGGTTGCTGATCATTGA
>NW_022103928.1:10325443-10326674 GCF_000313985.2 Echinops telfairi
TCTTGGAGATGGCACAAGTTTGTGCCAGATCGCCCCAATAAAGTGGGTACCCTACCCATGCGAGTCACACAAATCTTCAGGTTTCTCAGAGCGTATTAAAAAGTTATAGGTGGGCAACGAATGTACAAATGTGCTTTACACAATTGATGTCTGTATGGATTGTGATAAGAGTTGTATGAGCCCCTAATAAAATGATTTTTTAAAAACATAGGTACATCATCCTGTAACAGTGAGGAAAAGGTGGAGCGTTCTACTCCTGTGCAAAGTTACAGTCTCAAAAGGGCCACTGTACCCTGCTCTCTCAGGTCACTAGGAGTCGGAATCAACCTCAAGACAGTGAGTTGGGTTTGGTAGTTTACTAGCTGTGCAATAGCATCATGAAGAAGTTTGAAGTCTCGTGAGAACTCCCACATAGTGTGATCCAGGGACATGAAGGGGGCTCATGCTGTGGGCAAAACGGTGCTGACAGGCTTGCAGTCAGCCCGGAGGTGCGACAAGTCTTCCATGTGTAAGAAACCCCAATTATCCGCCGAGTACAATCAATGCAGTATGCCTGTACAATTAGTTGGATTACATTTAAAACACAAAACACGTCATGCTTTTGCCGTTTTGTCTCGGTACAAACAAATTAAATAATCACTGACTTTGTGGTTGTTGGTTGGTTTGGTTGGGATTGGCTTGACTTGTGGGGGAAGGTGTTTGCCTTCTGCCAGCCATTATTCAAATACTTTATTTGGGTTCCTTTGTCTGATTCTCCCTGAATCACTCTGGAGTGGGTTCAGATAGTATCTCCATTTATAGATGAGGACTCCAAGGCTTACTCAAAGTCCCCCAAGTCTGGAGGTGCCGAGATGTGCCTCTCATAGGAGCCTTCGTTCCTCCAGGGTGCCGCTCGCCTGTGTCCATCAGAATCCCCCAGAGCAGGGGGTGGGGTTGGGGGGGCGCCAATCACTATCCCCATCCCCCGAAGCTTTTAAATTTTTTTATCCTGGGATGGGCCTCAGATCTTACATTTCTATCAAGTCCTCGGGTGGTGCTGATGCTGCTGGCCCAGAGACCCATCTTGGATAGCTGTGGCCTGACAGCCGGTTTTGTAGAAGGATGTGTCAGCCCTGGCTTTGAAAACCTGGGAAATGATGGAGGGTGGAATCGACTACTGACATCAGACCCAGGCACCAAGGTGTTTCTGTAGCCTTTCTTGTGAGAGTGCAGTGTCAGGAGACAGAGATAA
>NW_022103928.1:10329203-10330617 GCF_000313985.2 Echinops telfairi
GTGCGGAGTGGAGGACCTGGTGTTCAGCGGCAGCCGCTTCGTGTGGAACTTGACCGTGTCCACGCTGCGGAGGTGGTACGCGGAGCGGCTGCGGGCTTGCCACCAGGTGCTGCGGACGTGGTGCGGACTGCGGGACGTGTACCAGGTGAGCCCGGCGACGCCCGGCCCTGCGGGCTGGTTCCACCTGTATGATTTGATTCTCCCTTTCGCCTGCCTTCCACCCCTCCTCGCCTCTTCAGTTCCCAGTTGCCTGCTGGCCTCTTGGGTCAAATGGGCAGCAGCTGTAGGTAACTTTTGCACGACAAAGCTTGCCTTGAGTGTTTTCCAGCCTGGCAGCGGGGAGCATTTGAGTGACCCCCCAGCCTTTGCAGACATAAGTGTTAGATTCGGCTGTGCTGTTGGTGCTCAGATGAGGAACCGGGTAGCTTTGCAGCAGCAGGTCTGCAGGGAGAACCTGTGAATTTCACACAGTGCTCCCCTTTTTATTTCATTGGGGCGAGGGTAGGCATTTCAGGGCAACAATGTCAGGCCCGTGTACTCTCAGCAGCGGCTTGGTTGGTGCATTTGATCTTATTTCCGTTTCCCGTAAGCAGCCCCCAGTTTGATCCACAGAGCCAGGCAGAGCTGGTTGTGGGTCTCATCCTTTTGGAAGGATGAGCGCACATTGGGAGCGCTCTGCAGGAGGCTGACAGGCAGGGAAAGGAGGGGGGCCTGGCCCTGGCGGAGCTCCGGAATGCTGAGGTTTGCTCCCTGACACACAACACAGCCTCTTTATTTCTCCGCTAGGTCCCATCCTGCAGGCAAAAAATGCAGCAACATTGTTCAAATCAGGAGAGTGTCCATCCTCGCTGGAACTGCAGCGTGCCAGGACTTTTTTTTTTCCAACGGTAGTTGAGTGGATTTTTAAAGTACTGTGTTTTGATCTACTCACTAGCAAAAGGATTTTTGTTTTGTTTGATTGATTGGGTGCTTTGGTGGTTAATTAATATCTTTTGAGTATTCCAAACAAAACCCTGAATTCTATTTAGGAAGATTATTAGGACGATTAACCTAGTGTTAATTATGAGTATACAGTATCACATTTGTTTTCTTACAGTGTGAAGTAACTGTGATAGTCCCAAGATAACTAGAATTTCGTCTCAGTATATTGGATCCCCTTTGTGACGGAACTCTCAGTTTTTGGCAGCCACTAACTTCCATCCATCAGGCAGAATTAGAAGGCCCTGTTAAGGTTAGCCTGTGGGAGTCTAAAGAATCAGGGGCCCTGCTCATCCAGCTAAAAATGTGAGGAGCCGTTCGGCTTGTGCTTTTGCGATTCTTGCTTTGTAACTTGTCTGTGATGTGTTGTATTTTGAAATGGAGGCCAGAAGCCAGCGTCAGAAATGGGGCAGCACGTGGGGGCTTAAGAGCATTA
>NW_022103928.1:10331470-10332763 GCF_000313985.2 Echinops telfairi
AAAAGGAAAAAAGTGATCTCTTAAGTTTGACATTTTCTGTCTTTAGAGAGTAAGATTCTTAGAAATATTTTTAAACTTGGAAGAGCCAGCCATTCTTTGCACAATACTATAGTTAATCATTTGAGAAGAAACACCATTTTCTTTGATGTCTTAATGACTTGATCTTCAGTATGTATTTGTTTATTATGAAGATGGACACAGCAAGGCTGCACCAGCTCAGCAGTTTCTGTATGTACAGTTGCGTGACAGCAATTGCCTTCTTCAAATGGTGCGATCATTCTCGCTGCCCTTTCCCAGTTGCCTAACCACTGCTCCGTAGACTCGGCGCGCCTTGCGCTTTGCATGTGATCTTTTCAGTGGCTGCTGTTCGATCGCATCTAGACAACTCGATAATACAGCATAACACTCACGGCAAACTCTTCAATTCTTTTAAAACATTGAACCATAAGGTAGCAACTAAAATTGTGTAGAACAGAGATGCAGTAAAATAAAGTGTCAATACCTCCAACTTAAAGACACAGTGTTGAATTCTCTCTTCCTAGCTACGACCGTGAGTTAGTTACTTAATCTTACCAGACTTCAGTTTCTTCGTTGTAATATGGGAAACACAATAGTACGAATCACAGGTTGATACGGTACTTAGGTGACAGGTAAGATATTTAGCACAATACTCACTTCTTAGGAAGCATTCAATAAATGTCATCTATTCTGTCAGTTAAGGCTTTTTTTAAGGTAAAAGGAAACCCAACTCAAACTCACAGAGAAAAGATAAATTATTTTAGAATGAAGCCATGAAAAGCCTAGCAGCCGAATGAACTTCAGGCGTGGCTTGATCTAGGCACGGGTTTGTTCTCTTGACCTTTCTGCCTCTGGTCTTATCTGTATGCACAGCTTCCTCCTCCGCTGGCTTCTTCCCTCAAGATAGTAAATACCGTATATACTCAAGTATAAGCTGACCCGAATATCTGTTGAGGCACCTAATTTTACCACAAAAATGCATTAAAATGTACTGAAAAACTCGGCTTATACTCAAGTATATACAATAGTTCTAGAAGCTCCAGGCTTTACATCTATATATCAAACCACTCAAAAGGAAGGATAATTTATCATATCCACCAACTAGCAAAATTTCCTGCTTCCCCATTTATATCTCGTTTCTACTTGTGCACAGTGCTGTGCACTGATTTTCCAGGGGATGGGGTTACAACCCATGAAATCTCTATGGGAGTTGTATTTCACCTCCACCCCCAGAGGACTGAAGACTGCTTCTTGGTGAAGGGGGAGCCCCCCCCC
>NW_022103928.1:10333031-10355106 GCF_000313985.2 Echinops telfairi
GTTCCTAGAACCTCAAGTCTAATGCTCTTTAAATAAAGTAATTCTTTTTCAAGATGCTGCAGAGATTGATGTGCATGGTTTTTGGCCACAGTAATTTGAGAAGCCCCAGTGGCACTGTCAGATAAGCCTCGAGGTCAGTGGTTCAAACCTACCAGCCACTCGGGCAGGAGACGGATGTGGCTGGCTGTGCCCATAAAGATTTATAGTCTTGGAAACCCTACAGAGGGTTGCTCTCACTCTGACCCAACTCGGTGGCATGGCGGAGGCAGCACTCGTCCTTGCCATGCCCAGCCACCCTGCTAGCCAGTGAGTCTGCATTCTGAATCTTTGAGGGGTCCCACTGCGTGGCCCAGCCTTCTGCATGTGACTTGGAAGCACACACCAGAGGGTTACATATTTTATTGAGCCCAATGTTTTATCATCTGGGTGACAAAAAGGTGTTATTTTTCTTTCTGCTAGCCTGAATCACGCTGCTTGTAAGGCAGTCCAAGGCTTAATCACTCTAGAGAGAAACAAGGGACTGGCGGGAGCTATCCATTACATGAATATCTGGCAGGTCCCTGAGGGTGTTTTGTTTATTCATATACTATGAGTGAAATAAGATCTCCCACCTATTCATGAGGCACTTGGCAACAGCATGATGGTCTGGTTAGCAAAGCTGGGAAGGCATCATTTCTTTGGAATTGAACATTTCCTCCTCTTCTGGATATTGGAGAGGTAAGAGACTTAATTTGCCAAGCACCATGAATAATTAAAATTCTGGCTATAAGGCATTTCTGTAGTGATGTGACTAAATGAAAAGCAACCTGCACTGAGGCTGCCTCCACAAAGACGTGCTGTGTCTTGATGGTTTAAATTTGGTTAAAGTGAATAGGAATGGGGCATTTACCTTCAAGCACCAAACCACAAACCACACCCACTGCCATCATGGATTCTAACTCAGTGGTCCTTTAGGGCAGAGTAGCACTACCCCCATGGAACTTCCAAAGCTATAAATCTTTATGGAAGCAGGCCGCCACATCTTTCTCCCACGGGGCAGCTAGTGGGTTTGAACCACTGACTGGGGTTGGCAGGTGAGCATTTTAACCACTGTACTACCAGGGCTCCATCCTTCAAGTACAATTAGGCTGAACTCATCAGCCATATATCTGCTCTGCTTATATCTTGCCTGGAAGAGTTGAGTTGTAGAAACTAACAATAATTGAAGTAGGAAATGATGGGAGAGTGTTGTGGCGAAGACGATCAACACCTTTTGCCTGTGATTAGTGTGACGCGGTCTAACAAAGCCTTCAGCTTGAGGCTTAGGGATTAGGTTTTGCGCCCTCCCTAGAGTCCCAAGGGTAGAATTTCTTGCAGACCCTGAATGGAAGCAATGCTTGAGCAGGAGGCAGTTCAGACAGAATCTGAGACTGCTCAGTGCCCTTGTCAACGGCTGGGCTGCTCCCTGGAGGCAGGCAGCTGGCAAGCAGGAAGGAACACTCCGGCTGTGGACTCAGGCAGGACTCAGTCGGAAGCCTGGCTTTGAACTTGGGTAAATTTGACCATGAGCAAACTTTTCCTTCCTGAGCCATGTTTTCTTCTCTGGGTGTGGAGAAGAGTCAGACCTGCATTAAATGCAGGTGAGCAATTCAGGAGATTGTGTATATTGTATTTAGCACCATGCCTGGCACAGTCAGATACTCAGTAGAGGTGGTCTCTTGGTGTAAATGACTTAGCACCTGACAGAGGGCAGCTAAGAATATTGCAGGAGTCCCTGGTTGTTGCAAACAGGACTAATGCGCATAACTGCAGACCAGAAAGTTGGAACTTTCAAGTCCATCCAGTGCCTGCTCATAACAAAGTCCAGGTGATTGATTTCCAAGCCCCCAACCCTTAAAACCGTGGGGCGCAGCTCTTCTCTGACTCAATAGCAACTGAGATTAAGAGTGTTGCTATCATTTTTTCTTTTTTTTAATTTTTTTTCTTTTCTTTTTTTTTTTTTTGATTTTTTTTTCTTTTTAAATCATTTTATTAGGGGCTCATACAACTCTTATTACAATCCATACATACATCAATTGTGTAAAGCACATTTGTACATTCATTGCCCGCATCATTTTTTTTGGGGGGGGGTTATTAATTCTTTTGTGATTTTTTTTTTAATCAATTTATTGGGGCTCATACAATTCATCACAATACATAGATCAATTGTGTAACGCACATCTATACATTTGTTGCCCTCATCATTCCCAAAATTCGCTAGCCTCTAATTTTCCTTTTCCCCCCCTCCCCCTCCCTTCCTCCTCCCCTCTCCCTCTTGCACCCCTAATAATTTATAAATTATTATTGTATCTTATATTACACTGTCCGGCGTCTCCCTTCACCCACCCCTCCGCTGCCCGTCCCCCAGAGAGGAGGCCACACGTAGCTCCCTGTGATCCATTCCCCCCTACTATATCCCCTTTCCCTCCTGGTATCGCCATTGTCACCCCTGGTCCTGAGAGGCTCCTCCGTCCTAGATTCCCTGCGCTTCCAATTCCCATCCGCACCGCTGTGCATCAACTAGTCCAACCAGGTCTGCAAGGCGAAACTGGGGTCCTGGTAGTTGGGGGGAGGAAGCGTTCAAGAACCAGAGGGAAGTTGTGGGCTTCATTATTGCTATACTGAACCCTACGTGACTCGTCTCCCCTCTACCCCTCTGCAAGGTATGTCCTTTTTTTTTTTTTCATGAGATTTTTAATTTTTTTTCATGAGATTCATTTTCTGGGAATTAACTTCTCATCTTAACCTATGGAGATGTTCCATAAAAGAGATGAGGTTTCCCAAGCAGTGTGTGTAAAATGGACCTTGGGTATTTGGACTTGACTGGTAGCACCTTGTGATAGTTACATAATCTGATGTGAACTTGAGACTTAAGAGTGAATGGGTGGAGTTTAGTCTGTCAGTCAGGTGGCAGCTTGATGACCTCATGTGGAGGCACTAAAGAGATAAATAGCTCGCTGGAGGCAGGACACATGCTCACTTCCTGCGAGGCATTACTGACCACGAGCCTGATGAAGCTACGTTGATGCAGCCAGAGCCCTGGAGCGGAAAGAGGCACATGGGGACCCACGCCAGCACTGAGGTGCTTCTACCACCACCGAATCCACAAAACTTTCCACCTACTGGCTTGTGATCTTCCTGCATTCTATGTCATTGCACGTGTTTTGTGAGTCTGAAGAGGAATTTATAGACTGGTATCAGTCATAAGGGCTAATATTGGACTTGTGGACTTGATCTGGACTGGGCTGGGATGTTTTCTCAATAGTCAATTGCTCTTGTATATAAAGTTCTTTCGTATACACATAGGAGTATCTCTCTGGATTTGTTTCTCTAGTATACCCAGACTAACACACACCTGAGCTGTATCTCACCATGTAGGATGACGAACACAAGGTTCCCCAAAGGGCAGTTCCCCATTGAGCAGCCAGTGACTTCTGAGCATTTCAAATCATATGCAGTGCTCCAGCTCTGACCCTTCACTCCTCATAAAAACGGCCATTTTCATCAGACTGTTTCCGACTCATATTGGCCCTAAAGGACTGAATAGAACTGCTCCATAGAGTACCCAAAGGTGTCAACTTTCGCAGAATCATACGGCCCCATCTTTCTCCAGTGGAAAGGATGGTGCATTTGAACCGCTGACTTTGGGGTTAGCAGACAAGCACTGCGCCAGCAGAGTTCCTTGGCCAGAAAGAAGGCTGGCAAGCTATGGTCCACTAGCAAAACTGGACGGCCACTGGCATTTGCAAATAAGAATCGTTTGGCACACACACAAATATTCAGAACAAGTGCCCCATTTCCCTTGACTAGGTAAGACATAGTGGTTGGAGTTATAGCCTGACTCGTCCATTTGTTCATTCATTCATACCCCAAACCATGAACAATTCTGTATCGCAGTAACTGGGTCAAGAGCTACGATCAAATCGACTTTGCCCCTGCCTTCAATAAATGCCCTGCTAACTAAGGGAGAAACCGGTGTGACGTTTGGTGTCAGAGGAATGCTGAGGAGGGGGATCTAGACCGTGGGAAGGAGTCAAAGAGGCTTCCTAGACGTGATTCTAGGGCTGATTTTCGAAGAACCAGGAGGAATTAGGCCGATGAAGAAAGGCAAAAGAACATTTCAGACTTGGAACCGTGAAGAGTCTTTGAAGCCGGATGAGCAGAGACACTATGAGAGAAAGTGAACTTGAATGATCTGTATTTTAAGACTAAGATTTTGACATTTTTCTTCAGAACTCTGAGAAGAGAGGTGAATTTAGCACCATGACTGACAGCAGTGAGGCTGTTAGGTTTGGGAGAGGGAGAGGGAGAGGGGGGCATGCTGGGGATGGGGAGGGGTGGGAAATAGATCTTTGCACTGATGTAGGTGTATGTGTCAAGGTAGCATAGGTTGTTGTAGCAACAAACAACACCAACATTTTAGAGGCTTAAAATAATAGAAGTTTTTCTACTCACAATACCTGTTCAATCATAGATTGGCCTTTGGCCTTTCTTTATTAAGCTAAGGTCAACTTGTCCTTCAAAGATCAATTGCCATGACAAAAGGTCTTCACCCTTTGTCCATAGGGTGTTGCGCTGACAATTAAATGGTTGGCCTCTAAGTGGCTTCTATCACATCTCACAAGCCATTGCTAGAACTGATCCCATAGCCTTTCCAAGCACAGGGTCAGGAAGTGCAACCCTACCAGGGAACAGCCTGAATGCTAGTGTAGATTTGATTCCTTAGGGAGCTGACTTTGAAACAGAGATTGATGCAGGTTCGACCTATGAGGGAGTTTCAAAAACATAATGGAATTTTTCCACAAATTTTTGAAGACCCCTTGTATGAAGAGGAATAGAAAAGTCTGACTGAGCAGAGGGACTGAACACAGTTGGGCGCCAGTCAGGCTCAATGGAGGCCTCAGACCACATGAGTAGGGTGACTGTTGTTCCCTCATTGGAACAAGAGAGCTGGACCACCTTCGCCCGTATCAACCTAACATTGTAAGTGAGCTGTCCCCGGGAAAGGGGTGTGAACTTGGATGAGGCAGCTTTTTTTGTGGTCTGTCAGCTCACACCATTCCCAATAGCTAGAAGACTAAGTCCTTCCCTCCTTGGGGAGCAGGGTGAGAGGGTCCTGGAGGGCACCGAATCTTCTACAGGGGCATACCCAAGCAGGTGCTAGGATCGAAGTCTAGACTGAGGTCAGCAGGAAGGAGGTGAAGAGGGAGCATTACACTGACACATAGGATATATGATTTGGCTTTAAACCGTGGCCCAAATCATCAGTGTAGACTCCTGGCTGTCGACTCTGAAGTGTTAAATGGGCTGGGCAGCCAGTGAGGTCGACTACTAATAGTGATTGCAGATAGAGACGGGAGAGAAAACATGGTTAATAACCCACTGCTGTCACACTGATTACAACCCAGGGTGACTGCATGGGTCACAGAGTAGAACTGAGCTCCACGCTGTTTCCTTAGATGTGGTCGTTACGGAAATGACTTGTGAGGCTTTTTCCCCCAGGATACCTCTGAGCAGATTCAAACCAACAACTTTTAATGTACCAGTCAAATGCAGGTAGTGTGTATGCCAGGGACCTGATCAATTAAATCGGAGCTCAGTTTCACTAGGGAAATCCATTTTTCACTTGTTCTGATGGCCAAAGTCTAGAATTGCTAGGACACTAAGATGCTGAGGTACCCAAACGCCAATAAGGACAACTCTCTGAATAGATTAGCCCATCACATGACATAAATGTATTTCTAAAAGACCAAGTCATTTAAGTGCAACAAAATGAGTCTCCGAATCTTTGAAATCCCTTTGGAACCTGTACTGGTGATGGCAAACATCGAGCTCAGAAGGCACTGCTTTGCCTTGTCAGATGTGTTTATTCTTTGCATTTCGTCTTTTTGGGGCAGATCTGCAAAATACAGTAACTTCCTTTCTTGCCCCGACTTATTTTTATTCTGGGCGTTACATTTTTGACACCCAGCTGTGTGATGTGGGAAAGTTTGAATGACTCAAACAAGAGGGGAAAAATGTCTTGCTAAATTTTATGAAGACCATATGACTTGGAGCATGAATAGAAGGCAGAAATTAAACTCTCACAAAGTATGAGTCCATATGCAATGACATATAGGCGATATGATGGAAGACTGATGGATGTATGACAGATGCATTCCATCATCTTTGACATGAGCTTTTGCTATTGAAGAAAATAGTTTAGAACGAGATATAATAAAATAGACCCACTTCCCCCTATTGTCTTCGTTGTTGTTAGTGTCTTGAAGTTTTGTGTTTGGATAAAGTTTTCTTCTAAAATATCTTTTAAACTGGGCTGGTTTAGAGCCACATTATCTTGCCTTGACTAATAGCGTGCTCATTTTTGAGTTGCTGCTATGTGCTAGAACTTGTGATCAGGATTTTGCATCTTTAAAAAAAAGAAAGAAAGAACTGTTTTCAGGATTATTTTAATATGAAAATTTATTAAAATATATATAGCTAAACATCTATGCCCCCAACTTGAGTACTGTGCCCTTTTAAAAATATTAATTATATGAGACCAAGTGGGTTTCAGTTACTCTAAATCATATAGGTTTATTCTCAAACTCCCTTTTGAGGAAAAAAAAAGGTTCAATGCTCACCCCCCAGCTATTAAAAACTTTTATACAATAGCCCATAATCCAGGGTAAAGTGTAGGTATCTGCTTTGGCAGCCCCTACTAGGGGGTGGTTATCTTACACTGTGGGAAACACTGTTGTAAAGCATGCTGGGGGCCATGAGAAATGGGAATTGAAACAACTCAAATGGAAATAATGAACATTAGCACCCTATGAGAATATCACCAATGTCACTGATGGATATGCATAGAAATTGTTGTACACACATTCACCAAGAAATAGAATAATTCATTTAAAAGTCTATGCACCTAGCAAATGGGGTGAAGAAAGCTGATGGTGGCCGGCTATCAAATGATATAGCGTCTGGGGTCTTAAAGGATTGAAGATAAACAAGCGGCCATCCACATGGCAGAAGCACACCAGCCTGTGTGATCATGAGGTGTTGATGGGATCAAGTATCAGGCATCAAAGACCCAGAACAAAAACCATATCAATGTGAATGAGGGGAGTACAGAGTAGAGACCCAAAACCCATCTGTAGACAATTGGACATCCCCTTACAGAAGGGTCACAAGGAAGAGATGAGGCAGTCAGGGTGCATGTAGCACCAATGAAACATACAACTTTCCTCTAGTTCTGTAATGCTTCCTCCCCACAGCCCTTACTATCATGATCCCGATTCTACCTTACAAATCTGGCTAGACCAGAGGATGTACACTGGTACAGATAAGAGCTGGAAACACAGGGAATCCAAGATGGATAAACCTCTCAGGACCAACAATGAGCGTAGCACTAACAGGAGGGTAAGTGGAAGATGAAGGGATGAAGGAGGAACTGATCACAATGTTCTACATATAACCCCCTCCCTGGGGGATGGACAACAGTAAAGTGGGTGAAGGGAGACATCGGTCAGTGTAAGACATGAAAAAACAATACTTTATAAATTACCAGGGTTCATGAGGGGGATGGGGGGAAGAAGGGGGGGAAATGAGGAACTGATACCAAGGGCTTAAGTAGAAAGAAAATGTTTTGAAAATGATGATGGCATCAAATGTACAAATGTGCTTGACAAAATGCAAGTATGTATTGTGATAAGAGGCATATGCACCCCCAATAAAATGATTTTTTTAAAAGCCTATGCACCTTTGGTTCTGCCTTTTTGAATGAGTGTTCTTTAAAGTTTTGCCCTATTACCAGCCCCCACTGTTCACATAAATAGTGTCCAGTCACTTAAGAGTTTTATCTGCACAAGTCGTCAATTCATGTATTGAGGTCTGAAGCCAGCTTATACTTATATAATTTATTTTTCTCAACAGTGTTCTAAATTCTATACCATTGGCTAAATTAATAACACTATCAATAGAATTACTTTATGTCCCATGGGTATGATTTATAATGCTATCTTTCATAAAATGATAATTATTTCTCAAAACTGGAACAGAGACGTATATAAACCATAGATATATGAGTGAATTTTGAGCTCCCACTTAATTGTAGCCCCAGCCTAAGAACAATTAGTTCTTATAACATGGCCCTAATCAATACTCATCCTTATGAAGAGATCGCTGAAGATAAGGACGCTAAAGCAAGGTGTAGTGAAGAAACTCAATGTGCCTGGCTATCAGAATAGTCTCAGGTCTCAAAGGTTTGTCTTAACAACAAAAAGGCATCTAAATGAGGCATCAACTAAGTCTGCATGGAAGAAGCACACCAACATGTGTGACCTAAGGATTGTAAATAATAAAATCAAAATCCTAAGGAGGGAATGGTATCAGAGCTTAAAGTGTAAACAGCCACTTTGCAGAAGGCTATGGATGACGTACAATAAAACCAAACAAACCTGACTGCTATTGAGTCGAGCCCAACTCTCAGTGATCCTGTAGGGCAGGGCACAACTGCCCCTGTGAGTTCAAGAGACTGCAGGTTTTTTTTCGGTACTAGAAAAACTTGTCTTTCTCCTTTGCTCCTTGTCTTTCAGCATATGACACCAGGGATACTTATTACAATGGAAGCCCCAAATCCATTTTCAAGGTCCCCACGTGGATTAAGCCTTTTCTGATGTTTTGTCTGGTCATTCCTGTTGAGGTTTTTGTTTGTTTCCTTCCTGTTTGGGTTTTGTATGGCTTTCTGGATATGAAATCCAGGATATAAAGACAGTAACGAGTAATAATTACCTAGGGGCATGCCAGGGGAAGAGGAAGGGAAATAGGGAGCTTACACCAATGAGTTTGAGAAGAAGATGTTCTGAAATTGATTGTGGTGATTATTGCACAGCTCTTAATATTATTGAACAATTAAATTATATGATATGTGAAATATATTCCAATAAAACTGCTTTTTAAAGCATATGCATCCACTACTCAGTCTTAAGGTACCTGAGCACTTGCCTATATTTGCTTCATATATTTTGTCGTGAAGTAAAATTGTAGCCAACCAGTTGATACCTCCCTCATGCTGCCCCCCTCTTCTTGAGAAAATCTGACCCTGTTTGTTTTAATAATTCATTCCCATGTTTGTTTTCATAATTTTGCCACAAAGAGGGAACTTCTAAACCTTTATGCTCTTGTTGTTGTTGTTGGATGCTGTTGAGTGTTGCAGCCACTGTGTCAGCCCATCTTGTCCAGGGTCTTCCTTCGATGGCTGCCCCTCTCTGGGGAATGTACATAAGACAAAGCCTTGCCCTTCTCTTTCTACAGAGCATCCTTTTTTCTTTTGGCATTTCATGATACTTTCAATAATCTTTGCCAGCACCATTATTCAGATGTTTTGATTTTTCTTGGCTCTTCCTTATTCAGTGTCCCACTCGCACATGCAGATGAGGCAATTAATAAGACCATGGCTTGGGTCGGGCACACCTTAGTCCTCAAAGTGACATCCTTGCCCTCAACACTTTAAGGAGATCTTGTGCTGCAGATTTGCCCAATGCAATACGTTATTTGATTTCTTGACTGTGAATCCAAGCGAATTGAGATTCCTGACTTCAGTCTTTGAAGGAATACAGAGTCACTGTCAAAAAGAACTAGTTGAAATTCATCCCTTTCAAGAGATAGTCTGGGGTGACAACCAGGACAGTGACCATGTAAAGACATTATGGTCACCATGTAAAGACCAGGTCACCATGTAAAGATATTATTGCCCTGATGTTGCTCAAAGCACAGTTCCTTATCTGCAGGCTCTGACATCTTAATGCTGCTGTTTGGTTTAGGCTATGAAATCAAACATATCATTTAACTATTTTATTTCTATCTCTTGAACTTTTACTCCCTCACTCGCTCCAAAGCCCATTCAATAAGACTAGGCAGTCCAGATCCTCACACAGGAAGGCAGGGAGTCCCACTCGCTGCTCTCTTTCTCTTCCCATTTGTGTGAGTGCTCCTTGGGTACAGACCTTTAGATTTGCAACTATAAAGGAAAGCCAGTTATTTCAAACAGCATGCTACCCTTGACTAATGTAACCAGCACATATCTGTAAAGGTGTTAGCTTGTCTCATTAAGATGTGATTATATGGTTATGATCTCAGAGAGAGGGTGACCTTAATGAAATAGACAAATAGCCTGGGCTATAGAAAGAGCCTTGGTGGCACAGGCCTTTGGTGCTCAGCTGCTGGCAAGTCTCCACGGGAGAAAGACGTGGCAGTCTGTTGTCATAAAGATTACTGCCTTGGGCACTCCATGGGGCAGTCCTAGGTCATCCTATAGGGTCACCCTGAGTCCATTTGATGGTACCGGGTTTGGTGACGTTCAGCTGGACCTACATTAAATCAGGACTCCGTCTCTTAATAGCTACGTGACGTTGGGCAAACTACTTAATCATTCTAAGGCTGCTTTGCTTTGTCTCATTTATAAGAAAAGTGAAATCAAGCCTACATTGTAAATGTATTATAGGAAACCTCTCTTACTGCTGCCAAGTATAGTTTGGCTCCTAGCATCCCTGTAGAACAGCACTGAGCTACCTCGCAGCGTGGCCAAGGCCGGGATCTTGGCCTCCCATGGAGCTGCTAGTGTGTTCTGACTTCTGGTTGACAGATGAGCACTTCAGCCACTGTGACACCAGGCCTCCCTTAAGTTTGGTACAAATGTTAACAATAACACTGATTGAGGAAGTACACTTTTCAAATGGAAGAGTTTGTAGTTCTTTCGTAAACTTGACCCGAAGCCCCAAGTTATCGTGAGTAGTTAGGAGTGGAAACTCTGAGCAGGACTTCATCCGTAAAACCAGGACTGAATAGCTGTGTTGTGGACACACTTGGCCCCTGTACTGTGTTCCCTCCCGGATGAGATGGGAGTGCCTATCTCCCAGCACTGCTGTTGAGACAAATTGTGATCATGTCATGGCAGGTCTCAGTAGGCCGCCTGGTAACCATTGACCAAGCATTAGCTACAATTATTTCTGCTAAGTGAACATTATTCATTCATTCATTCATTCACTCATTCATTCATTCAGTATGTACTGAGGGCCTATTCTATTCTGGGCCTGGTCTAAGCAGAAGAGATAGAGCAGTAAATAAACAGAAACGCATGCCCGCTTGGAGTTTACTTACTTGTGGGGCATTTGTCTATCTGGCCTGGACCTCGTTCTCAAGCTCAGACCTGTCTATCCAGCTCTGTCCTTGGCATCTCCACTTGCCTCTCAAACTTAGCATGTCCAAATGGAACCCCTTATCTTCCCACCAAAAATCACTCCTTCCCTAATAAATCGGCAGCTCAGTCCTTCCAGATGGTCAGACAAAAACCTTGGGCCACCCTGGACTACGCTGGTCCACGTTGAATCCCTCAGAGAGTCCCCTAGGCGCCACCTCAAAGGATATCTGTAACTCACTTCTCCTCAACTTCACCATGCCTCTGGCCAGGCTGGATCATTGCAAGGGCTTCCTCCCTGGCTTCTCTGCTAACGCCATTGCCCTCTGCATTTCATCCTCAGCACAGCCTCCCAGAGGGTCCTGTTAGAATTTAGTCAGTTCATGCCCTTCTTCAGTGGTCTCACAATTCAGAGAAAATGCCAACCGTAGATGATTGGCACCCCTCCCTTCAGGCTGCCCCACACTTCCTACAAGGCACACACAACCCCTGCTCTCAATTCCCAGGTCTCTTCTCCCTAACTCGTCTCCAGTCAATTTGGCCTCCTTGCTGCCCCGCAGCATGAAGCACATCCCAGCCTCGGAGCCTGTGCCCTTGCTGTTTTGTCTGCCGGAAGCCTTATCACCCTGCAGTCTCCGTGTCCACGTGCCTCTCACTCCCGGCAGGTCTTTGCTTACACGTTCCCCACCCTAGAGCCATCCTGACCGCCCTGTCCCTTCTTCTGCGCTCGTATTCTCCATAACCCTCATTGCCACCTGATGTTTTGAAATTATTTGTTTTTATACTTACATTTATAGCTCTTCATGGGAATAACCATATATACTTGAGTATAAGCTGACCTGAATCTCAGCGGAGGCACCTAGTTTTACCACAAAAACTGCATTAAAATGTGCTGAAAAACTCAGCTTACACAAGCGTATCTACAATAACTTAGGGAATGCAAGGATTTTGCCTTGTTTAGTGTGGCATCCTCAGTACCTGGTACACTGCCTGGAATCTACTATGTTATTCAGAAATGCCTGTCGAATAAATGGATGAGTACATTTACCTAACAATTTGTGTTAGTCCGAGTAGACTAGATAAACAAATCTAGGAAGACTCACATGTGTATAGGAAAGAGCTTTATATCAAAGAGCAATTGTGCATTAAGAAAAACATCCCAGCCCAGTCCAGATAAAGTCTATAAGTCCGATAATAGCCCACATGTTCGAGACCAGTCTATATAAATTCCTCTTCAGACTCATGCAACACGTGTAATGATGCCGAATGCAGGAAGATCACAGGTCAGTGGGTGGAAAGTCTTAGGATGCAGTGGTGGTGGAAGCATCTCAGCTTCTCCAGCTCCAGGGCTCTGGCTCCATCAGCGTAGCTCCACTTGGCTTGTCAACCGGATTGTCTCACAGGAAGATGAAGCAGAGAGTGAGTCTGTCTGAGTCTGGCCTCCAGTAAGCTATTTATTTCGGTGGCACCTCCAGATGAGGTCATCAAGCTGCGACCTGTTGGACAGGCTAGACTCCACCCCTTCACACGTTGACACCAGATTATGTAACTACCACACAATTCTGAAAGCCCACCCTGGTCATTCTGGGACAATGGCTCAGAAGGAGTAAGTAGTTGGGAGTGTATTTCCAATGTCCAGCTGAGAAATGACTCGATTAGCATAAGGCAGTACATAGCCTAGGGGGTAAAAAGCTGCCTACTCACAGCACCCTCGTGTGTGTCAGAATAGAACAGTGCTCCATTGGCTATTGTTTTGGAGTAGATCACCAGGTCCTTCTGCGGCGCTTCTTGACAGGCTTGAACCTCCACCCTTCCAGTTAGCAATCAAGAACTTGTTGTTCCACCCAGTGACTGTAAGGTGGCTGAAGACACTTGACATTTAGAGGAAGCAGCATTTGGAGGACTTGGTCGACAAGGTTGGGGAAAAAGCATATTTAAATATATGTATATGGTGTGTTGATTCTTTTCATTACTGAAAATAGCCCCAAGTCAGCGGCACTTGCTTGAGAACACATTCATTTGTCTTCTCTGGTGACCAGTTCATTACTGAGAGAGCATTTTAGATGGCAGAGTTGGTTGCTTCCTCCAGACCCTGGAAAGCAGGCTGACTCAGGATCCAGCCTTCATGGACAGCCAGCTGCAATGCCATCCACCCTTGCCCAGCCCAGGGTGGGGACGTGGACAGTTTCTGCAGTTCTTGTCAGCGTAGACTGTCAAGTGATCACGGTTTCCTGTTCCCGGCCCTGTGGTTAGGCGCTGGAAGGTGCCCTGTTTTTCCTGACAAACGCTGATGGACATTTCAGACCTTTCGCTTTCTTTTCTTGGCATTTTTATGGAAGCCGTTGCCATTCCGACCCCTTCTCAAGTCACTCCCTCGACGGCCGTTAAAGAGATGGAAGGACCCTTGGCATTGGTCAGGACTCTTTGGAGTAAAATACCAATATTTTTTCTGGTCCTTTAGTGAGGCTTTAATTAAAAGCTTGCCTTCCTCATTTCTTGGGCTGTGTCTGGTTTTTTGCTATGTTTTGTCTTTTATTTCTGCAAGCACATGAAATATAAAAAGGGCTTGACCCTTAAGATACAAGAACTGGTTGTTGTGTCAAATCATCAGCTTCCAATGATGACGGATCATCATTTCCTGGGTGGAAAAAAAACCAATTCAATTTCCCAACTATTTCCTGAGGAGAAACAGCATTTGCTTACAATAAATAGATTCATGAAACTTGCAAAAATTAGTTAGCTGTCTAAGTCTGAAACAGTGTGGTGAAGCAGTGAAGAATCTTACCTGTCACTCGCAGTCCAATTGATAGGGCGTTTTCTTCCTTAGAATATCTGCATTTTAAACTTTCCAGAGCCTGGTGCCAGATTTAGTTCCAGCTGAGCTCTTAAGACTTCACTCTGAGAAATTCCTTTTGGAAGCAAGGGAGTTTTTTTTCTTCTCGTCAGTGTATATATTTTTCCTTTAATACAATTCAGGAGCCAACTCCGAGTTTCCACTTTTTTGTTGTTGTTGAGATGTTAGTGCCAGAGTCTGAACTGTGTTCCTTATTCTGTGACATCAGTCCGGGTTTCTCTTCAGGCTCACGGGCCACATTAGGTTACAAATATAGCACAGGTTACAAATATACTGCACCTTTGTGCCACATAGTGTGTGTGTGTATTTTGAGTAAGTCAAATGAAATTATATTGCTGCTATCATTTTCTCCTGGGCTTTATGGCTTTGTTTCTCTGAGCTAACCAGACCTATGCTTAACTTTATAAATAGATACATATATAAGACATTTATGTGTATATATGAAAAGTAGAAAATACATTTTAAATATATGTATGCATGTGTATGTGTATACTGTGTGGGGTGTCTATGCGCACACATGCTTACATATATACATGTTTATGTGCATATCTGTGTATGTTTATATTATGCATATGCATGAGGGATTTTAAAAGCTTCATGGAAAATTCCATTATCTTTTCATTTCATTTTCCCACAAACTTTTGGAAAACTCCTTTGTGTGTATGTGTGTGTGTGTGTGTTTGTGTGTGATAAAATCAGTGGTGGGATTCAAATACTTTAACAACCAGTTCACTGCCCTAATGACTGTTTTAAGTATAAAAAAGGATATACTTAAAGATAGCTTATTATTTCATACAGTTAATACTTAAACAAAAACAAGAAAAGAAGCACGCAAAGCTAGATCTTCTTATAAGAGTTTTAAAATATTAATGAAAAATATTAAATAATACCTGACAAAAACAATTAAACTGTTATTTAAGATAGTTCCATGTTGCTTCTTGATTGGCATCCTCACTTGCAATAGTCTCCACTTTGATCTGAGCATCATCAGCCGTGTGATTGATTCTTAGCCACCTTTTCGTTGTAGGAGTGGAAGAGCCCTTCCTTTAGAGGTAGGCCAGGTAGACAATAGTGATTGCGTGTGATATGTGTTAGAGTGAGGCAACTTCTCTTCCTGAACATACAATGTTCATCTTTGAAAAACCCCTTGCCACTTCTGCTGAACTTACAGCACTGTGCTGACAATAGTTTTAGCTCTTTGAACACTTTCATCCATCGGAGAAAGGTGAGGTTTTCTACTCCTGTAAAGAGGTACAGACTCAAACCCACAGGGGCAGTTCTACTCTATCCTACAGTGCTCCTGCGAGTCAGAATTGACCCAGTGGCGGTGAGTGTGCGCACACCTTCCGGAATCGCATAATTCCCTCAGAATCTCTCCTGGGTATTTGGGTTTAACACAAAGCTGACACGGGTGACCGTGTGTCACCCTCTGGTTCTTTGGCACTTTATCTCTTTACATGTTTACGGAAGTAACAAACACAGTGGAATTAAAGTGTCGTATTTCATCAAAAGTCTAACTGGTTTTATGTAATAAATAAATGCTACAAAAATTAAATAAATATATTTAACTGTTTTATACCTATGGACAGAATGAGCATTACTAAGGGCGCTTACAATAAGCTGTTGTGCCGATGAGCGTTCAAAAGGAGTAAGGAGTATAAATTCGTGATTTCTGCATTGGATGGCTGCCCAGCTGCTCATCTTAGAGAGAACCCTGATTGACATTTTAACAATCAGTTCACTGAACTCAACCAAAAGTTAGATCTCAGTTCTGCCAAGCCGGTTCAAACCAGCAGAACCCACCGGAGTATAACTGCAACTGAAATGCTTGCGGACAGTAGAAATGTGAGCCAACATATTCACTCAGGATGGCTTTTGCTTCCCCCCCCCCTCCCCCGCCTTCGTCATCCGGCCTTCATCCATCTCAGATGTATTGTAACCTTGACGTAATTGGTCGAAACCAATATTATGTTTATACTCTGTAACCCATATACTGATTAGAAGGTTGTATCAACTTTGCTATTATGTGGTTCATGAAAATTTGGTGACCAACTCCATCTGTCTCCTTTCATTACGAAGAAGATGGAAAACCACAACAGAGATTATGTGCAGACCCTCCTGTGTCACCTGCTAGGTGGGCTTGGCTCACCTGTGTGGGAGATGGAGGCAGTGCCATGGGAGTCTCTGTCCAGAATAGGAGTATTCAAGGGGATAGCAGTGAGGCAAATTATTCAAAATTATTCAAATTATTCAAAAAGACTTGCTCAGTCTTCTTCCCCAGCAACGTCCTGTCCACCAACAAGGAGAACAGTTGAGGGTTGGGGGGGGTCTGTGAGTAGAAGGAGAGAAAACAGAAGAAGAACCCAGAAAGCAGTAGTGCCTTCTCAGCCAAAGCAGCTTCATTCATTATTTACCGATGCTTAATGGCATCCGTCTATTTTGATAGACTTTTAAATGAGTTCAACAATTTTATTTCCTTCAAGGAACTGTCCTTTGGGGAGCTACGGACATTGGAATCAGATGGCTGCTGCATGTGATGCACGCCTCAGTCCTTTCTAGTTGGGTAACCCCTGGCGTGATGCTTAACCGCTTTGAGCCTTGGTTTCCTCTGGTACAAAATGGGGACATGAAGTCTCATAATGGTGTTGTCCCGGGAAATGCCATGTGACTGCTCAGAGCGATGCTGGTGTGGACATGACAATACCTAACAAGCTGTGTTTACGCAAAATATCCTGGCTACTAAAACAGGCCAAAGTTAAAGGGGTGGGGGGACATCCCAGAAATGAGATTCTTGATTCCTCTCTTGCCCCAGTGAAGTTACTTAAATAAAGAGAAAAAAAGGAGATGGATATTCTGAAGCAGAAGATATAAATTGGAATTGGTTTTGTAAACTATTACAATAGCTCCATTGTATCAATCATAATGTAAAATGTATGTTTTATTTGCCTACATATTTCCATATTTGGGGAAATACTCTTAGGACATCCTCAATTAATATGGGTGCAAGAATTGTCATTGACCATGATCTGAAGTAGCAAAGTCATGGAGAAATGCAAGGATGGCATATGTGAGAAGACTTCAGAAAGTGTTTGGAAAATCTCAGACCCTTTCCACTTTCCACCAGCGTTCAGAAGCCCCCTCACGCCTGTCATATAATAAGACGTAAATACAGGTATAATGCACTAATTTTTTGATAAAATCTAAACAAAGCACAGAACAGCATTAGAATGTATACATATATGTGTGTATTACATCATACATGTACTATATGCATATACATTTACATATGGTTGTGTTAGCTGCTGTCAAATTGACTGAGACTCATAGTGACCTTATACACAATAGGACAAAATAGTGCTCGGTCCTGCACGGTCCTCTCAGTTGCTAACTTGTTTAAATCCAGCATCAAAGCTCTTGTTGCAGGCTTTCTCGCTCCGGGACTCTCCTCTTGACAGCCGCCTGCAGCACGTGGACCCTGCTGATGATCAGTCTGAAGTCATCTCTTAGTTATCTGGCTGCTAAACAGAAATACCACAAGAGGGTGACTTTAACAAACACTTATCGCAGTTAGGAGGTTAGAAATCTGAATTCAGAGTGGATATGTGTTGGGCTACAAACCCCAAGGTCCACAGTTCAAAACTATCAGCTTCTCTGCAGGAGAAGAATGGGGCTTTCTACTCCAATAAAGAGTTATAGTCCAGAAACTCACAAAAGCAGACCTACCCTGTCCTACAGGGTTGCTATAAATTATCACCACCTCAGTGGCAGTGAGTCTGGTTTGGTTTATGGCAGGGGAAAACCAAAACACTAGACTCACTGCCCTCGAGTTGATTATGACTCATAGGAGGTTGGGGAGCTAATAACAAGGACAAGAAAGAAGAAAATGTTCTAAAATGGATTGTGGTGATGCTTGCCCAAACTTTTTTTAAAAAATCATTTTATTGGGGGCTCTTACAGCTCTTATAACAACCCATCCATCCGCCATATGAAGCACATTTGTGCATATGTTATCATCATCCTTTTGAAAACATTTTCTTTCTACTTAGAACCTTTGGGATCAGCTCCTCAATTTTTCCTCCCTCCCCCAGCCTCCCAACCTCATGAATCCTTGATAAATGATAAATGATTATTATTTCCGTACCTTATACCGTCCGCTGTCTCCTTTCCCCCAGGTTTCTGTTGTTCATCACCTTTGGTGTGTGTGCTGGGGGGCTGTTATACGTCAATCATTGCGATGGATTCCCCCTTTCTCCCCGCAACTTCTCCCTACCCTCAGAGTATCGTACTCGCATTATTGTTCCTGGGGGTTTATCTGTCCTGGATTTCATGTGTCGAGAGCTCTTATCTGTACCAGTGTACATATACTTGTCTAGTCGGATTTGTAAGATAGAACTGGGGTCATGATAGTGGGGAGAGGAAGCATTAAAAGAACTAGAGAGAATGCTGTGTGTTTCATCGGTTCTATTATTGCACCCTGGTTGACTCTTCCCTTCCTTGTGACCCTCCTGTAAGGGGATGTCTCATTGTCTTTGGGTCTCCACTGCACTCCCCCCCCCCCACTTGCTCCCATCAATATGATTATTTTGGGTCTTCTGATGCCTGATACCTGATCCTGTCGACACCTCATGATCGCACAGGCTGGTGTGCTTCTTCCATGTGGACTTTGTTGCTTCCCTGCTAGATGGATGCTTGTTTATCTTCATCCCTTTAAGACCCCAGACACTGTACCTTTTAATTGCTGGGCACCATCAGCTTTCTTCATCACATTTACTTATAAAAATATAAGTATTTGAACTATTGAACTATATGATATTGTGAATTATGATATATGACATGCCAATAAAACCATTTTTAAATTTTTTTAATTCATGAAAAATGGAATTAAGAGATAATGATCCCCTATGCACCCACCCAAGACTGTGTCCCTTGGTCACCCTTCGTGTGTGGAGCTGCACGCTCCCCTGTGGTAGAATCATCAACCATTTGGGATCAAAAGGGAAGCATTTACCCAAAGCCAAAGTTTGGGGGGTGAGGAGAGAAGCTGGAATGGGAGCAGGAGGCTGTGGGACAAGTGGTGGTCCACTGAGGGCATGCAGTGGGTGAGTGGAAACAAGACATGGACGATGGCTCAATGTAAAACAGATGATCTGCTCTGTACACCTTCAAATAATTTACAATAAAAAGTAAAAGACCATTTTAAAAAATATAATGGCATTTCCCACAACCTTTTAGAAACCCTCATATATGTTCATGTGCAAGGGAGATTGGAAATATACATACCAAGCGGTTAATAAGTGTATCCTGGGAAGGGTAAAGGATTAAGGGGAGAGATTCGGTTCCATAATTCTGAATTTAAAATGCATAGCAAGGACTCGTGTTCTTCTCCAACCGTCCTGTTCAGACCCTGTGCTCCAGACCCTCGTGGGCGCCTGTTGACCCTGCTCTCACGTCACTCACTCAGCCCTCCATGTAGGCCTTCCTCTCCAAAGAGTTTGTCCGGTACATTCATTCGATAGTGACCATGAATCACCATGATGCTACTACTATTGGACAAACAGTAAGTTTAGTGCTCCTTTGAGCACCATAGTCTTTTATCATTAAAAATAACATATATCCATGAGGGAGGGGGGAGCAGGAAAGGAGGGGAAAAAATAAGGACCTGATGCCAGGAGCTTAAGTGGAGAGCAACTATTTTGAGAATGATGAGGGCAATGAATGTACAGATGTGCTTTACACACTGATGTATGTATGATTGTGTATGTATGGATGGATCATTGCATGTATGTATGTATGGATTGATCTATGTATGGATTGTGATAGGAGTTGTATGAGCCCCTAAGACAATGTTAAAAAAAATTTTTTTTAAAGAAATCATGTGCAGCAGATTTGCCAAATGCAAAAATTTTTAAAAAATAACATATATCCATTATAATTCATTTAATTGTTGTGGAAATGCAAGACTAGAGAGTGCAAGTTCTTTAAGGGTTGTTATCAGTACTATATATTCATCAGGTATTTTCTTAGCATATACTGATATACATAGTACATTAAAATAAAATTTTTTACAGAAGTAAGATCATCTTACACATTTTATTCTGAAATTTTCCATTCTCACTTCCTAACATTTTAGACAGATACTAATTAATCTCATACTTTTCATTCAATGGGATGGCTGCATCATAATTAATTTCATCTGTCCTTTAGTGTTGGACAATTTGACTGTTTCCAAATACCTTGTAGTAGAATAGCTGAAATTTTGTCTTGCCACTAATTCATTTCAGATACATCTTTGCCCCCTTCTGATGGGGCAAAGTAAGAACAAAAATCCCTCTTTTCCACATTAAAACAAACAAGTTCCTTGTTCAATGTATGTTATCCTGGTGGCATTAAAAATATATGTTTCAAGTTTGTTTTCATTTCATTGGCCTTTTAATGGGGCTTTCCATTTGTCATAGCTTCCTTCCAGCCCATGGTGCTTGGAGCCCAGGACATGCTCCCGACCGGTACCCAGACAGGAAGATGATTCTGTATTCTGTCACTGTATAGATTGCTTTGTATACTCTCAGAACCAAACTTAAGAGCAAGCTTTAGTCTCCTAGAAAAATGTTTCTGAGCTCAAAGTCATTGGATCTTTTTGTATAGTTAAAATAGGTTTATGTTGGATGTTGCTGATTAAAACCCAACTATCGCAAAGATAGATTTTGGTACCGCCTCTCTGCCATGCACTAAAATCTTAAGATTTAGAAGTAGCGAGAATTGCTATTCTTCTTATATTCATTACCCTGGTTTCTTTTCATACTCTGGTTTCCCCGTTTACTATGTAGTGAATTTCAGCACATTTCTCTTGCTTCTGCAAATGCTTGCATTTCATTCAGACCCACGAGAAAGCCATGATGGAGACCCTTTTGGTGTTGGATTTTTTCGATGAAGGATGAAGTTGGGAGGAGAACAGAATGATGCCCAGCTTATATTCGCTGTTTCAGCTGGGATGCCGGAGGCCTATGAGCTTGTGTGGTCCTCTAAATCCATATTTATTAACTTAAATATAATTTAGCCAGAGTTGAATTATCTCAGTGAGCTTTCATAGCCACAAGCGGCCATAAAGCTGTCATTCGTCTCATTTGGGGCAAGCGCCAGGACTGATTTTTTGGCTGCTGACTGAAGCTGCTGGTCTCATTAATGTCGTGGTTAGCCTGGAGATGGCAGCCTGAGGGTGAGGATGGATTGTCCTGAAGATTTGTTTGTATAGAGACTTATCAGGGCTGCCCTTAATCAGAGGTAAATGGAAATTGCCTTAGGAAGTCCTCCAAAGGGAGCCATATATTGCAGCTGTCCAGCTCTTTCCACCCGCTTCCTGATAGCTCCCAGCTCCCTGCAGGGGGTGCCCCATAGGCAATGGCAAAAAAAGGGCAGGTCCCATTAAATGAAGTTCCCATTGAGCTTACCCAGGAGCCCGCAGAAGGCAAATTGAAATGGCAAATGCTATGGCAATGCAAGCTCGGGTGGCATGATTGTTAAGCACTTGCCTGCTGACCAAAAACGGTGGGCTTCTCACACACCCATGGTTCTATGGGTGAGAGAGGTGGCCATGTGCTTCCGCAAAGCTTTATCGTCATGGGAAACTCGAGCAGCTCCATCGTCACAGAGGGTCACTACAAATCAGAATCGGATGGCAGTGGGTTTGCTTTGGTTTTTCAGTCTTTATAGAAACAGATTGCCCAGGCCACTGCAGGTTTCTGCAGGCCACTGGGTGGGTTCCACAGGCTATTCATTGAAATAGATGATGAGAGATGATGGATGATAGCTAGCTAGATAGATGGAACAGTTGCCATCAAGAGAATCCCAATTCATAGCAACTCCAAATAATCAAACTAGAACTTCTCCACAGGGTTCCCATGGCTTTTGGAAACAGCCTTTGGAAAGGCTTTCTTGCGTGCCCGGCTATCAAAAAGTATAGCGTCTGGGGTCTTAAAGGCTTGAAGGTAATCAAGCGGCCATCAAGCTCAGAAGCAACAAAGCCCACATGG
>NW_022103928.1:10356769-10360315 GCF_000313985.2 Echinops telfairi
GGGATGAAGAGAGCATGGTGAGTGGAGCCATCGGTTTGCTAATCTTCAGAGTTCACCAGGCTTGGAACCGCCCTCTCACTAGCTGCTGAAGTCACACCCAACCCAACCCAACCCAACCCAACCCAACCCTAACCCTAACCCTAACCCAACCCAACCCAACCCAACCCAACCCACTACCGGTGCGTCAATTCAGACTCAGGGTGACCCTGTAGGGGAAGGTGCAGCGGTCCCCTGTGAGTTTCTGAAACTACCTCTTTACAGGAGTAAAAAGCCTCCAACCCCATCTTTCTCCCACAGAACTGCTGGCAGTTTAGAACTGCTGACCTGTGTTTAATCTACTTCACCACCAGGGCTCCACTGAGATCATAGATCCTCAGTATTGTTATTTTTTATAAATCATTTTATTGGGGGCTCTTACAGCTCTTATAATGATCCATGCATCAACTGTATCAAGCACATTTGTGCATATGTTGCCAACATCTTTTTCAGAGCATTTTCTTTCTACTTGAGCCCTTGGTATCACCTGCACTTTTTTCCCTCCCTCGTCTACTCTCCCGTCCTTGTGACCCCTTGATAAATGATAAATTATTATTATTTTCATATCTGACACCATCTGCTGTCTCCCTTCACCCACGTTCATGTTGTTTGTCCCCCTCGGGGGGTGTGTGTGGGGCGGGGTGTTATACATCGATCATGGCAATCGGTCCCCTTTTCTCCCTCTTCTCCCTCCACCTTCCCCCAATCCTTATTATTAAAGTCATTTTCACTTTTTTGTTGCTGACTGCCAAAAGCAGAACAATTTCTGCAAAACGTACTTGCACTTGAAGGCCAAGACGTGCAATAGTTTGCCAATGATGAAAACAACCACGTTGCTCACAATAAGAAGCCAGAGGAAAGAATGGGTAAGATTTAGAGATGTGTGGAGAAGCAGCGAAATGTTTTGACTTCAAAGTAAGCTGAGTAGAAAGAAAAGTAGAAACTTCACTTTGAAGAATATAGGATTTTCAAATTAAGAATATAATAGTAGTGATAATGAGATGTGTTTGCCAACATCTCAGCAAAATGTTAGGGAGAGAACCTGTAGGCAAGATACTTTGATTCACACTAGTGAGAAGCAGAAAGTAGACTAGAGCTAGTGCCTTGGAGCCGGCCTATGGGTACACTACTTCCTAGTGGTTATGGATTAGGCTGTGACCCACAAAATTGGCAGTTCAAACCCACCAATAACTTGGAAGGAGAAAGACGGGCTTTCTACTCCCATAAACAGTTACAGTCTCAGAAACTCACAGGGGCACTTCTACTCTGTCCTATGGGGCCGCTAGGAGTCAGTATTGACTCAGTGGTAGTCAGTGAGGGCCTCAATAGCTTTGCCTTTAAAATGGCAACTATAACAGTATTTAACTCAGAGAAATTTGGGGGTTAATACTTACCAAGTGTGAAACTGTGTGGTATTGGTTATTAACAATCTCATAGAAGTATCATCCAAAGCTTTGTTCATATATTATTAGAACACAGATGCTTCTACCATTATACATGGACTGAAGGCTCAAAGTAAGACAAACAGTAACAAAGGGAGATCTGTTGGCTCTCCACTGCTGACTGAAATGTCAGTAATTCAAATCCTCCCAAGTGCATCACAGGAGAAAGAGGTAACAGTCTACTCCTGTAAGCATTAGGAGCCTTGGAAACCCTCTAGGGCAACAACCAACTTTTGGCGGTGGGGCTTTCTGCTCCCATAAAGAGTGACAGTCTGGGAAACTCACCGGGGCAGTTCGACCTGTCTTATAGGGTCACCATGCATTGGCATGGGTTCGATGGTGGTGAGGTATAGGATAAGCAGGACTCTCCTGCAGAGTGATGGGAGTGTAAAATGGTACAACCTCTTTGGCAGTTTCTTTTCTTTTCTTTCTTTCTTATTTTTATTTGAAGTAGGTATTCATCCACCCCATGATCTATCTGTTCCGTTCCTAGGAACATATGTATTCTAGGAAAATGAAAGTCTCTATTCTCAAGAAAAGCTGTGTATAGACCATATACCTCCAAACTGGAAGCAGCTTAGGTTTCCACCAAGAGGAGAATGAAAAATAAATGATAGGATATTTATACAGTTCAGCAAGAAAAGGGGTGTCCTAGTATACGCAGCACCACAGGTGAGTCTCAAAATACAGTGCTGAGTGAAAGAAGCCAGACACAAAAGAGATTCATATGAAGAGCTCAAAACAGTGCTGTCGAGTCAACGCCGACAACTCAAAGCAACACTGCAGGACACAGTAGAACTGCCCTTGTGAGTTTCTGAGACGATAACTCTCCAAGTCCAGGCTTTCTCCCACGGAGCAGCGGGTGCTTTTGAACAGCTGACCTTGCAGTCAGCAACCCAACACATACCCTCTGTGTGCCAGGACTCACTATGTGAAGCACTGGACGAAAGAAAACGAATTTGGGGGGCTAAGAAGCACAACAGTGATTGTTTCTGGGGTGTGCAGAGGATTGACAGAAGTAACTTTCTGGAGGTGGTCTATCTTTTGTTAGGGGTGTGGTAGCACAGATGTATGTATATTTTAATGCTTAATATCTGTGTATTTTACCATTTAAAAGTTCATGGAAAAATGGAATTGAAATATAATGGAATTTTTCCACAAACTTTTGGAAGTCTCTTCACATAATTATAAATTTTTTCAAATGAAACATTTAACAAAGCAGATCCTGCCCAGGTCCAGGGTAGTAAACATGTAATATAAGCATCTTCTCATACCGGAATCAAGAAAACAATCAGAAAGCCAAGGGCGTGTTATTAAAGCACTTGGGAGGTGACCTGAAGCTCCTACTAGCCAAAGATGGGAAAATTTGAAGACATCAAGAACAGTAATTGTAATGGACTAAAACACACTATATACCAATTATTACCAAATGTGTTCCTTATTTTGGATCTTGAATCAAGCCAACTTAAGAAAGCAAACAAAATATATGATAGTTGGAAATTTGAGGAGTGACTAAATATTAAGGAGTGTTAAGTTTTTAAAAAGATAATTATGGCTATGTTGTTACATGGTCCTTACTTTTATATTGAAATATTTACAGCTAAATAATTTCGAGTCTGCAATTTACTTTAAAATAATACAAGAAAAAAAATTGTGAGAATGTAGATGAAGCAAGATGAACTGTAAATTGATCACTGTTGGAGCTGGTTGACAGAAGCATGAAAATTCATGAAACCATTCTGTCACCTTTTGTGTGCACTTGAAATTTTCCATCCTGTAGAGTTTTACTCTGTCTTGTTTTTAAAGGAATGCTGTGAAGAGAAAGGGAAAACTCAAAACAAGCAAAATCTAGATTCTGCAAGACAGGAAGGAAATCTAACAGAATGTTAGACTGCATTTTGCATTGTCTGCATGGAAAGGTGTGGCTCCCCTCAGGACCAATGATGAGAGTAGCCATACCAGGAGGATAAGAGGGGAGGGTGGGACAATGTTCGACATATAACCCCCTCCCTGGTGGGTCGAACAACAGAAAAGTGGGTGAAGGGAGATGTTGGACAGTGGAAGATAT
>NW_022103928.1:10361054-10374035 GCF_000313985.2 Echinops telfairi
GAGCCCTGGTGGCATCATAATAGGTTATGTGTTGGGCTACTAACCACAAGGTCAGTAGTTTGAAACCACCAGCCACTCCAGGGAGGTGAAGAAGATGGGGCGTTCTACTCCTGTGAAGAGTCACACTCTCTGAAACCCAAAGGGACCACAGTTCTACCCTGTCCCATAGGGTCCCCATGGGCCGGAATCAACTCGATGGCAGTGAGTTTGGTTTTGGTGTTTTTGAACTTCAGAGGTCGATTCCTATCCATTGTCCTAACTCAGTAGTAAAATTAGAGGTGCCAGCATTTGTCTCCACTACCTGAAACATCGCACACACCTGCTGGTAAAACCAAATCAAACGTCATGAAATGAATCTTGGGGAAACAGACATAAAGGAGAAACCTCCAGACGCCTCGCTCTCTGTCCCTCGGCCTTTTCGCCTCTGTTTTCCACGTGTGGCTTTAAAAGCAAGGGGATTCGCTAGAACAAGAACTTGCCCCGTTTTCCCGTCTGGAGGGGACGTGAGTAATGGACTTTTCCATGAAGTTGTTTTTCCTGGACGTGGCCTACTGCTCCGACTGCTATAACATGTGATCCTGAGAGACCTTAAATAAACCCCAAACGGTCCTTATCGGTCAGCCGTGCCGTCCCAGTTTCTAGTAAATTATGAATTAATTTTCTGTATTGGGGGCTCTTCTTTTTAAACAGAAGCCCTATTCATTCCAAACATTCGCTGAAAGCCTTCCATCCCTGCACGGCTGGTGGAACCCTAAACAAAGCAGAAAGGGCCCTGAGTCCTGACCCCCGTAATTCCCAGGCTGGCTTCCCTTGACCTGCCTGAGCCCAGAGGCTCATGCCCACCAACCCATGCCCGTAGGTCTTACCCTCAGCTGAAATGATCCTGTTCATTAATGTAGTTTTTTATTATTCTCTCTCTCTCTCTCTCTCTCTCTCTCTCTCTCTCTCACACACACACACACACACACACACACACACACACACACACACGCTGTCTCCTGTTTACCACTACACCCTGACGTGGCCCTGGGCCTAGGCAGACTGGCAAGAGTACATAATTTGAAGGACTTTGCAAAAATAAAAAATGCAGGCTCCTTTGTTCAAAATTATTAAACGTTTTGGCCCAGCAGAACATTCAACCAAACACAGGGTCCTTCTGAGCAGGGCTTCCTGTGCTGACTGCCCAGGTCACATGCCCATCAAGCTGGCCCTGGAGCCTGGCACCTAAGGAACAAAGAACAAATTGCATCAGTTTTGACTCAACAGTGAACTCATATGTTGCTGTGGAACAGCTTCATAGCGTTTTTAATGACTGTGACCTCTAGTGAGTAGATCGCCAGGCCTTTCTACCAAGGCACTTTGGTGTAGCCTTAATCCTCCAGCCTTTAGGTGCTGAGAGCTTAATCATTTCCACCCCCAAGGAACTCCTGGCCCTTAGTAGTATCCCCCTAAGATAGTTGTTGGGATTAATACAAATCTAAGGACCCATATCAGATATCCAAGGAGCTGTGACATATATAGAGAGTGTACAATATGAAGACCAGAAATGAGCATGTGTGTGGAAGGAATGAATAATGCCAGGTTGACTGTGGGTGAGAGTTACGAAGATCCCTCTCCTTCCCTTGAGGAGCTCTGAGACAGGCTGCCAATCTGTTGAGTGTCGGGACCAACACCCTTCTGCTTGAACTTCCCTTGCCAGGTATCTGGGCATATTGGATGCCCAGTGAATATCTGAACTGGACATCTAGAGCAGCAGTTCTCAACCTGTGGGTGGCGACCCCTCTGGGGGTCGAACGATCCTTTCACAGGGTCACCTAAGACCATCGGAAAACACATATTCCCAGTGGCCTTAGGAACCCAGACACTGCTCCTCTGACTCCAGGCGGGTCTGCCCACAGGCAGATACGCCCACATACAAGTACCCGGCGTGAAGACTCTTACCCATGCTACACCATGCTTCAAGACAAAATTTCATTTATTTGTCATTAGAAATAAATATTTCACAATATATAATTACATATTGTTTTTGTGATTAATCACTATGCTTTGATTATGTTCAATTTATAACAATGAAAATGCATCCTGCATATCAGATATTTACATGACGATTCATAACAGTAGCAAAATTACAGTTATGAAGTAGCAACGAAAGTAATTTTATGATTGGGGTCACCACAACATGAGGAACTGTATTAAAGGGTCGTGGCATCAGGAAGGTTGAGAACCACGGATCTAGAGGCTGAATCAGAGAAACAAAGAGTTCTGAAAGAAATATGCCCGTCTTTAGTGCAAACCTAACTGCTTTTAGGAGGGGCTGAGCAGTTGTCAAGTTTGGTCTCTTGGTTTATGGGAAATGGTTCAGTGTTCTACTCAGCTATTAGGGTTTGGAAAACTGTGATGTGCTGCCTGTGTTGGGATTTTATGATGTGTCTGGCATTTCAAGTGTCCTGTGATAAAAAAAAATGATAGATTTATGAGGGATGTAAAGCCTCTCATAAAGGTTCCTGAGGCTCTGTATTCCATTAGGAGTCCCTGGGTGGTGCAAACAGTGAACACGCTGTTCTGCTCATCAAAATGTCAGAGGTTCAAGTGCACCCAGAGACGCCTTAGAAGGAAGCCCAGAAGCCCTGGCAATCGCTCCGGAAGTTCACAGCCTTGAGCCACTGTGCAGCAGTTCCGTTCACATGGCATGGACTCACCGTGAGTCAGAATCGACTCGATGGCAACTAGCAACTCCGTATTACCCCCCGGTTCTCCCACCACAGCCTCTTCCCTTCCGCCTATGTGGTTCTAGCTATCCTACTTTTTGCACCTCCAGATGTGATGCCTCCCCGGAAACCTCACTGGTGGACAATTTTTGCCATATCCCATTCATCCTGTAAGTCCCTCTGCACCATATCCCCAACACAACAACAACCTCCTACTAAATGCCTTTCAAAGTGATGCGTAAGTAGGCTGTTTGTTCACATATCCAATTGTGAGGTCACCTGCCCACAATTACTATCATCTTGATTAAATCCGTTGTCACCTTTTCTAGTGATTGCATCACATGTACTTAAGAAGCATCTAAACTTGGCATTGATGGAGATTGTTTCTGGCTATCTGTCTTCCCCAGGCAGTACACTGTGGTTCAAAGTAATTAGAGTCTTTGGAAGGACATGGGATAAAAACACTCCCTCACTTTGGAGGGACATTTGGTGCAGGGGGGCAGGGTGCTGCTGATAGAAACCATCACTCTCTATGAGGTGCCTATGGTAGTAAATTAAATTTTTTTAATTGCCATCACACCATTGCTGAAGACAAAATGGGTGCACAAGCAAATGTGGTGAAGAAAGCTGATGGTGCCCAGCTATCAAAAGATATAGCATCTGGGGTCTTAAAGGCTTGAAGTTCAATAAGCACCCATCTAACAGAGAAGCAGCAAGTCCACATGGAAGAAGCACACCAGCCTGTGCAATCATGAGGTGTCAATGGGATCAGGTAACAGGCATCAAAAGACCCAAAACAAACAAACAAAAACATATTATTGAGACAAGGGTGGGGGTTCAGAGCAGATACCCAAAACCCATCTGTAGACAATGGGACATCCCCTCACAGAAGGGTCACAAGGAAGGAAGGAATCACCCATGCTGCAGTATAGCACTGATAAAATACACAATGTTCCTCTGGTTCCTTGAGTCTTCCTCACCCCCCACTATCATGACCCCAGTCCTGCCTTTCACTGCAGGATAGGCCTACCAGAGCACGCACATAGGAACAGATAAGAGCTCACGACACACGGAATCCAGGTCAGAAAAACCCTGCAGGAATAGAAGTGTGATGGCAGTACCAGGAGGGTAGGGGGAAAGTGGGGTGAAGAGGGAAGAACTGATCGCAATGATCAACTCATAACCACCTCCCCTCCCCCCAGCCCCCCAGGGGGATGAACAATAGAGACCATGGGGGAAGGGAGACAGCGGTTGGTATAAGATATGATAATACAATTGATGTATGGATTTTTTTAAGAGCTGTAAGAGCCCCCAATAAAATGATTTTTTTAAAGATATGAAAATGATGATAATTTATAAGGGGTCACGAAGGTGGAAGGAGGGAGGGAAGGAAAAAGAGGAGCTGATACCAAAGACTCAAATAGAAAGTAAATGTTTAGAAAATAATGATGGCAACATATGTACAGCTATGCTTGATACAATTGATGTATGGATTGTTATAAGAGCTATAAGAGCCCCCAATAAAAATGATCTTTAAAACAAGAAACATTGCCATCAAATGGATTCCAATTTATAGCAACCCTGTAAGGCAGAGCAGAGCTGCCCAGAGTGGTCCAACGCTGTGATCCTCATGAATGCAAACTGCCACATCTTTCTCCTGCAGAACCGGCTGTTGGTTCAAGCCACTAACCTTTCCATTAGCCGTTGAGTGCTTAACTACTGTGCCACCAAGCCTCCTTATAGGAATCTCCTAATTTTGTTTCGTTAGCCTATATGTATTATCACGGTTAATTAAGGCCAAGGAAACAACTTTGAACATGATACGTGAAACCTAAATTCCTAACCCTACTTCCCTCCAGTTGTTTGTGACTCATGTTCTTAGCATGCACATCTTTACAGAGCAGGCAGCCTCATCTCTGTCCATGGAGGAGGGGCCTTTTGGTTAGCAGCTGAGCACCTCACCTCTGTACAGCGGGGGCTCTGGCATGCAGTTTCAGCCAGGCGAAGTCCTTGTATGGTACCATGCACTGCCCAGGCTTAATTCTGGCAGTGCTCTCATGATACAGGGGTTTGAACCCTCAAGTTACCAACGTGGAAATGGAAGCCCAGAGAGACTGAGCAACTTTCCTAGGGACACACAGCTGCAGGACACCAGCTTTGTTCGACTCCGGGTGTCCTTAGCCACAGCTCACACACAGAATTCTCCAGAGCTTTCTGTCTGCTTGTCTCCTTGTTGGTTTTTCAGGTGGAAATGCACAGAGCCGTGTCATCGTTCAGATTTGATTGCTTTAAAAAGGGATTTCTTTATGAATGCATAAAAATTCACAAAATCAACAGATGAATTGAGTCAAAGAGGCCCTCCTGGATTCTGCTTATTTTTTTCTATGCTTCACCTTAAAGTGGCATGCATATTTTAATATTTCCTGTCCTCTGAGCAATTTCCATAGCAGTGGTTTTGTTCAATGCAAATACTGCAACAAAATCCTCTTCTGAGGCCCCGTCGCCCTGCTGGAGCGTCCTATCTGTGACTGCCATTACTGACGCGGCCAGTCGGACTCGGGGCCCCCACGAATTCTGGGGTGCTTTAGGCGCATAGCATCCATTGATTGCATGAGAGAGCCGTGGGTAACCAAGTTTAATGAACTCTTCTTTCTCACAGCCAGCAAACGGCCTGCCTCGTAAAGCAGGTGGGAAAACCAAGTGTGGCTTCTTAAAGGCATGGTCGTGTCCCTGAATAACTACCTACCCTAATTTTACATTATCATTAGGAAATAGTAAACAGCATTTCATCGTGGGTGTTAAATGTGTCCCAGAGAGACTTTGGCTGGCAAACAATAAAAATATTTTTAAAGCAGAAATGTTTGTTTTGTTTCTTTTCCTATTTCTCCCCTGACTCACGTTGAAAGGCTTTTGTTTCTAATCAAAGCAACAAACGGTTCGGTCATTTCCTTGAGATTATATGGCAGCGGAAGGCGTCAGGGGGTTTAGGTCCCAGCTTCCACCAGTCTGTGTTTGGACACACACACACCCCAAACCTTCATACATGTGTCCTTCGTCCTGCACGCTCTCGCCAGTCTCTTTAAATGAGCCGGGATCATGGGTCAGAGGTAAGAACAATTTTCTCTTATCATCTTCCAAACAACTGACGCTGGCAGCGCGCTTTTGCAGCTGTGACTGTCATTTTCAGAGGGACGTTTTGGACAGGTTTTCATGTTATAACTGGGTGAACTCATCTAGGGGCTAAAAAATGATCCAGAGCCCCACTGTCAGAAAACAACCCCAGAGAAGTTTGCCTTTGCGCTCGCTCGTGAGGGAACTCCTCTTGCCTCAAAGAGCCGAGCAAGCTCCAGGTCCGCGCCACAGGGAAGACCTTGGTCCCATGCGTCCAGCTCTGGGGAAGTTTTCCTGCCATGGTTGGAAATGCTAGCCTTGCCCTCTTAAGAACGCCCCCAAAGGCTGGCATTTATGTTTTACTTCAGAACTTCGGTCATTGCTGTTGAAGGGTATGGTTCCACCCCACTCTCTCCTGTCCCCTCGCCCCCAACGTTTTCTTTTAGCTTTAAAAGCAATGTTTTATTGTAAAGACTCGCAGTTGTTTACCAACAGGGAGCGGACAGTAAGCAGCCGAAGCTGTGTCGACGGCAGCTGGAGCATGCTCTCGGCCTTGCGATTGTTAATCATCTCATCAGCAAGAGGTGGGGTGGGGATGGGGGTCCTCTGTACTATGAATGTTTGGCTGCAAAGAGCCTGTGGGTCCCAGGACCCACCCAGTAATGGCCTCTCTGAAAGGACTCTGGTGTACATTGGAATTCAGTCCCAGGGGCTGGTTTGTAGTGAAGACTGTTTGTGATCAGAACTTAGCAGTGCAAGGTAGATGCCTCGGAAAAGCCATGTATGGTCATGTCTATCAATTAATTAAGAGCACTTTAATGATTTTGCAGAGGAAACCTTACATCCTTAGTAAAGGGAAACTCTGTGTGTGTGTGTGTGTGTGTGTGTGTGTGTGTGTGTGTGTGTGTGTTTCCTACCTTGTAATGGGGTCTGGTAAACTCATTAAATCTAGTTCCATCTGTCCTTTTCTCTCTGATAAATGTTGGAAATGGGGGAGAAGAGGAAGGTGTGGGTAGCGCTCCGCTCCGAGAGCAGAGGAAATTGTCTCATGCCGGAGACTGCAAAGCTCTCGGGGAGAGAAGGAAGTCTGGAGGAAGCGAGCTGAGCGGGGCTGGAGAGAGAAGATGGACGTCAAGGAAATAAATCTGTTCCAGTCGGGGTTGGGATTGGAATAGCGCCCCGTGCCAAACATAACACCCCAGATGGCTTTAGAAATGAAGCGCCTGTAACTCAGTCCTGTCGGACATCTGATGCTCCGAGGGAAAGAGAAGGAGCATGATCTTGCCCTCAGTGTAGACCTCTGATTTAGATAGAGCGATGTCATGGTGACAAAAAGACCCCCAATTGCCCTCAAGTGTGTTCTGACTCATAGTGACCCCCTCTCCCCCACCTCCCCAGGGTTTTCAATGGGTAATGCTTTGGATGTAGATCATGAGCCCTTTCTACCGCTGGGTGGACTGGGACTGCTAACCGGTCAGTTAGCAGCTGAGTGCCTCTACCGTACCCAGGGAAGAGGTAATGCAGAAGGGCACCCTGGGGGTGTGGTGGGTTTCACATCCGCTGCTAACTGCAGGGTCAGTAGTTTCACATAGCAGTGCTCCAAGAGAGAAAGACAAGGCTGTCTACTCATTTACCCCCAGGGGCAGGCCAATTGTGTCCTATAAGTCAAAATCAACTCAGTGGCAGTAAATATGGCGTTTTGGAGATCCCCCCTGGTGGCCAGGACCTCCCATGAGATGATGCTGTTTGTAAGCTTCAGACCAGGAAGCCTCCGTAGAGAAGTGAGACCATTTAATACAGCCTTTGGAGAAGGAGAAACTGCACCTCCTCCCAGAGCATCTCACATATTCCCCCGTGTAAAGTACTGTGAACAAGTCGGCACGTTGTCCTTCTTCTCTCAAAAGGAAAAGCTCTGTACTTTAACGCCATCCTTTCTTGCAGATGTGTTGTTCAGCTTTCTGATCAGAAGCTGATGTTCCACGGTGTAGACTCTCTTTCTGGAGGGGCAGAAAAGCACCGCGGACAAAAGAGAGCCAGATGCCCAGTCTGACTCTGCCCACTCTGCCTATTCACTCCCCAGTCTTCCTTTCGCCGTGGAAGTTGAAGACGAGGCTTCTTTTCATTTTGAAATGCTTTTACTAGAAATTACTGATGCCCAGATCACTTTAATCTGTATCTCTCCTCCCTCTGGTCCTCCTCCTCTCCTTTTCCTCTCTTCCATTCCTTCCCTCCTCCCTTCTTCCTTAGCACGTTGTTTCAGAAAGGAATGCAGCTGGGGGGAGGGGGCTTTCAGGGCTTCACTGTCTGGAGGTCCATTGACCATGTGGAATAGGAGGGAACTTCTTAGTAAGACAAAGTTGGACATGGAGAAATTGTTACAACCACTAACTGGGATCAGACATAAGAACATTCTCGAGTGTGGATTTCAGACCTTGTGGTGGGTGAATGGATACACTTCTGCTCATCTTGAAATTTGACCCTGCTCCTTGGATAACAAATTCTTCAAAAAACCAACACATATGTAGGGCGTGTGTCTTGTGCCAACATCGTGACAGGCTTCTACATAGGAAAGTGAACGAACGGCACCCGCTGCGTTGGGAGTGTGCAAATCAGAGTTCTCCAGTGGCTCTGTAGCTCACAGAAGCTTGATGTAGGAGTGTATGGATATTGCCATTAACTTACTGCCAGTAGCGAAATTTAGGAAAACCGGTGATTGAGTCAATCTCCACTCATGACCACCCCATGGGTATCCAAGTAGAACTGTGCCCCACAGGGCTTCCAGGGGCTAATTTCCCCCAAAAACTGATTGCCAGGCCTTTCTTCTAAGGCACCTATGGATGGACTTGAACCCCAAACTTTTTAATTAGTAACTGAGTATGTGAACCATTTGTGCCACCGGGGACTAGTGAAGTTTGTTGTTTGTTAGTGCTGTCAGATCACAGGGACCCTGTGTACAACTGAGATATTGCCCAGTCTTACCCGATCCACTACCCGATAATCAGTGTATGTGTGGGCCCATTGTTGCAGCCCCTGTATCACTCCCTGTCATCAAGGGTCTTTCCTTTCTGAGTAACTTTATTTATCTTGTGGAATCATAATTTTGGAGATAGGCTATTTATAAGCAAATCCTTAAATCCATTAAAGAAGTCCAGGTGGTCAGAAATCTAAAGTATTAGGACCTGAAGGGCTCCGAGATCGAGATCGCTCCCGACTGCGTCTGCAGCACCTGATTGCAGACGTCTCCCCCCACCCATTTTTAGAGTCGTTTTATTTATTTATCTATTTATTTAGTCATCCTCACTTTTTATTTACAAATAATTTTATAGGAGACTCTTACAGTTCTTATTACAATCCATACATCCATTGCGTCAAGTACATTTGTACATATGTTGCCATCATAATTTTCAAAACATTTTCTTTCTACTTGAGCCCAGCTCCTCAATTTTCCTTCCCTCCCCCACCCCCACCCTCGTGAACCCTTGATGAATTATAAATTATTATTGTTTTCATATCTTGCACCATCCTCTCTCTCCCTTCACCCACTTTTCTGTTGTCCATCCCCCTGGTAGGGGGTTATATATCAATCCTTGTGATCAATTCCCCCTTCCTCCCGCTTCTCCCCCCACCTTCCCTCTACACTCATGGTATCACTACTCCCATTACTGTTCCTGGGGGGTTTAATCTTTCCTGGATTCCATGTGCTGAGTGCTCTTATCTGTACCAGTATACATGCTCTGGTCTAGCCGGGTTTGTAAGGGATAACTGGGGTCATGATAGTGTGGGAAGGAAACATTAAAGAACTAGAACAATGTTGTGTGTTTCCTCAGTGCAATACTGCACTCTGGCTGATTCTTCCCTTCCTTGTGACCCTTCTGTGAGGGGATATCCTACTGTCTACATATGGACTTTGGGTCTCCACTTCAACCCCACTCATTCACATCGGTATGATTGTTTTGGGTCTTCTGATACCTGATCCTATGGACACCTCATGATCACACAGGCTGGTGTACTTCTTCCATGTGGGCTTTGTTGCTTCCCTGTTATATGGCTGCTTGTTTAACTGCAAGTCTTTAAGACCCCAGACGTTATATCTTTTAGTAGCCAGGCACCATCAGCTTTCTTCACCACATTTGCTTATGCACCCATTTTGTCTTCAGCGATGGTGTTGGGAAGGTGAGCGTCACATAATTCCAGGTTATTAGAATGAAGTGTTCTTGCATTGAGGAAGTACTTGAGTAGAGGCCCAGCGTCCATCTGCTTCCTTAATATTTAACATATAAATATATGTACATAGAGCTATTTCCCTATCATTATATATTAATAATTTTACATCTGTAGATCCCTATATTTATACCTATATAAATGTCTTTTGCCTCCTAGTTCTTTCTTATATTTCCTTTTACCTTTCTCCTGTCCCACTGTCATGTTCAACTTTCATTCAACTCTCAGTAATTCCTCTCAGCTTCATTGCCCTTGCTCAACCCCCACTCGACATACCACACCCTCCTCACCATTGATTTTAGATCTCTGGTTGTTCCCTTGTCCCTGGGTTCATCGGCTCCCCCACCTCAACCTTTCCCTTGCCACCCCCAAACCATCGGTCCTATTGTTTTCTCCTCGGGATTGTTTATCTTGCCTATCTTATGTAGATAGACAGGAAAAAAGAAGAAGAAAGGCACCTATAAATAGTTCCAGGTCTGTCTGTTTTCCATTCAAGTCTGATGAGGTGCCAAGCCCTGCCTTCCTTGTCTGAAGTCTATTTTGGGGATTCCTTGGGGTCATTGTTGCTTTGCTCCCTTTGCTGCTCTGTTGTGCTCCCTTCCTGTTTCACTCCGGTGTGGGGCAGTCAGACCGGGCACAATTTCCACACTCTGTCTCCGGTGCTGTCCCTTACAGCACTGTGCGTCAGTGAGGGGATGCTGTGTCTCATGGTGGGACTGGCTCTATGGACCTCTCCATGTCTTGGCTGCTCCAAGCAGGAATGTTGTCCTCAAGGCTTGGTGGGCCAGGATGTGGTTCGTTCTCTCTCTTTCTCTCTCTCTCTTAGTTTGTTCCCATGTGGTCTGCCACTCTCCTAGGGCTGTATATTTAGTGGTGTCCTCTGTAGTGCAAACTTCTGGGGAGAGGGTCGACCTAGCTGGGATCGGGGCCAGTCCACAGACCTCTGTGTTCGTTCGCTGCTTCATGCTGGTCTGTTGAAGCGTCGTGTTTTTTAATGACCCTCTACTTTATCAAGCATGAGGATGTCCTTCTCCAAGGATTGGTGCCTCCTGACAACATGCCCAAAGTACATGACCTGGAGTTCTGGTACAGTACGTGGGGTACTGTGGGGTACAAGTGGGGCTGCCGATCTTACCGTCATTGGTTCAAATATACCAGCGAGCCCACAAGAAAAAGGCGAAACTACCTGCTCCCAGAAGGTCCTCTGTCTTGGAAACTCCACATAGGGCCAGTCGGAGTTGCAATCAACTTGACGGCGGTGGGTTTTGCCCACATGAAAGCTCCAGAGAGCGAGTGACATGCATTTGCAGTGTTTCCTGTCTTAGCATGTAAACCCTGACTTTGCCACCTACGAACTAAGTAACCCTCTCTTGAGTTTCTAATGGGAATAATAACCACTCCCTTCTGAGGTTGTTAGGAGGGAGCAACTGGTTGCTGTTGCTGTTGTTGTTGTTGAAATGAGAGCGAATGTCTGCTCCTGAAGAAGAACTTAACAAATGACTAAACCCAAACCAGACTCACGGCCTTCAAGTCTATTCCAGCTCACGGCGACCTATATAGGGTTTCCAAGATTATCAATCTTTATCGGAGCAAACAGTCTCATTGTTCTCCCTTCAAACAGCTGGTGGATTTGAACCAAAGACTTTATGGTTAGCAACCCAATGCCTAACCCACCGCTCCACCAAACCAAAAACCAAACTCACTGCCATTGAGTCAATTCTGATTCATCGTGATCCTCTAGGAGAGGGGAGCACTACCACTGTGGGTCTCCAAGACTGTGGCTCTTCACAGAGGTCGTAAGAGTGTCCTCAATACTCTATCCAGAGACAGCAAAGACAGTGATATCATGAAGGGTTTGGGATACCATCAGAAGATTGAGTGTTTCTTTATAATGAGTGGGTCGTTTTTCCTAATGCCCTAAGTGTTTGTGATTGCCAGAATACAAACGGTTGTTCCTTCCTGAGCCTCGGGCCGCTCTCTTCGGCCTGCTTTCATTTCAGACACACGTGGTCACTTGACCCCACAGACACCCGTCTGGATTTCACTGGGCACAAGTTCACAAATACAGAATCACCATCCTTCCGTTGTAAACTTTGGGCTTCAGCTTGAGACCAGGTGTTTGTCTATTTAAGGGGGTGTTTCTATGCCCTTCTAGGCTGTGGGCCCAGGGGACATCTAATTAAAGTTGTAGAAAGTATTTCCAGAAAAATTCTGATTGCTTCTTGCTTATATGTGGGAGGCAGGGTGTTCCGAGTCCCTCTCACCTCAGCAATACACCTGGGAGAGTCCCATGTAGCCCAATGTAAACACTAAGGTGGGAAATTAACGCTGTGTTAGGGAAATGTGTTGGCCTTTCGGATGCTCCAGAAACGTCTTTTTTTCCCTGAATTCTTGAGCCTCTAATCCTAGTCTACTCTGTTGGACTAGTGAAGCGTCCTGGGATTTACCTGGACTTTATAGATCGTATTTAGAACCCAGAAGAGCGTCTTGCCACGTCCCCGTTCTACAGCTATTGTCAGCTCTCCCTTGGGAGCAGGAGTCATGCCTTGAGCAGGAGCCAGGGGGGCGGGGAGGCGGGTTTCCTCTTGGTACTTGGCCTTGTGTTGAGTGGAGAGTGAGGTCACGCTAGTGGGACCTGAAAATAATTGTTCTGTTCGCCACTCGAGCCGCCATCTGGCTTTAGAGGGTTCGTTCGTGACTCTGCAGAGTCCACTGCAAGCGCTGCCTTTGAGTGCGAGGAAGACGAGTTTGTGCCCAGTAACTGCACGTCTCCAGTGCCCACCTCCTGCTGCAAGCATTCGCCTCTGTCTTACTTTGCATATTCCCTTTTTCTTCTTCTTATAAGAAGTTATGATTGACCCAGGATACTTTTAAATGCTTTAGCTAAGTGGGCAGTACATTGTTTTCCCAGTTTTTTGTATAGCGAATATGCGATGTACTC
>NW_022103928.1:10374494-10390570 GCF_000313985.2 Echinops telfairi
TGCATAATGACTTCTATGAAAGGAAGACTTGTAATGTAGGGTTTCAAGCATAGACTGGTTTAACTAAGCTCTTTCCGTGACTCCTTCGGTCTTGGCACGGAAAGAGATCCTACAGAGAAAGCAAGCCAGTGTGGCTGTAGCCCAAGAGAAATACACATGGAAGGAAAGGCAGGCACCTGGCAATGCAAAGCTTAGTGGGCTGCATCAGAGGATGGGGTATTTTTCTGATTGAATTAGGTCAGCTTTGTGATTAAACCCCTCCATCATGAAGATCCTCACATGCCTATGATATAAAGACATTGAGAGAGATTCTCCTGAATAGAATAGGTTATTTAAAATTAACTTTGTGTGTGTGTGTGTGTGTGTGTGTTTAGATGGCTAGACAGATAGATAAACAGACAGACAGAACTCACTGCCATCCAGCTGATTCCTACTCACAGCAACCCTGAATAGGTTTACAAGATTGAAAATCTTTACAGGAGCAGACGGCCTCATCTTTGTCCCGCAGAGCAGCTGGTGAGTTTGAACTGCCAATCTTGAGGTTAACAGCCCAATGCCTATGGCAGAGCACCACCAGAACTCCTCAGGTATGAGGCATGGAGGCAGGCTGGTTTGGTGGTATTTTATCTGCTTCACATCCATGTTCCATTGATGGCTCTCCCAGACAGAATGTGTTCTGCCCTTGGTAGGGGTAGTGGCCTGGGGCGAGGGGAGGAGCTGCAGAAATAGATCGTTCTCAAAGGCCTGTGTAGCCTTGTGGCACGCTTGCAGTCGTTATCATTTATATGGCCAATAGTGAATGCCAGGCTCTCCCCTCTCCGCCTCACAACTGTATGAGACAGTACTCTTGTGGTACCACATTTTTCAGATAAAGAAACCCACTTAGTGGGTAAAATGACTTGCCTAAGGTCCTCCTGGCTAATAGAGGGGGAGGGGGCCAGTGCCTGCATATAATTTACATGACACCCAAGTCCATGCCCCTCATCCGATCTTGTTTCCCGTGACGGGTCCTATATATTTTTTACAGTTGTGAAATTAGTAACAGAACTGGTCTTACGTTCTGTTTTTGAATTAGGTTGCCTTTTCCAGCCAACTGTTATATCTTGTCGGAGAAAGAAAGGAAGGAAGGAAGCTCAGTAAAAGACCACGAGCTTTCGCCACAGCCTAGTCCACCCTACAAACAAGTTGGAGATTTACCAGTCCACAAATATTAAATTTTTTTTTGCCAGCCCCCTAGCCAGACTGGGAACACTGACGTAAGCAGAGGGAGCTGGGTGGTAAGGAAAGGGGGAAACCTGCGTTTGTTTAGGTGCCAGCCAGGAGTTGTTTAGAAAAAGTTATCATTCTATCCTCAAGACAGCTTTTAGTGAGGACCTCAAAAATATGCATTTTTATTCACTGGGAGGCAGAAACAAATTGAAGCCAACAGAATGGACAACGTTTAGTGTGATGCAAATATGATTATATGATCAGAAGAAAGAGATGATACATCAGAGTAATATCCAGCCATGTAAATATCAGGGGCCCAGGTGGCACTATCAGGTAAGCGTTAGACTGCTAACCACAAGGTCAGTGGTTAGAATCCACCCAGTGTCAGTGGGTTGGGCTCCTGGGGTAGATTAGAAAAAGAAAAGAAGTCCTGATCACCCTCAGTGCCATTGTGGTTGATAACTTACCTTTGTGTTGTTTGTGGAAGAAGGATTTTCCCAAAGAATAAAATGGAAGATGCTACAAGTATTTCTGATTCTCAGCCAGTTTATCTGTGGAAATCTGGAGATGACATGAGGAGCCCTGGTGAGGTATAGGGTTAAGCATTGGGCTGCTAACCACAATGTCACTGGTTCGAACCCCACCACCTGTTCTGTCTGCTCCTTTAAAGTAATAAAACGATTAAAAAATAAAAATTAAAAAATAAAGTGAGCCCTGGTAGCCTAGTGGTTAGGAGTTGGGCTGCTAACCACAAGATCCGAAGTTTGACACCACCAGCTTCTCTGGGAGAGAAAGATGAGGCTTTCTACTCCCGTAAAGAGATCTAGTCTCAGAAACCCACAAGGACAGCCCTATCCTACCCTCTAGGATTACCATGAGCTGGGTGGATTTGATGGCAGTGAGTTTGGTTTGACTCCTACAAAGATTTAAAGCCTTGGAAACCCTAGGGGCAGTTTTACTTTGTCCTATAGGGTCACTGTGAGTCGACGTTGACTTCAAGGCAATGGGTTGGGTTAGGTTGGGTATGGGCCCTTATCTTCTTCCCCCACCTTCAAACCCTTGCCTTCACCCTGGGACCCACTATTCTTGTTTAAACAAATCTTTGTATATTTGTTTGTTTTTGGTAAAGATCATCCCTGCTCCAATTCATTAAGCCCTTCAGGACTCTAAAAAGGGGGCAATTGCTAGAGTAATACTTCCCAAACTGGAAAGACCCCATTATCCCCAGGGCTAGTCTACCATTCTCTTTATTTATTTGTGTGTGTGTGTGTGTGTGTTTAAATTCAGTTTAGTAAAAGGCTTTGGGGGCTAGCCAGCTGAGAAATCAATGCAGCCGTGGAAGTTCTAGTACAGCCTGGCAGAGCCCTGAAAGCACATTTGGGGTCTGGGACTGCTGCATTCTCTGCACAGGTCTGATTCAGTGTCATGGACGCCTTCCTGCTGCCCAGTGCACGGGGCCAGGCACTCCATACTAGAGCTGCCTTCAAATCGTTTTCTTTGGTCTTGTGTTGCTTAATCTCACTGGTGAGTAGACGCCCTTGTCAGGGCCAGAGGATGGTTTGGGACAGTAGAAGGAGCCGGTCCACTTCAGGAGTCTGGCCCCGTCCAGCTGGGTGGCCACAGAGGACTCACAGCCCATCTGTGGGCCTCAATTGTTTGTGTAAAGTGGGAACACACACTTCGGGCGTGTAAAGACGCATTGTAAAGTTCAAAGGAGGGGGTGGAGGGGAAAGCACTTTGAACAGCAAGGTGATATTATTGTTAAGTGGAGTACCTCAGTCAAGGTTGTAACTGCCCAGTGGCTACGTGCTCATTTTTCTTCTGCAGGGCTCAGGGACTGGGTAGAATCTGCTCCTCACTGGCCCGAAGTGCATCCCCCCAGAAGGCGCCTGTAGTATTGTCTGCACCACTTAGATAGAGGTGGGCAAAGGCATCTTTGGAATGTCAACCTACCTTCCAACTCCAGAGCCCAGCCTCTTGGCCATTGCACTCTGTGTAACAACTGAGTAAACACCCGTCGCCATCAAGTCTGCTCTAACTCTTGGGTGTCAGAGTTGAACTGTGCTCCTTGGCGTTTTCAGTGAACGAGTTTTCCTATGTAGATTGCCAGGCCTTTCTTCCAAGGTACCTGTGGGTCGACTAACAACTTCTCAGTTAGCAGCCAGGCACATTGACCATATCCACTCCCCAGGGACTCCTCACATTCCTCACAGTGAGTTAAACACTGCTGCTCACTGCTCCATCAGCGGTGCAAACCCACCAGCTTTTCTGCAGGAGAAAGAGGGGTTTGTCGGCTCCCATAGAGAGCCACAGTCTCCAAAGCCTGCAGGAACAGTTCTTCCCTGCCCTGTAGGACAGCTGTTAGTTGGAGTCGAGTTGACAGCAGCAATTACCCAGCGGTGTGGGGATATTGGTAGAAGTCTCACCTTCCCTCCTGGAGACCCCATTCAATTCCTGAGCAAGGGATCTTATGCACAGCCCCCTGCTTGTCTGTGTGGCTGTCATGCTGAATTATTTAACTCAGCAGAGCTTCCAGGCACTCCGGGGAAAGGCCTGGTGATTGCCTTCTGAAAATCACCCAGTGACAACACTGTTGAATCACAGCCTCTCACAGGAGTGGCACAGGACCAGGCAGTGTCTTGTTCTCATGTGTGTGTGTGTGTGTAGGGGGGTGGGGGTGGGGGGGTGCCCAGCAGCTAACAACGAGGGAAATTAAGAAGGCAGTTAAGATTGGGCAGAATTAAATAACGTTCTGACGAGTTTGCACAATCCATTGTCCAGCCTGCTGGGACCAGAAGCACCACAGGATTTGTGAATGGCCTAGACCACGCCAGCCCTTCGGCAGAAGCACTACACTGCTCCAGGCAGAGAGCACGTCTGAGAAACACGGTGGAGGCAGGGCCTCAGGGGGAGATATTTGGTTTCCTGGATACGGCATCTAGTACTGGGTGAGAGTTCCTCTCACAAGTTCATCCCTTCTGGGGAGGGCAGAACGGAACTGAGATTTGAATTGCACCAGCATAGCAGTGGGGAGAGACTTGCCGACAGGGCAAATCCCACTGGCTCAGTTCTGCCGGTGGATGAAACGGACTGGTGCTGTCAGGTCACAGAGACCTCCTAGAGCAGGGAAAAACGTGGAGTGACAGATTCCAGAATTATTCAAGCAGCCCAGCTGGTCAGAATCTGGCGATTCTTAAGAGGCACAGTGTTGCTCCATTGCCAAGGTGACATCCATAGTAGAACTAGGCAGAGGACACAGAATTGGTGCAGAAGGAAAAGAAGGGAATTCCACCCATGTGTTTGTTCATTCCACATGTTTACGGAGGTCTATGCTGGGCTAAAGAAGCCTTGGCGGCACAACAGTTAAGCGCTTGACTGCTGAGCGAGAGGTTGGTGGTTTGGACCCACCCAGCCTCTCCACTGGAGAAAGCCAACCCGAACCAAACCCACTGCCATGGAATCAATTCCGACTCAGAACGACCCTGTAGGACAAGGCAAAACTGCCCCCTGTGGGCTTCTGAGATCGTGATTCTTTGGGGGAGTAGAAAGCCTCATCTTTCTCCCACAGAGCAACTAGTTGTTTCAAACTGTTGACCTTGGGGTTACCAGTCCAGTGTGTTAGCAACCCACCATGCTACCAGGGCTCAAGGTCATTCTACTCCAACAAATGGGGTTGCTATCACTGAAGATCGGCTGGACCGCACCTGGCAGTTCCAACAATGGACTAGGTAGAAAAGCACCAGTAAAAACAGCGCATGTTTCCCCTGGTGGGGCTTACCCTCCAGTGACAAAAGAGGAGGATATGAGAACCGCAGTTCTGGGTCAAGGGGACCTGGACAGTGAGCTGGCTCATGGGGGAGTTTGGAAGTATGCTTTTAAATCATAAGTCACTTGGCACGCAGTGCTCAGCTTGCCTAACTCTGTGACAAGTATTCACGAGCACAAGAACCCTGTTGGGCTCTGGGGGGTGAGGGGGTGGGAAGGTCTCATCAGAAAATAAAAACCCTTGTTGGCAAGTAGAATTAGCCCCATCTTAGAGAGTCTTAAAAAATGAGGTCTGTAAAAATCAAGCAAGCAGGGTTTTGACTCCAGTTCTTTCTGGACCCAGAGCCTCAGTTCTCGCATCTTTATCACGCGGTCTTCTCACAAGCCTGATATAACTTCAAAGCCAGTGTTGTCTGCGTCACATTTGCCCCAAGACCAGCTTCTCCCACCCAACTTCTCCAGTGGCATGCTAGTATCAAACAAATGGCTCTTATGGGAAGTGGGGTGCGGGCAAAGAGAGCTCTGGCTTGTAGCATTTGGTGATTTGTAGCACTTGCGATTCCTGTGGTATAAATACTCTCACCCTGGCCAATTTCATGCCACCAGCATGCCATCACTACACTGGAAAGATGGATCTTAGCACAGGATTAAACAGCGTCACAACCATGTAGAGTCAAGAGGTATAACTAATCACAAGGGTAGAGATTATCTTAAAGTCTTTAGAAAGTGATGAGTTCTGAGCATATACTACCTTTCTAAGGCAAATGGAATGGTAATCATGGATGGTTTCATTCTTAAGGCTGCTTGGGCTTGGGACTGAAATAACCCACTCTCCTGGGTGGTGAGTCCCAGCACACGCCCCTACTCTCTCTTAAGGGACTCTTCCTTCTGGCTGTCTCCTCTCAGGCTTTACTCTCTTCCTTTATGCCTGTCTCCTCCGTAGCCGGTGGTCTTATTTTGTTGTTAGCTTGACTCCTGCGTTAGCTTCAAAAAGGATCTGAATCCCACTTGAAGGCACCGCCTATGTTAGGAGACAAGGAAATAGCACGCAAGATTAGAAGTTGTTGGGTTGACAGGGGATGTTTAAACTCTGACAATTAGGTGATCTTAGATTCTAGGGTTGAGTATTTTTTCTCTGTGTTCCCAGATGAGTCTCACGTTTCTATTTTCACTATTTGACAGTGCTTTTCCTAAATCTCCTACCCAGTCTGACATTCCAACCAGCCAATGGAGTCCCTGGATGGTGTTTGGTTGCTAATCAAAAGGTTTGAGGTTCAAATCCACCCAATGGGTACCTCAGAAGAAAGTCCTGGCAATCTACCTCCAAAAAAATCAGTCCCTAAAAACCCTATGGAGCAAAGTCTACTCAAAATCCATTCAGACTCGATGGCTACTGGTGCTAACCAATTACAGAGAGTAGGACTATGAACCAAATGCATTTGCTCAACTTATAAAGCCCACAAGACCGACTTCTGACTCCACGTCTGTGTACCACACAAAGGACAACGAGACCATGGGAAGCATGAATCAGAGACCTTCTAACAGGGCTGATGAAAACGAGGAAAATACGGTTCCTGAAAATGAGTAGGTCTGGTTGATTCAGGTATTCTCATTAATTGTCATTAATTTTTAAATCTCTGGGGTAATGTGTATGGCTTCTATCTCAAACCTAGTATTTCCGGGTGTGTCCTACACTGAGTAACAGAATAGCTGTAAGTTACAAGAACTGCTGTTTATTTTTAAATCCCGTCCGGCTGGCTGGGCCTTTCTCCACTCCCCAGTGTTTGAAAGATGCGATCCCTTTGGCTCCTTCCTGCGGGGCTGGTTTTCACAGGGAGAGAGACAACTGACAGTTGGCGAAGCAGACAGTTTCCTAACCACAGGGCGTCTGCAACTTGCATAAGCACCGAAGCCAACATTTCCACTCTGCACGGCGACGGAGAACCCGACTTTGTCTAACCCGAGCTGCAGACAACGACTAAACCCCCACAGCCGGCCAGCGAAGCACTCAGCTTTCCTCAGTTGCACTTGGTGACTTCCTGTTTACAGTCTCCTTGCTTTCTCTGGTTTTGTCTTTTGTTTTTTTTCTTCTTCCTTGACGCATTGAGGCTGTACCGTAACGTCTAAAAATACAGCCTAACAACTGGCTTTAAGTCTAGAGGAACAGCAGAAATATCCTTCCAGGATTTCTGAAAATAAACATTGGACAGTCTTTCATCCGTGCCTAACACGGGGTTCTAATTGGAAGAGCGAAGTACAGACGGAATGTTTATAAAGAGAATGCTGCTTTTCCCTCTCTCTGTTTGATAACATGCAGCTCCCTCCATGAAGATGTGTCCCCTGTCACAGCCCCTTTCCTATAGCTTGAGGAGCCACTTGGAAAACTTGGCTCAGTCACTTTTTAGCTGTGGGACCAGGGCGAATGAGTCTGAGTCTCTTAGAGCCCTTGTAAAACGGAGGACAGAAGCTACTGTGGAAATCCCTGTAAATGTTCGTGTTACCCGTTGTCCACCAGTTTGTTGTACTGTGGTGAATTCGCATGACGCCATGATGCTGGAAATGATTTCAAATACCATCAGGGTTTCAGCCAACCTTCCAGACTAATACAGACTAGAAAGAAAGGCCTGGAGAGCTAGTTCCAAAAAATACCCAATAAAGCGGTGCAGGGCCAGGCAGTGCTTGTTCCGTTAGACATGGGCTTCCCACGAAGCAAACCCAACCCAGCAACCCGGAACAGCAACAAGAAGCTTGCCTGATGAGGCACAGCCTTAGTGGAGGCTCACTTCCATTTCATGTTGGTGAGCACGTACGATGAAACCGCCGTCAGCTGAGGTATGTAATCTCTGTCCCCCAATGGGGGGCATATGGACAGCTGAAAATGGTGGCTTTGAGTTGGTCTGTTGATCATCACCAAGCAATCAGAAGAGGATGCGTCTTCATCCCCTGGGTTGACAGCTCTCTCCAGAGCTAACTGGTGGGTTGGCTTTAAATTTAAAATTTAAATTTAATGATCCAGAAGAAATTCCTTTTCCTTGAGGGAAAAAAAAAAAAGCCATTTAACTAAATTAAAATAACTTTACAAGCTGGTTTTCTTAACAAAGTCATGTAACATTAATTCTATGAACGTAACATCTAACAATGTACAGATTATTTCTGTCTGACAATGGGACTCACTGCACGAGAGTGTGACGTGAAGCTGACAATGTTCGTGAACACCGTAACGTGTAAGGTGTGTTACTGGTGCTGCTGGGGACACTGGCAAGTCCGTGGTAGAATTCTGGCCTTTCATGTGGACACCCAGGTTCGATTCCTAGCCAGCGGTACCATAGTGGTCATACATTGGGCTGTGATCATAAGGCCAGCAGTTCAAAACTACCAACCACTCCGAGGGAGAAAGAAGGGATTTTCTACTCCCATAAACAGTTATAGTCTCACAAACCCACAGTGGCCCTACACCCTATGCTATAAGGGTCTCTATGAGCCAGTATTGAGTCCCTGGCAGTGAGTTTGCTTGTTTATGTTTTTGTTTGGGCCTCAGGCAGAGACGGCCTGTCGATGGATGCTTGCATTGTTGGTGTGATGCCGGGCAGGTTTCAGAGGAACGTCTAGTCTAAGATAGACTAGAAAGAAAGGCCTGGCGATTTAGTTCTAGCAATCAACCATGGTGAATCACACCAGTCTGAGCCACAGTTGATCACGGAGTGGGCAGCATTTCTTTCCAGTGTGCAGGAGTCAGGGGCCAACGCTCTGGCAGCTGAACACAACTTACCTTGTGTAGCTTCACACTGATTTTAGGGCCAGCACATTCATACACCAGACAGCGGAAGGCAAAGGAGCACGGTTATCCCACTCCATTTCCCAGGGAAGGACACGGAGATTGGGAGCGAAGCCGTGGGCTTCTGACCATCCTGTCAGTTCAGAGGCAGAGCGGGGACACAAACCACACCTGGAGACTCTAGACCCTGGGCACGCCTCCCGGACTCCCGGCTGGCTGCGTCTGCCGATGGCCTTCACCTCAGGCTTCATAAGTTGTCTGGTTCCTTTCACTCCTTGAAACCTGGCTTTTGGTTCCGCCAACCTTCTGACTAGCAAGCTATCATCTGATAAGAGATTCTCTTTTATGACGATGCCCTCTGCAGGTCATGTCCGCCCCAACTGGCTGGATTTGCTTTCCAAGTTAATGCTGGAACTGCAGAAATGACTATACACTGGCTAGCCTGCCCTGCTTGATGTCCGCACACCTCTTGCAGGACAGAGAGGGGCTTTTGGTGAATTGCTAACATCCAGGACACAGGCTTCGAGCTCTAGTGTCTCGTGGTCAACTCACTGAGATTGAGTTGACTATGATTCATAAACTCTCACTGCCATCCTATTGATGTCAACCCATAGTGACCCTATAGGACACTGTAGAACTGCCTCTGTGGGTTTCCAACATGGTAACTTTTTCCTGAGGTAGAAAGCCTCGTCTTTCTCATGAGGAATGGCTGGTGGTTTTGAACTGCTGATCTTGCGGTAGCAGCCCAACCACTACACCACCAGGGCTTCTTGTCCACTTGGTGTAGCTTGTTGTGGCAGTTACATAATCTACTGTCAATTTGAGCGAAGGGGTGGAGTCTAGCCTGTCAATCAGGTAGGCATGGCCTTCTCCTGAGGATTCTGGGAATTCCTGTCTTCCTCCCTGGAGGTGGGACACACTCTCTCTGCTTCATCTTCCTGCTGACAAGCCACATGGAGCCATGCTGATCCGAGTCAGAGCCCTGGAGCTGGAGCAACCACCTGGAGACCCACGTCAGCATTAAGATGCTTCCACTGCCACTGGATCCACAAAATGTTGAACCCACTGGCCTGTGTTCTCCCTGCACCTGGCGTCATTGCATGTGTTGCGTGAATCTGAAGAGAAATTTATAGACTGGTATCGGACATATGGGCTAATATTGGACTTAGGGACTTGATCTGGACTGGGCCAGGATATTTTCTTAATATACAATTACTCTTTGATATAAAACTCTCTCTCACACCTATATGAGTGTTTCTGGATTTATTTCTCTAGTCAACCCAGACTAACACACTTGTCAAAAGCAGTAGTCCAATGTAAGTTATTTCCATTAATTTCCTCATTTTTTTGTGCTTCCCAGAGAAGCAGTGAATCTTGCACATGGTCAGAACCCAAACCCTTTACCAGTTAATCACCCAAGTTGTAAAGTTTGTTATCTGAAAAGATTTTATGCATCAAACAGTTAACTGTCTGTTGACTCTCACCTTCTAAAGCTGTTGTGTCTTCGTTTGGCCCGTTGAGTCGATTCGCCTCGTGAAGAACTCATGTAAGTGAGTTGAACTGACCCCAGGCTGTCAAGGTGGTGGTCTCTATGGGAGCCGAGTATCAAGGCCTTTTCTCCAGATGAGCCGCCGGGTGGTTTGAACTGTGGCTCGAAATGCTCGTGCCTCTATCTAGATGAGTGATTCTAAATACGCCACCCTTCTGGGCCACTTGACAATGTCTGGAGACGTACTTCGTTGTCTAATCTAATGGAGAAAGTGGTCAGGGATACTGCTTAGCAATATCCAGTACACAGGACAGCCCCCCACAGCCAAGAGTTATCCAGTCCCAAATGTCCACAGTGTCCCTAGAAATGGGGAAATGCTACTCTGAAACAAGCACTAGATGGTGCCGCCAACCTCCTCAGTCTCATTCGCTGATAGGTATTAGTATCTAGACCTGTGCTGAGGAGCCCTGGTGGTCATGTGTTGGGCTGTGATCTTAAAGGTCAGCGGTTCAAAACCACCAGCTGCTCCATAGGATAAACATGAGGCTTTCTATTCCCATAACCAGTTACAGTCTCAGAAACCGACAGGGGCAGTTCTGCCCTGTCCTTTGGGGCCACCATGGGTCAGAATCGACTCTCTGGCACTGAATTTGATTTGGTTTTTGGAGAACTGTGCTTGCTCCCCATTTAATCAGCATTTTTGCTCAGCATTAGCAGACTGCTTGAATGGGCACAAAGTCCAGAGCTTTTCTGTGTTGAATTCATTGAGTTGTGTGTTAGACAACATCATGATAAGCCCTGAGTCAGGTCCAAGAAGTCGCATAACTGATAAACACTGTCCTGTACCTAGACTGTTGACCTAACATGCCAGCATCAGCGACCCAGCCCCGGAGATGGATGCCGTCCTGACCGCTCGGTGACCATATGTATCAGGACAGACAGACAGTTTTTAACAGCCGCTCGGGTTTCTCCGTGAGAAGCCAAGAGCTAGCCAATGAATGACAATTGCATACACTGGCTACTTTTCTGGTCTTGCCCTCCTAGATAGAAGCCTGAACCAAACAGATCTCTTATTGGTGAATCAAGAGGTAATTTCCCCCTTCCCCCCATGCCTAAACTCCATGTGATTTTACTATGTGGCATGCATGACGAAGCTTCAGAAAGCTTGTGGGAAAAATAAAATGGAAAGATTCTATCATTTTTCCATGAACTTTTTGACTCCCCCTCATTTAATAGGGCAAGTGCCTTATAAGGGAAGTAGACGTGCCTCGTAGCAGTTAAGCGCGTGGACTCTGGAGTCAGCATGGCTGGCTCATCATCTTACTCCGCTTCTTCACTGTACGCCCTTGAGTTAAGGAACCAGTCATTTCCCTTCTCCAAGCCTCAGTTTTCTCATCCAGGAACTGAAAGGAATACCAGGGTCAACTTCAAAGGGGGATGAAAGCAGGGTTCAGCAGCCATTACATCTGGTTAGCATTTCTTCTAAGACAGATGACTATGTTGAGCAGAGGCCTGCTACTTTGTCTTTAGCAGCTGACTTCTCTCTCTCCTTTATCCCTGCCCCCTTTTCCTTTCATCCATTGCTTCTTGCACGCTACCTACAACCAGCATCTCCTGCTGTGTCTCACCTCCCTTTTCAGCATCCAGTGATCCTCCGAGGGGCGCACTTGATCCTACACCTGAAGCTCTCCCCCCACATTCTACCAGAAAGACTTCTGGCGAGTTCCTTCCTTGTCCTGGCTGCGCATTTGTCATCTGTGAACTCCAAATAGGGACCCTAGGGTTGATTTCACCATGGACACGGTCCATGGGAAACACTTCACACACACACGGCACAGAGTGAGCTGCTGAGAAAAGTTAGAAGGTAGAGTATGCGTACTGACGAGACGTTGTGAAGATGTTATGTTGGGAGGGTGGGCAACGTCGCAGAGGAGCATCACGCCCAGCTGACTGGCTTCGGGGACATCTGTGTCAGTCTAGGCCAGGCTCTGTACCGACTGTCAATGGCTCATATTCAGTCAACACCCGGAGGTGACATAAAGGCGCCCTGTTTAGTGGGAGTTGACATCATTTGGGTGAAATATAAAACTCTGTCCACTCAATAGATCCCAGAATAAGAACGTCCTAGATACATGCCTCCTGCCTCTTTCCGTTTCCTGCAGAATGTCCCATCTGATGAGGTGTTTAATAGCACACCTTGTTCCCTCGGTGGAAAGCTTGTTTTTGTCAGTCCAACTGGACTAAATCTTGGGAGGTATTTGGGACGTCTCACTTGGTTTATGCTCTGTGAAGTTGAATCATTTCTGAATTTATTGCAAAATCAGCTGTGTCTAGGTTCCAAACACTCTGAGGGCATGCCTTTCCTCCGTAGGTGTTTGTTACCGTTTTCTGAGCTGTTCTAGTAGGAGCGTTGGTGGCTGCTAACCACAAGCTCTGCAGTTTGAAACCCCCAGTTGTCCTGCAGGAGAAGGATGGGCCTTTCTAATCCCACAAAGAGCAGGAGCCCTGGAAACCCACAGGGGCAGTTCTACCCTGTCCTATGGGGTCTCTATGAGTCAGAATTCAATGGCAGTGAGTCTGGTTTGGGACCTGTTCTAAGCCCTGGGAAGAGACCCTGGTGTGCAACATAATCAAGACTCCTTCTGTGGAACTTACACTCTCACAGAGGGAAATATAGAAGGCTAAACAAACATACAAACTACAGATAATAAGACATACAAGGGGGTACCAAGAAAGGGGGGGGCGGGTCTGCTGAGCAGAGCTTTCATGGTACACATTTTCCCCACTAGGCGAGCATCTAGCAACTCGCTCTGAGTTAGTGCACCCGGTGGCGTCACCTGGGAAGGTTCTCTCTGTTCACGGTGAATTTTCTCATAAAAGCCTTTTCACTTGAACCTCATTTTTTGTGATGGCCAATTTAAGAGAACAGCATGCAGCTGTGAAATTTTGTTTCCTGCTCAAGAAGGATGCCACAGAAACTGTTGTGATGTTGAACACAGCTTACAACGACAGTGCTATGGGAAAAACTCGAGCGTATGAGTGGTTTTCTCGTTTCAAAAAAGGTGAAATGTCAGTTGATGATAAACCTCATTCTGGATGGTGCATTCGGAGTTCATTCCACCAGGTCAGACTGTTAATCACGCTTTCTGTTTAGAGGTCTGAAAAGATAGCATAACAATGTTTGACCAAAAAAGGGCCCAATTTGTGGCAGACACAAATATGGTAGTGGTTTTGCCACTGCAACAACGCACCTGCTCACACAGCTGTCTCAGGCCAAAAACAACATGCCTCTCTTGCCCCACGCACCTGATTCACCTGACCTCACTCTGGGTGACTTCTTTTTGTTTCCGGGAATGAAAAGGGACATGAAAGGACAGCTATTTGGCAACATAGAAGAGATGAAGAAAAAAATGAGGGAGGTGCTGCCAGCCATCCAAAGAGATGAGTCTGAAAAATGTTTCCAAGAATGGAATCACAGATTTGACAAATGTACTAAGTGTAATGGAGAGTACTTTGAAGGTTCTAGGTTGTTTTGTTAAATTTAAAAAAAAGTAAATATAATTTTGGAAAAAGTTTCAGGTTTTGGGGGGTTACCCCCTCATATAGACAGTAAAGAGTGGCCAGGCTTTCCTTTAGGTTGAGGTCAGGGACAGCCTCCCTAAGATAGTGACATTTTATTTAAGATCTAAGAAACAGCCTAGTCATGCAGTGATCTGTAGGAAGGACATTCCAGAGGGAACAGCCTATACTAAAGGTTTGGTATTTTCGATGAGTCCAGAGGAGCTGGAGTATCAAGGGCAAGGTGAATAGGTTTGAGATAAAATTAGATATTGTGGTGGACCTTTCAGGGTCCTCCTGGAGCTGGGTGATGTTCAGTAGGAAAGTTTGATTGGTACTTTGAGGCCATCCCTCACATGCCCCTGCCCAGAGGCCCATCGAGGAGCTCAAAAGAAGCGTCTGCTCAGGTCGCTGGTTATTCACACATCCAGGTACGGCACGGTGGTAACTAGAGCATGCCTGGGCCACCACACAGATGACCCTGAGAAGCCATCTTTATGCAGCAAGCCCTTTCATGCTAACCATTCAGGAAAGGTCAAAAGGGAATGAGAGAGAGACAATTGCTGTTTCTTTACCAAGATTGCAGATTGCTGGGTTCTAAAGAACTACCAACCCTAGCCAACGCACTGTGAGATTCTGATCTCCTGGTGAGCTGCTGTTTCCTGTGGAAGCTGAGCCCACTTACATGTGGTCCTGCACGGCCTATCTTGACTTACCTTGTAGGGTCTCTCCCACCCCGTCTCCTCTTCTCCCTCTCGAGCCAGGGAAAGGGATTTCAGGGGCATTTCCACGTCATGCTTCAACTTCACTCTAGACATCTGTCCATGGGTGACTCTCGGAAATCAGAAGTCTGGCCAATGGCCCATTCTCACTTCCTGTCAATTCTTCCTCCTTTGACTGCTGACCAGATGGACAATCTTTCCAGCCACACTCAGCACTTCTGGTCTGAAGAACCACTCGTGTCAGCTGGGGAGCAAGCTCAGGGCAACACAGCTTGAGGTGGGCGTTCACATCCAAGGGCAGAGCCTCACCCTTGAAGTCCTGGGCTGAGTGGGGGAGGAGGTGGTCGGAGAAGAGCAAGCCTAGGTGGGTATTGAATGAAACTTTCCAAAAAGGTCCTTTTAAAATAGGGTTTATTCTGTGTGAGGCTTTGCTGCTGTTCTTGGCTCCCACTCGGAAACTCTTTGGATGGGCTCTGTGGGGTTCATAATGGTCCTGTGTCTGTGGGTGTATTTACTGTGCTTCAAAGAACAACTGTTGTCGCTAAGAACTAGACTTGGGTAGAGTCAGCTTTTTAAATTAGCAAGAAAATGTCCCGTTCAGGTTTTTTGCTTATATTTTTGTCATTGAGGTTTTGTTTGTTTGTTTAACTTCGTTTTTAAAAATCAACTTGAGCAGGATGGTATTGATTAAGTGAGTAACATTTAGGCTCTAGTCTGGATGTGAGGGGTCCTGAGTTTTAATCCCACTCTGGCACTAACTAGTTCTGTGGTTCCCATATGCAATAAATCTCAGATGCTTTCAAAGTGTCTTTCTGTGTATAAATTCTATAATTCTAACTGCTTGCACACAAATTTTTTTTGTCTGGAACCGAGCAACCTGCTTTATGATATTCCTCCCCACCCACTTCCTACCCACTCGTCTAATTCTTTGAAAATGTGCTGGGAGGGATGACGCGCACAGTTTGTCGCTTTATAAAGGTCTGTAATATGGTGTAAAGCTAGGTGGTGACGAGATTGGGCCTTGGGTTCTAGTCTACCTGTGTTACCTGTGATGTCTTGAAGCTCAGTTTCCCCTGTAAAACAGAGTAGTACTAAGAGTAGCTACCTCACATGAGTATCACAGAGTCAGATGTGTTAATACATAGAAAGTGTTTAATGCAATGCCTGGAATCTAGAAAGTGCCTATCAGTGCATATTATCTGTGTATTATGCAAAGGTCTGGCCTGGGACCCAGCACACAGAAGCCATGCAGAAGCCATCATGCCCGCCCTTTCTTTCTGTAGTCCGTCTGTCAGGCCAGGGAACTTCTCTGACATGTGCTCATTAATGCAACCTGTCATTATCACCTATAAAATGAGTAATATTCTTCCCATTAAAAAGCTTGGGAGTATATATGCATTACCAAAAAGCTTAGCTATTTTCCAGCTTTCAAGCAAATAGGCGGTATAATAATAATTGTCCTCTGTTATAGATTTAATTTTTGCCTCCAAAAATGTGTATCAACTTGGCTGGGTTGTGACTCAGTGGTTTAGCAGTTATATAATGATGTGTGTACCCC
>NW_022103928.1:10390670-10419192 GCF_000313985.2 Echinops telfairi
ATCAGTGTGGGATTCAATACTTTCAATCAGGTCACAGCCTGAATCTGATGGAAAGAGAGCTCCCCTATGGTGTAGCCTCTATCACCTTTTATCTTACAAGAGATAAAATGAGAGAGAAACTGGCAGAGAGGAAGAACCTCCTACTAGCCACAAAGAAGACCCAGAAGCTGAGGGCATCGTTGGGACCCCTGGTCCCTGTGTGGAGAACCTCCTAGACCAGGGGGAGATGGGTGGCAAGAACATTCCCTTAGAGCTGACACACACAGAGAAAGCCAAAGTTCTGGCTTGTGGAGCACATTTCTCTGCGTTAACATGTGCAGTACTTCTGTTGCAACACTGGAAATGAAGACACGCTCCGAGGGTTAGTCTTTCACGCTAAGCAATGTCAGATGGCATGCTAGTAGAGACATTGCTTATGAGGCTCAAGGCGATTGTTCAGAAACATCTCGAAGTGGGTGAAAGAATATGCTCTTGCGTTTAAGTCTAACAGATGTCGAGAGAACTCCTCCGTGAGTTACATAATTCCTCGGGACTTGGTGTCCTGGTGCTTAATAGGAGTTGCCTTCTTCATGGGCTTGTGTTGAGATGGAAACATTATTGGCTGACGGCTCTCCATGTGACCTGCTGCACAGTAGGCTCCACAGGTGTTAGTAGGGTCTCCACCCCACAAGAAAGAAAGAAAGAAAGAAAGAAAGAGAGAGAATTGCGGATGCGTTGGCTCCAGCGCCTGGAGAGCCTGTGCTTGCCAGAGCACAACGTGCTTCATGGGGTTTTCAGCAGCTGACTTGGGGCAAGTGGGTGGCAAGGTTTTTTGTTTGTTTGCTTGAATCTCTGAATACAGCTGGCTCTCCAGGCTGTAGGGTCACAGCCGGATACCATGTGGACACATGTGGACTTAAATCCGACTCTACTCACTCACGTGGCAGGGCTTCCAGGGACCTGGCAAGTAGTTAAAATGGGTGAACTGGAGACCACAAACTCCATGGAAGTATGCATTCTGTGACATCTCCAGTTTCCTAAGATTGTGGACTAAAATCACTTCTTTGCATTGTTTTGAGGAACAAAACACTTCCGCCGCTTTATGCCCTCCAGTTTAAAGAAGTGACAAGAGAAGACCTTGCTGTTGCTGGCTTGTTGCTGTGGCGGCCACTCAGACGCAAAGCCACCCTGAGGAACAGGGCAGAACTAACTGCCCCCCAGGAAACAGCCAGTCCGATCAAACCACCACCGTGTCAGTGAACAGCCAAGTGTTGGTTTCACCACGGCTTTATCACCAGGGCTTCTTTGTGTGTCTAAAACCCCAACCCACTGTCTCCAACATATCTGCCTCACAGAGGCTCCATGTTGGGCTTCCTAGACTATCAATCTTTACCGGGGCAAGTAGCCTCATCTTTCTCCCCAAGAGGCTGGTGAATTTGAACTTCCAGCCCTGTGCTTAGCAGCTCAGTGATTACCTGACAGCATCATCATAATTGCTTCTCTCGCTAGTGGCAATCAGACCAGCCCTCTGTCCTCCCCGCAGAGCCGTCCTGCCCTAGAAGAAGGGGCTTGTTGAATACTGAATGCCGTTTGTGTCAGGATGTGCATCCCACGGTAGCGTTTTTTTCCTTCCAGTACATCGGCACTGCCTTCCCCATCCCCCCGTACAGAGAGGTGCTTGTTCCACCGCCTCCGCAGATGCCAGCCTCTCTCTTGGCTTTTGTCTTGCTGTCACTGGAAGCATTCGAGACTGTGAGTGGACAGCTTTGCTTGGTGGTGACTTTATCTGGGGAGTCGATTCTTGGGAAGCCTTTACCTCGTTTAGGTCTCGAAACCTGTGATACCTTAGGAAGGTGTTTTCAGTTGCAAGAAGCAGAATTCAACCCATGCTAGCTTTTGAGGTGGGGGATGTACGGATTAAATACTGTGTGTCATGATGCTCAAGGAAAATAATTCACCCAGACCAGGGGATGGGACTAGAAGTGGACTAGGAAGCTATTAGAAGCCTGGCAGCAGCTCTCTCAAGCCAGCTCTTCCGGGCCACATGATGTCCCCTGCCTCCTTTTGGCTACTTGTCCGTCCTGTTCTCTCTGCCGATGGCTTTTCTTTTTCTCCCCACACGTGGCAGATGATGGCTGCTCCCCACCAACCAAGTCCCCGTTCTCTCTGACCCACCTCCTGACTACCTGCAGTGAGGTTCCAATGGGTCCATCTTGCATGCAGTGCCCGTGCCTGGCCCAGGTCCAAAACCAAGCCGTGCAAGCATGGCTGCCACTACTCCTATTCGTCATGAGTTAAATAAGACACACACAAGAATGCTGTCATTGCTGTGAGTTGTTATCAAGGTGCCTCCTGCTCAGGGCGACCTTGTACATCACAGATGGAAACATCGGTGGGTTCTGCACCATCCTCACTGGTTGGTTTGAGCTCTTTGTCGGCAACTGGTATATCAATCGATCTCATCAGTGGTTTCCCTGGTCGGTGCTGACCCTGTCTCTAAGGCCTGCAGTACAATTGTGTGTTGACAAAAAGGAAGGTTAACGAGTCCTAGGGAGGTGGAAAGGTTAAAAAATAGGTTTCTTTTTTTTAAATCAGAAAAGAAGGGTATTTGGATTGAGGGGAAACCACGTAGCTTGATTTAGTTCACGGCTTGTGACATGTACCATAATGGGGTCAGGCTTTGTGAGTTAATCTTTTGAACATGTATCCATGATACATTTCCATAGGGCACACACTTACAGCCTACTTGTATGGGTTGCTTTACAGAAAGAGTAAAATGATTTGAACTGACATGTTTATTTATTACCCTCTGGTTTATTTATCCCCTCCGATTGTGTAGGAGAGTTTTGTAAAAGATGAATTTTTGTACCTTGACCTACCTTTCCTGCTTGCCCAGATAGCTTTGAACGCATGATCTTAAATTCTTGGTATCTCCGTGTTCTCCCCGGTGTAGTGAAAATGGTGCTCAAGCATAGTGTTCTGTGGCATTTTGATGAGATGACATACACGAGGTGCCCAGCTTGGTACCTGGAACTAACCAAGATTGCTTCTGTTTCTCTTTGTCACCAAAGATGTGTGTCTGACCGTAGCGTTGCAGAGGGAATGATGGGGCTGTCTACACCCATAAAGACTTACAGTCTTGGAAACCCACAGGGGCAGGTCTACCGTGTTCTGCAGAGTTGCTGGGAGTTAGAATTGCCTCAGTTGCACGAGTCTGGGTTTTTTGGTTTGCAGAATTGAGGTGTCATCTGTAACCGTGGGATAAAGTGCAGTGTATCCGCCTACAGTGAGTGAGTCCTGTGAGCCACCGCTCCCTAGTACCTCGATATGCCCACACTGAGCTCACTTTCAACCCTCAGGGTGGGGTTCAGTCAGAAATGCACGTGCCGCTAGACTCCCGGCAAGATGGTGGGCGAGGCAGGCGCACCCCCCAGACACAGAGACCAAAGGAAACAGACACAGTGATTCCTGGAACCCTAAATTCAGAGGAAAGGATCAAGGAGCGACTTGAGTCGCAACCAGAGAGGAAGCTGAGCAACAGCAGCTATTTCGAACTCTTGCAAGCAGTGTTTGACAGTATTATCGTAAGAACCCAAGAAGCGATGTTCACAATGGTTTGAAAAGTGTACATGCTGAAACTAATATTTTTCACACTGAAAACAAGTAACGTATCTACACTGCAGCTCAGTTTCCTTGTCTTCTTACAAGGGGAGGTAATGCCCACCCCATCAGGGGCCTCTGCACCCAGAGACAATGTACATAAGGCACCGAGCACGTGTTGGTACTCAGTGATGTGAAAGACATGATGTTATATGCATTTGAGTTCCCAGTTCTTATGATTTTGTGCAACTGCTGAGAGTCAAAATGTAGCCCCTGCTTTTCACAGTGATCCGGTCATGATGCAGAACTGGATGTGCCAAGAGTCCACTGTGCCATTGCTTGTAAAGAAAACACTAGCACCAGCCTGTGTTCTTTAGCAGGTGATTTATCAAATTATTATATAGCCACGTGATGGCTGGGCATTGCGTAACCTTTAAAAAGAATGAGGCCAGTCTATATGCTCTGCCCTATATGTTGTGGTCTCTGTGCTTTGGAATTGATAAAAGCAGAGGGCACAAGAGGGAGTATAACACACCTTCACAGACTGACATCATTTCTGTAGAAAGAAAATAGCTGAAAGAAATCATATCCACTCGCACATTTTCATGTAAACACAGTCTAAGAATATGTGCCTGTTTGGGCAGAACAGCATGACCAGTCAAGGGGCTCTGCTGGCCAGTGGATACACTTGGCCGCTCAAACCTAACCAACCAACCGCTCCACAAGTGAACGCTGTGACGGACTGCCTCCGTAAAGAAGTTCTAGCCGTGGAAACTCTGTGGGGCACGTTGACTCTGTCCTCTGCCCGCACGCACATACCCACGGCTGTCCAGTGGGTTCCAACTCAGAGCGACCCTCTCGGACCGAGCAGAACCCTTCCAAAGGGTTCCCAACAAGACTGGGCTTGCTATGGGCTCAGACATCTGCCTCCTGTCTCCTGGGAAGCAGCGAGTGGGTTTGAACTGCCAACTTTGAGAGCACAGTGCTTACCCCACTGTGCCACCAGGGTGCCTTCCGTGCTCTCTTATCGCGTCGCATCAGATGACAAGTTGTCTTTACTAATATGCACACGCACCGAGAATTCCCCTCAAGCGGTCAAGGTGATGGTTTCTCTAAGTAAAATGGTTTGGGGCACGAGCTAATGAACATAGGCCTTTGTTACAAAGAATTTTATGAGGAATATTTCCTAGTATTGGAATTTTAATTGAGAAAAACTGAAATATAATTGAAAATGTATACACCAAAGTATGACCTGTTCTTAACTATAGTGCTGGCATATGAAAACGGGAGACAGTTTCAAAAATGGCACCTTTCAATTTGAGTATCATGTGATTTTCTTCTTATAGTTATGCATATGTAGTGTTTACTAAAAGGCACCATTAAATAAGGCATTTTTGTTTGAAGAATAAAATATTGACTTAAGGAAAAAGTAAGTCTAATTCCTTCTAAGATGGAGGCTTGCTGTTCATATTATAATCCAGTATATTGTATAATTTCACAGTATAATCCAGTATATTGAGTAGGATTTCCTTTTATTTTGTCCTTTGCTTTCTTTTGATCAAAGAGTTAATGCCAGGTAATAAATCTGTTTCTGTCCAAGCCCACTGATTAGCTCACATGAGCACATCTCATGTAAAGTAAACAATCAAACAAAGTCAGGGGTGTGTTCTCTAGTCCCTGTGCTGACCCTCCTCTTTTGTCCTGTCCCTGCAGATGACAGAAGGCAGGCACTGCCAGGTGCACCTCCTGGATGACAGGAGACTGGAGCTGCTGGTGCAGGTAGGTCTCACCCACCCAGGGACCGTTCTCTCTGTGGCCCTCATGTCCTGAGTTCCTGTCTGTGCCTCAGAGCCAAAGACTCAGGATGAATTGAGAGGGGACAGGCAGCTTCAAAGTCTTAGAAAACCTGGTCTTTGTATAAGAGTAATTATAAGCCAGTGGCCTAGACTCAAGAGCTCTGGTGGTGTAGTGGGCTGCTCACCTCAAGGTCAACAGTTCAAACACATCAGCTGCTCCAAAAGAGAAAGACGAAGCTGTCTGCTTCCCTTAAGATTTAGTCTCAGACATACAGAAGGGTCACGGGGAGGAGACCAGCCAGTCAGAGTGCAGGGTAGCAACGAAGAAAAATACAACTTTCCTCTAGTTCCTTAATGCTTCCTCTCCACCCACTATCATGATCCCAATTCTACCCTACAAATATGCTGGGCCAGAAGATGTACACTGGTACAGATGGGAACTGGAAGCACAAGGAATCCAGGGCAGGTGATCCCTTCAGGACCAGTGGTGTGAGTGGCGATACTGGGAGGGTAGAGGGAGGGTGGGTTGGAAAGAGGGAACCAATTACAAGGATATACATGTGACCTCCTCCCTGGGGGACGGACAACAGAAAAGTGGGTGAAGGGAGATGTCGGACAGGGCAAGATATGACAAAATCATAATTTCTAAATTATCAAGGGTTCACAAAGGAGGGGGGCAGTGGGGAGAGAGAGGAACAATGAGGAGCTGATGCCAGGGGCTTAGGTGGAGAGCAAATGTTTTGAGAATGATGAGGGCAATGAATGTACAAATGTGCTTTACACAATTGATGTATGTATGGATTGTGATAAGAGTTGTATGAGCCTCTAATAAAATGATCTAAATAAATAAATATTTTTTTTTTTTAAATTTAGTCTCAGAAACCCAAAGGATCAGGTCTACTCTGCTCTCTAGGGTCTCTGGGAATCAGAACCAACTAGATGGCAGTAGGTGTAGTGTTGGAGTATTAGCTTAGACTCAGAAACCCTGTGTTTCCATCTCAGCTTTGACTCTGGGCATGTGACTATACTTCTCTGACCCTCTCCTTTTTATTCTGGAAACTGTACTTCCCTGAAAATGTATCATGAAGTAAGAATATGCAATCTGCTGCTTTCCATCAATATTAGCCTGGTCTCGCTTCCCCGCTCGTGAACTAGGCATTGTAGTGAAGACTCCCGGCCGAGGCTCTCTCACAAGGAGTCGTGGTGGCACTGTGACTCTGAGTTCAGCTGCCAACCAAAAGGTTCGTGGTTCCAACACACCCATCATTGCATGGGGGAAAGATGGGGCAGTCTGCGTCCATCGAGATTCCAGCCTACGAAGCCCTATGAGATAGTTCTGCTGTGTCCTGTGGGGTCACTAGGAGTGACTCGACTTAGTGGCAGTGACTTTGCGGTTTTCTCCTTCCTCACAAGCAAACGGTTAGACCTTTAACTAATAGCCAAAAGGTGGGCGATGCAAACCCACCCAGAGGCACGTTAATAGAGAAGGCCTGGAGATCTGCTGCCAGGGGCCCAGCCTGGAACACCCTGTGGAGCAATTCCCCTCTGCACACCTGAGTGTGCTCTCAGTGGGCATTGCCTTGACCTTCCTCGTGGGATTAGGGTCAATGTCAAGCCAGACTCTATCCATGGGAATAACATTTCTTTGTGAAAAGACTTTAACTATTGATGACGCTCTCTTTTCGCTTACCTCTCAGGACCCAAGAGTCTTACAAGTTATGGCAATCCCTGTGGACAGACCACACCTAGTGTTAGCCTGGAACCCTTTGCCAAATCCTTGCCCTTCGGAGGCTCCCGCGACTGAGGCTTTTCAGAATGAAAATAGGACTGCCAGCACTGGCTTCTCACCAGTGGACTTTTGAAATCTGCTAGTCTCTCTCCTTTGTTTTATCATACACTCCTCTTTTTTTAGTAATTATACTGGGAGCTTTTCCAGATGTCATAACATTCCATAGTTCAGTCACATCGAGCAGTGTTGTACAATTGTTACCACAATCAGTTTCAAAACATTTTCTTTCTTCTTGAACTCCTTGACATCAGCTCCTCTGCGTCCCCTCCCTCCCCGCCCCGCCCCCCACTCCCGAGGAACATTCATTCATTTCTTTATTCTGCCATCTCATACACCATCCAATATATCCATCCACATATAGTTCCGTTGTTTACCCCCCTGGAGTGGGGTTATACAATCATCAATGCTATCATCTCCCCCTCCCGCGCCACACCACCTTGCCTGTCCTTTCTTCCTGTCTCCCCAACACTAAGCATCCGGGGCTCAACTCACCATGTGGTTGTTGCGTGGAGCCCTCTCTGACTCACGACAACCTTATGAATAACAGACCCAAACAGTAGCTGCTCCTGTGTCATCCTCACCATCTCCAGCAGGGTCACGTCTGCACTGTGGCCTTGATGCCCCTTCATCGCAGCTAGGGTCTCCCTCTCCCTGTCACCCAACCTGATGTGCCCCTCAGGTGATCCATCCTTCCTGCTGACGTGGCCAAAGCCAGCGAGTCAGGGGTTAACCATGTGCTAGAAGCCGTGCCCCAGGATGTCAATGTTTCTGAGGAGCTTCCAGATTACCACAGGCTAGGGGGAAGGTCTGTTGGTCACCTTCCAAAAATTACCCAGAACACCCTTATGACGTGTTTGCTCAAAGATGAAAAAGAATCCCTTTGGACTGCCCTCTGCATTCCCCAGGCCCTTCCCCAGGCCCTGTACGGCCAGAACCAGAACTCCAATCCGGCTGACTTCAAATCCAAGCTGCTTCCTGCCTCCTGCTTCCTTCCCCAAAGCACATAAGTGATGGCCTCCTTCTAATTAGACGCTGACTGCACACTGTGGATGGCAGACAGACAGCCTCAGCTCCAGAGAGGAATGAAAAGCTGAGCTGTGGAATGGGGCCGGCATGGCTCCACATCCCTCTCTGTAACAGCAGCGGCAGCGCCTGTCTTCTGCCACATCTCTTAGAGACCAGGCTACCAGAAATCTACCTGAGCAGGAAAAGGGGGAGGACAATTAAAAAACAACCAGTAAAAACTGCTGTCAACTATTCCGGGCAGAGGCAGGTGGTAACACTGAGAGAGTGACCCATCAGAATTGTTTCTAATAAGGGTTTTCTCTCAACAGCCCAAACTTTTGTCAAGAGAGTTGCTGGACCTAGTAGCTTCGCATTTCAACCTCAAAGAAAAGGAGTACTTTGGGATTACGTTCGTAGATGACACGTAAGTGTTCTAATGGTTTCCTTCTTTACCTGTTGTCGGCTGAAGCTATGATTCACAAAAAGAGGGCCAAGACTCCAAGGATAAGCCTGCTTAGTCAAAGGCTTTATAATGCCTGCTTTCCCCCTTGGGCCGTTCCAGAGGAAAGGGATATGAACACCTGAGAGAACTCAAACCATTGTCCTAAGTGTTGTGAATTTTTTGTACCGAGGCTGCTGTTCTTGGTGGAGGTCTATCTTCAGTTCTCCTTGAATCCAGCTCGGGTATTGGCAATTGCTAGTCGCTCATGGCTTGAAGCAGAACTGGAATTGTGGTGTCAGGTGCAATAGCGTTCAAAAGATCAATGTGTGACCCATCTACATCTAAGAAAGATGTGTATGGTTCAGCATGGAGTGAACTGTTTCAACTCTCACCCTGGTGGTGCTGTGGGATGGGCATTGAGCTTGCTACTGAAATGCCAGCCATTCAAACCCACCCACTGCTCCATGGGAGAAAGAGAAGGCTGCCTGCTTCTGTGAAGATTGACAGTGTAGGAAAAACACTGTAGGGTCAGTCACAATGAGCCAGAATCAATTTGGTGGTAGTGCGTTTTGGTTTTTTGTACTAACTTTATGTTGCTTCATTAGCTTATAATTTTTGTCTTATGTTTTTCACATGTTGAATGTTGTATGCTATTTGTCAAAATGCTAGTCCTTTCTGAATGAACCAGGGCATATAACAATAAGTTTACTAGAATTTGAAACCCTATTCAGCAAATATGTTAGGACCAGTTTGTAAGTATTGAGTTTGTTTATTTTTTTTTTGTATGTGTGTTATAATAGTTCAATATGCCTATATTATACATAGCTTGATGGATCATCCTAGGGAATGTGCCCCTCTCTGGGAATAATATCCAAGGAGCCCCTTAAATATTCAAGTTCAAGAAAATGTGTTCCCGACACAAGCTAGGGTGGCCACGACATTCTTCCCGCCCCTGTCCCAACTTACATGCTTTGTTTCGTCTGTTTCAGTCCTCAGTTTAACCAAGTCAGGAATCACAAAGGGAGTTTAGTGTGTGTTTAACACCTGTTGGCTTCTCACTGTTTCTGGCCTGGGCCAGCCATCCACCAGGCACAGGACTTGGCCTGAACAAAAGTTAGGGAGCAAGGAGAAACCAAAAAGACAGCAAGGTGTGGGGACATGTAGAAAACCTTCACCACTGAGATTCTGGAATCAGCACGTTTCCTGAATAAACTTCAACAACACGGAAAACGGGCCCTCCGCACCAGCCCCCTGGCTCTCAGTCACAGAATGGGCTGCTCACTGGACCCTACTGGAGAGACACTGTGGGGTCAAACAGGAAATGCAGCATTCAGTGACAACAGTGAGAGCAAAACAAACCCAAAGTGTTGTCCTTGACTTGACTCTGGCGCCCGGCCACCCGTGCGTTACAAGCAGACTTGTGCTCCCAGGGCTTGTTTGGCTGTGACCTCTACTAAAGCCAATGCCAGACCTGTCTTCACCCCACCTGTGGAACAGTCAGCCTTCCGCTTAGTAGTTGGTAATAACAACCCTTTGGGGTTACCTAGGGACCCTTTGGGCAGCATATTCTAGCTCAGGAGCCGGCAAACTTTTGAGACAGAAGAGCCAATCCTGTCCCTCGCAGCAATTTAAAAAATATTTGAGAGCCATAGATTATTTTAAGGAACACATGAAATCACCATTATCTGAATAATATCCTTAACTTTTTTTCATTTTACTTAAGAATCACATGTACGTACTGCATCATGTATGACTCCCAAGCCATGGTTTGCCAACCCTGCTCTAGCTGAAAGACAGAACTAATGCATGTGAATGACCGATGACACCCACATTACATCTGAATGCGAATGAAATAAAGCAAACGACCCAAGACATAAGCCCTAACCGCCTAGAGAGCGCGTCCACGTGACTTGGGGAAAGTCAGATAGCAAAGGGTGAAGAGCGTGGGCAATTGAGTAGCCTATTCAGCGTGTTGTGGAGGGCCAGTAACCGGGTGGTGGTGTTCTGGGTCCTGGGGACTCAGCTGTGAGCCGCTCGGAGGAGGCCTCTATTCTGTGGCTCATACCGCAGTGGTAGGGATTGTCCATGTCCATTTCTGCAGAGCATTAATGCCGACCCATAACAGCCCCACAAAACAGAGCAGAACTGCCCCCATCGGGTTTCTGAGGCTGCAGTCTTTATAGAACCAGACTGGCACATCCTTCCCTCACCCCCCAGAGCAACTAGTACATTTGAACTCACCCCTTTTTCATTTAGTAGCCAAGCACTTTAACCACTTTACCACCAAGTCTTGCATACCAAGAAGGCAAATAGATAAAAGTAAAATTGCCAGAAATCCTAAGTGCTTTGAGGAGCATAGGATACAATACCGTGCTGTAAAAACAAAAACCAATTGGAGGGACAGTTACAGACAAGCTAGGCGAGGAAGAAAGACTTCTAAGAGTCGTGCGAAGACCTGGATGCAAACCAGAGTCCTGCAAAGTCTGCAGGAGGCATTCTGAACAAAAGGCAGTGCAGCGCTTGTGAGATGGAGCTGAACCTGGATTTTTTACGGTTAGTGCGGCTAGACTGTCAGGCGGACACGGCACAAGATACGTTTCGAGAGGAAGGTCGGGGCCAAACAACACAGGCTCTTGTGTTGTGTGTGGTTGTATGGGGAGTTCAGCTCTGTATCATCCCTTACACTTCCATGTTTCCATCTCTATTGGGGACATAATACTAGTGTCTGTGCCACATGTTCTATAGTGCTGTGGTGAGGTGGCATCGGGTCAGTGTAGACGCAGCGACCAACAGACGGAAGCGCTGCCTGGTCCTGAGTAATCCTCACCATTTTTATCATGTTTGCACCCATTTTTACAGCCCTGTTGATAGTCGACCGCTCTTGCTGCCCCTCTACCAAGCATGATGCCTTTTTCAGGCACTGGTCTCCGCTGGGAACATGATCAAAGGATGGGAGGCGAAGACACCATCCTTGCTTCTAAGGAGCATTCGGCCTGTACTTCCTTCAAGGCACATTTGTTTGTGCTTCTGGCAGTTCATGATGCTGTCCGTGTTCTTCACCCACATTATCATTTGAATCCGTCAATTTTTCCTTACGCATGATCCATCTTTTCCTTGCATACCCACCACCACCACCACCCAAAAAAGTAAAAAGCTCTGCTGGGCGGAGCTTTCACCTTTTCCCACTAGATGAGCATCTAGCGACTCACTCTGTTTGTAGTGCACCCAGTGGTGTCACCTAGGAAGGTTCTCTCTGGTCACAGTGAATTTTCTCATAAAAGCAGTTTCGAACCTCATTTTTTGTGATGGCCCATTCAAGAGAACAGTGTGTGGCTGTGAAATTTTGTTTCCTGCTCAGGAAGAATGCTGCAGAAACTGTTGTGATGTTGAACACAGCCTACAAGGACAGCGATATGGGAAAAACTCAAGTGCACATGAAGTTTTCTCGTTTCAAAAAAGGTGAAATGTCGATTGATGACAAACCTCATTCCGGACGTCTGTCAACTTCCTCAATGGATAAAAATGTTGACAAAATTTGTGCACTTGTGCTTGAAGATCGATGATGGACCATTGAAGTTATCTGGACTATCTTGGAGCTTGGTTCAGTGAATTTTAATGGAAGATTTGCGAATGAGAAGCATCACTATGAAATTTGTGCTCAGGTTCTGACTGACCAGGAAAAAGAACGTCAAGTGGAAAAAAATGCCATGCTTTGAAAGAACAGCTCCAAGGTAACCCAGACTTGTTTTTAAAGGTCAAGACACAGTGCTATTCTTACTACCCCGAAAGCAAACACCAATCAAGCCAGTGGAAGATGCCATCATTACCTCGCCCCCAAAAAGCTCTTCACGTGAAATCAAAGAGCAAGATGCTCAGTTGTTTTTGTTTTGTTTTTAATGTGAGGGGAATAGTGCATTTGGAGTTCATTCCACCAGGTCACACATTAATCAAGCTTTCTATTTGGAGGTTCTGAAATGATTGTTGAACAGTGCCAGATGAGGGACTGGGTTTGCCACCACAAAAATGCACCTGCTCACACAGCCATCTCAGTGCGCCGGTTTTTGACAAACAGCAGCATGCTTCTCTTGCCCCACGCATATGACTCACCTGACCTCACTCCGTGCAACTTCTTTTTGTTTCCAAGAATGAAGAGGGACATGAAAGGACAGGGACTTGATGAACTAGAAGAGGTGAAGAAAAAAACGAGGGAGGTGCTGTCAGCTGTCCAAACAGAAACGTTTCCAAGAATGGAATCACAGATTTGACAAATGTATTAAGTGTTATGGAGAGTACTTTGAAGGTGATAAGGTTGTTTTGTTAAAAAAAATAATACATAGCTTGGGAGGGGGGGTGTTTCCGGGGGTTTATTTGGGGGGGGGGTGCAGGGTACCCCTTCATGTGAGGTGGTTGAAAATAGTCTGGTTTGGGTGTTTTCATTGGAATGTTTGCACACCTTCGTCCTCCAAGTGCATCTTTTCTCCTTACAGTACAAAGAGGCCTTGTGCCACAGAACTGCGCCATGCAGTGTATCACTTGATTTCTTGACTTCTGCTTCTGTGAGGCTTGATTGTGGGTCCAAGTAACACAAATCTTTGACAGCTTTGGTCTTTTATCTATTACTTATTGGTCCACTTATTGGGATTTTTATTTACTCAGCATTGAGATGTAATCCACACTGATTGCGGTGGTCATTGATCTTCATCAGAATGTGCTTCAAGTCCTCCTTGATTCTTGATTTCAACTAACAAAGTTGTATCATCTGCACATCAGAGGTAGCTAGTGAACCGTCCTGTAATCCTGCTGCCATGTCCTTCTCCTTGGCTTCCGACTTCTCAGATTCTTTTCTCAGCATACAGACTGAATAAGAATGATGAAATGATACAACCCTGGTGCACATCTTTCTTGGCATGTTTGTACGATGTATTGTTAACTTGGATGAGTTATTCAAAGCCCATAGCACAGACGCACGATAAAAGGCAGTCATCCGCATATGTTTAGAGGCCATGTTTCAGAATGCAAACAAGGCTAAAGAAGGACTCCAGAAGGCAGAGTGGCATCACCTGGAAGAATGATTAAAATCGTACGTGGCAGGTCAGGTGGACTTTGGATAGTATTCCAGACAAGAGCTACCTTGTGGATAATAAACATGGAACATTTGCCCAGTGGGGAGGGGACAGACGGGCCCCATAACACAGTAAGATGCCCAAGGGACAATATCACAGGTGAACCCTGGGATTCATATAGCTGGGACAAGCATCCCTGCACCACCAAAGGATGTTATATGTAAAATAATAACATGGTTTATGAGTGATATATCAGACTTTCCCCAGGCTGCACAGGGAAAGAGGGGGCCTGGGCACCAAGAACATCCTGGAACACGTGAGGCAGAGGTGAGCAAACACCAGACGGTGTCTAGACCAGTTTTTCATGGCAAGCCCTCCTCTTCAGGAACAAAAGGAGTGATGTGAATGACATTCTCTTGGGCCATGCTCCACGATCGGCCTCGGGCGGCTTGCTAACCCTATCTGGGAGAAGAATACCTCCCACCAGGCCCTCCTCCAGCTGCCCCATCTTCGTTTCCCCAGCAACCTGACTCCAATCTGTCTTTGACAGCAAATAACAGCAACGGCGGCATCTGACCAAGGGCCAGTTTGAGAAGGTGTCTGTGTTTATTTTCAGGAGAAGTATGTGCTGGGTTTGGGGAGCAGAAGAAAGTCGCCGTGTCCGCTTCTCTGGGGAAGAGGCCTGGAAAACTGTTTCTGTCTAAGGGTGTCTTCTTGGAATGTCTTGGTCCCAAGCCTAGTTCTTAGGCTTTGCCTGGTAAATATTTTTAGAAAGTATATTCTTTCAGCACTTCCACCCCACAAAAAACTACGGAGCCAGACCCCTCCCAGGATGCTGTCTGGGTAGCTTTTGCCAGCCTAGATGCCACATCAGCCCTTTGTCACCGTGAGCCTCTCTAAATAGAGTCAGGCAGAGCTGAAGAGACCTGTTGTCAATGACACACCAGCTACTGTTTAACCCTCGTCAACAGACCAAGTAGAGAAGTAGAAAACTAGGTTGTGGTTCTGTAATGGAAATAATGACGACGACCAACAGAAAAATAAAGTCATTCTCCTGTTAGTGGGTAGGGGATCAACGACCTGAGATACCAGCAGTGGATTTCTGATTGGGCTGCTCACTGCAAGGTCAGCAGTTCAAACCCACCAGCAGCTCCATAGGAGAAGGGGAAGATTTACAGTCTCAGAAACCCATAGGGGTAGTTCTACTCTGCCCTAAAGAGTCACCGTGATTCTGAGCCCACTCCATGGCAGTGAGTGTGTTTGTCTTCAGTACTTGTGGGGGACACGGAATGGTTGTGCATTGACTCCTAATCATAAGGTCAGCAGTTCAAAACCACCAGGTGCTTTTGAAAGTAGAAAGACAGGGCTTTCTACTCCACTAAAGAGTTGCTCACAGGGGCAGGCAGTTCCTTTCTGTCGGCTCAGTTTGTATCCGATCCCCTGGATGGAGTGAGCTTGGTCTGGGAGTTTGAGATCCAGGTGCATCGTAGGTCTTTCACCCGTAGAGGGCGCGTGCGGCCCTCCTGAGCGGCAGGTCCCTTCCCCTCTCCGTTAGGATTTCCCGCCCGTGTTTTGGAAGGCTTTGCTGAATACGCCTTATGTGTGAAGAAATAGCAAGTATGTTTTACCCCACATTTGTGACTTCTGACCACCATCCGTACTGATGGCCCTGATTGTTCTTTCATTGACATACTTCTAGCCACAAGGCAAACTTGCTTTTGGTTGGCCTGCATCACCTGATGGGCTAAATCAGTGGTTCTCAACCTTCCTCATGCCGCCACCCTTTAAGACAGCCCCTCGTGTTGTGATGACTCCCAACCATAATATTATTTTCATTGTTATTTCTTAATTTTCTACTGTTATGAATCGTCATATAAATAATATGCAGGATGTATTTTCAGTGTTACAGATTGAATATAATTAAAGCAATAATGATTCATCACAAAAACAATATGTAATTCTATATTGTGAAAATATTTCTAATTACAAATAAATGAAATATTGTCGTGAAGCATGGTGTAACAGACATGTGGTAACAGTCTTCACGCAGGGTACTGGTATGTGGGCGTGTCTGCTTGGGGGCAGACCCGCCTGGAGACGGATAAAGGCGCCATGTCTTGGTTCCTAAGACCATCGGAAATATGGGAAAGCATAGTGATTAGTCACAAAACAATATGTAATTATATATTGTGAAATATTTGTGTTTCTGATGGTCTTAAGTGACCGCTGTGAAAGGGTCGTTCTACCTCCAAAGGGGTCGCAACCCACAGGTTGAGAACCTCTATTTTACATGGCTCCAGAGGCAGTTGTGTGAACAGAACAAGAGAATACTGCATGGTTTTTAATCAAGAAAGGTGTGTGTAAAGGTGGTATCTTCTCATCACATGTATTCCAACTGTAGGCTGAGCAAATAATCAGTGAAGCTAGGTTATATGAAGAAGAATGCAGCATCAGGATTGGAGGGAGACTTATTAACAACCTACAATATGCAAATGGAACCTTACTTTCTGAAAGCCAGGAGGACTTGAAGCACTTTCTGATGAAGATCAAGAGTTGTAGCCTTCAATATGGATTACAACTCGGTGTTAAGAAGATCAAAATCTACAAAACTGGACCACTAGGTAACATCATGATAAGTGGAGAAAAGGTCGAAGTCAAGGACTGGGTTTTGCTTGGGTCCACAGTCCATGCTCATGGAAGCAGCAGTCAAAATACCAAAGAACACTGCACTGGGTAAATTGGCTACACAAGACCTCTTTAACGTGATGAAAGCCAAGAATGCCTCTTTGAGGACCAAGGTGCACCTGCTCCAAGCCATAGTATTTCCAATCGCCTCGTATTGGAAGTTAGACATTGAACAAGGAAGACCAAAGAAGAATCAGTGCATTTGAATTATGGTCTGCCAGAGAATATAGGACCCTGGACTGCCAAAAGGACAAACCGATCTGTCTTGGAAGAAGTACAGCCAGAATGCTTCCTTAGGTGCAAGGATGGTGCGTCTTCATCTCAAGTACTTTGGACATGTCATCAGGAGAAGCCAGTCCCTGGAGAAGGACATCATGCTTCGTAAAGTGGAGGGGTAGCCCAAAGAGGAAGACCCTCGAGGAGATGAACTGACCCCATGGCGGCAACAGCGGGCTCACCCATAGAAACAATTGTCAGGATGGCGCTGGACCAGGCAGTTGTTCTGCTGTGCACTGGGCTGCTGAGTTGGAACTGACTCAACAACAACCACGCTGTGTTTCAAGGAGGACCTGTGGGTTAGGTGTTCAGCTGTAAGATTGCAGTTCACACCCACCAGCTATGTGGGGCTACTAACCACAAGGTCAGCAGTTCAAAACCAACAGCAGCTCTGCAGGAGAAAGATGAGGCTTTCTACTTCTGTAAAGAGTTACTTTCTCAGAAAACGACTAATTGACTCTTTTAAAACCTATTGTTTTTCTTTTAGGCATACACGAATATTCTTTTTAAAAAACTTTATTGTACATTAAGGGGGGGTTATATTTCAGATACTCACTTTTGCATTCAAGAATAGCTTGTCCTGATGGGTGTTCTTCTTGTGAAAACACGTATCACAGTTAAGGCCAGTCCCTAACTCCTCCCTCCCTCCCTCCCGGCACTACCTGCATTTTCCTCCACAAATACCCACCGTTAGTGATGGGGTTGGCTCCTCTTCACAACTTTATCCAAGACTTTGCAACTAAATGTAACTGTGTTTGGGGTGGGTTTCTGTGGGTCCCGTGACCTGCTTATGTCAGCTGTCTATGTTATTGTGCCACTTGCTCTATTTGATCTTGAATGCCATTCTAGACAAGTTCATATCAGTACACGTTAAACTCTTTAAATGTTTGCCATATTATAAAAGCACTCAGGACTATTCAAAATAGTCTAATTTTTCTGAAGGAAAAATTTTGATTCCTGATAACTATGTGATATTTCAAGGATCCTAGGACATATATTTTAGCATCTCTGCAAATGGAAGAGGTCTTTGCGGATCGCAGTCCCATACATAACCACTCCACCACCAGGGCTCCCATGCTGGGGTAGGCTTTTAAATCAAAGACAGTGTAACATGTAATCACCATGCCATCCCAACCCAAGCTAAACTCATGGCCATCAAGTCGGTTCCGACTCATGTAGGGCTGGGTACATTGCCCCTGTGAGTTCCAAGACAGTACTCTTTATGGCAGTAGAAACCCCCGTCTTTCTCCTGCAGAGCGGCTGGTGACTGAACTGCTGATCTTTTTTTTTCCCTATCATTTTATTGGGGGCTCGTACAATTTTTATCACAATCCATACATACATCCATTGTGTCAAGCACATTTGTTGCCATCATCATTCTCAAAACATTTGCCTTCTACTTGAGCCCTTAATATCATCTCCTCATTTTCCTCCTCCCTCCCCACTCTCCCCTCCCTCAAGAACCCTTCATAATTCATAAATTATTATTATTTTGTCATATCTTGCACTGTCCAACGTCTCCCCTCGCCCCCTTCTCTGTTGTCCATCACCCAGGGAGGAGGTTATACGTAGATCCTTGTAATCGGTTCCCCCTTTCCACCCCACCTTCCTTCTGCCCTCTCGGTATCGCCACTCTCATCACTGGTCCTGAAGGGATCATCTGCCCTGGATTCCCTGTGTTTCCAGTTGCTCTCTATACCAGTGTACATCTTCTGGTCTAGCCAGATTTGTAAGGTAGAATTGGGATCATGATAGTGGGGTGGAGGGGGAAGCATTTAAGAACTAGAGGAAAGTTGTATTTTTCGTCGTTGCTACCCCGCACCCTGAACTGCTGATCTTACAGTAACTCATAACCACTACACCTCCAGGACTCCTTAAAGTAAAAGTTAGATTTTTAAGAATCCATTCATAATATCACCAAAAGGAGAAAATCTAGAAGAATACAATAGTGATAACAATCCTTCATGGATCACTGGTTAATGTGCTGTTGCATAGTCTTTGAGATTAAATGAAACTATTTAGGACAGCAGTTCTCAACTTAAGACCATCGGAAAACACACAAATATTTCACAATGTATAATTACATATTGTTTTGTGATTAATCACTATGCTTTAATTATTTTTAATTATGTTCAATTTGTAACAATGGAAATACATCCTGCATATCAGATATTTGCATTATGATTCATAACAGTAGCAAAATTACAGTTATGAAATAGCAACAAAAATAATCTTATGGTTGGGGGTCACCACCACATGAGGAACTGTCTTAAAGGGTGGCGGTAATAGGAAGGTTGAGAACCACAGATGTACAAGTTCCACACGAGCACAATTAAGTGTTCTTGGATTCCCATTCTTCTCCGGGTTATTCATAGTTTGTTATGGTCCACATAATAGAATGCATAGTCAATGAAACACAAGTAAGCATCCTTCTGGTATTCTCTGCTTTGAGCCAAGATCCATATAATACCAGCAATGATATTACTTGTTCCATATTCTCTTCTGAATCGAGCCTGAATTCCTGGCAGCTCTCTGTCAGTACTGCTGCAACTGTTGTTGAATGATCTACAGCAAAATTTTACTTGCCTGTGTTGTCAGTGATGTTGTTCTATAATTTGCACGTTCTGTTAGACCACCTTTTTTTGGAAGGGATACAAATATGGATCTCTTCCAGTCAGTTGGCCAGATCGCTGTCTTCCAGATTGCTTGTCATAGATGAGTGAGTGCATCCAGTGCTTTAGCAGCTTGTTGAAACATTTCAGTTGGCATTCCATCAATTCCTGGAACCTTGTTTTTGCCTAATACCTTCAGTGCAGCTTGAGCTTCTTCCTCCAGCAGCATGAGTTCTTGATCATGTGCTGCATCTTAAAATGGATGAAGATCAACTAGTTCTTTTCAGTCCCTTGGCTGTGTAGTCTCGCCATCGTCTTTTGATGCTTCCTGCTTCGTTCAATATTTTGCTCATAGAATCTTTCAAAATTGTAACTCGAGGCTTGAATTTTTCCTTGAGTTTTTTTCATTTTAAGATATGTTAGCATGTCCTTTTTGCTTTTCTAAATCTAGATCTTTGCATATTTCATTGTAATCATTTACTTTGTCTTATCAAGCAGTACTTGGAAAATTTCTGTTCAGCTCTTTGACTACCATTTCTTCCATTGGCCTTAGCTATTCTATGATTAAACACAAGTTTCAGGGTCTTTCTTTTTTTTAAATAATTCTTTTGGGAGCTCTTACAGATATCATAACATTCCATAGTTCAATCACATCAAGCAGTATTGTACAATTGCTACTACAATCCATTTCAAAACATTTTCTTTAACTCTTTAACTTTCTTCTTTAACTCCTTGATATCAGTTCCCCTTCTCATCCCTCCCCCACCCTACTCCCCAGGAACCCTTATTTTTATTTATTTTTGCCCTATCTTACACCATCCAGTATATCCATTCACACACAATTCTGTTGTTCGCTCCCCTCCAGTGGGGTTATACAGTCATCATTGCTGTCAGCTCCCCCTTCTGCCCCTTCCCCCTACTCTCTTCCCATACCCTCGGGGAATCATTACTCCCGTTACTGTATCTGAAGGTTTATCTATCTTGGCTTTCATGCATCGAATGATCTTATTTATAGAAATGAACACACACATATCCATCAATATTAATGAAGTAAAACTAAGACCATAATAGTCAGGGGAGGAAATATTAAATAACTAGAGGACAGTTATGTGTTTCATCAGTACTACACTGCACCCTGGATATATCATCCCTTCCATGTGGCCCTTCTGTGGGCCACTGCTACAGGTGGGTTTGGGGTCTTCACTTGGTCTACGCTCCTTCACGTCAATGTGATTGCTTGTTTTTGAACTTCTGATACCTATTCCAATCAACATCTAATGATCACACAGGCTGATGTGCTTCTTCCATGTGAGCTTTGTTACTTCTCTGCTAGTTGGCTGTTTGTTTAACTCCAAGTCTTTAAGACCCCAGATGCTATATCTTTTAATAGCCATGCACCATCAGCTTTCTTCACCACATTTACTTATGCACTCAGGGTCTCTTCTGACCTTTGTTTCCTGTCAAACCAGGTTTCCTTTGTTTCTTGTCATTCTAATGACCTTTTGCTTTCTTCATTTATGATGTTCTCGATGTCATCCTATAGCTCCTCACGGCTTTTGTCATTAGTATTCAATGTGTCAAACCTTTTCTTGAGATATTCTCAAAATTCAGGTGGGATATCAAGGTAGTATTTTGGCTCTTGTTGACTCACTTTAATTTTCTTCAGCTTCAACCTGAACTTACATATGAGCGATTGATTGTATGTTTTACAGTAGGCCCGTGGCCTGGTTTTAGCTACTGATATTCAGCACCAGATAATATTTTTTGAAAGGCTGTGGTGTTATTATCTTTGTTTTCATTAAACTAGAAATTTTTCTCTTCTTGATAATATAAAACATTTAATATTTTATATTTAGTAATAATACAAGCATTCATATAGTCAATATCTAGCATGTGTTAGCTATTGTGCTAAGTGCTTTACCACAATTATCAATCTTCACCATAAGCCTGAGTTCTCCTCACTTTAAGATCATGGCCCTAAAGCTCAGGCTGGTTAAGGACATAGGTGCTTAGTGGACCAGGACGACACTGCATCCCAAGAAGATCCTTAACGGCAGAGTTAAAGACTGTTTCTAGGAAGCAAGACTCCATTCTTTGTACAAAGTAGCAAACCGAGCAAAAGAGAAAAACGGGCAGAAAAAGTACTAATATGAATTTTTCTAGGCTCTCTCTCTTTTCCCCTTCCTTTATTTCTTCCTTTTTAGTCTTAATGTTTCAAATAGATGTTCTATTCACATAATTCAAAATTTTAAAGGTATAAAAGGGGACACAGAGAAATATTACCCCCATAACCACTTAGTATTTTTGCCTCCAAAGGCATCCAGTGTTAATCGTTTCTTCTTTTTCCTCCCAGAGGTATTTATGCACCTAGAGGAACTGACTTAATGGCAGCCAGTTTTGAGTGACAGAAACATGTAATTTTGTTTCATTAAACAATTTTATTTGTTTATTATAACAAATGTATTGTTATAATCCACATATCATACAATTCAAGAATTCAGTCATATCAGGAAGAGTTGTACAATCATTGACACATCAAGTTTAGAACATTTTTTTCTTTCTTGTACTCATTGTTATTAGCTCCTTCTATCCCGGCCCCACCCCGACCTCTCCTGACACACCCACAAGAAGTCATTAATACAGTTACTCGCTATATAGATTTCCTATCCTGGATTTCATAGGGGAAAAAACACACCATATAAATGCAACACACATAACCAAAAACTTACAGAAATAACAAAATGGAACAGAGAAAAAAATCTCAATAGAAAAGAAAACAGAAAATATTAAAACCTAGAGCAACTTTTAAAATGGGTCAAAAAGGAGATCAAATAATAAGGTGTTAAATTTTAACCCAGCAACATCTGCAACAATCCACTTTCCATTGCATTCTGCATGATAGCAAGGCTATTCACATCCCTATGTTCACAGGGGATTCACCAGAGGCTTAATCCACATGTATTTCCTCTTTACTTTTCTAAAAACTGAAATAACTTTTAAATGAGGCAAAAGGGAGATCAAATAAGATGTTACATTTTAGCCTAACTGTATCTACTCAAATCATCTCTGCACTACTCTGATAATAAGTCTATTCACATCCCTTGTCAGAAGGGACTCACCAGAGCCTTAATCCATGCATGGACCCAGCATGTGATTTGGGGCTTCCACTGTCATGCACAGCCTTCTGCTAATTGGTGTTCACAATTTAAGCTCTGATACTATTCCTTCCTTCAGATTTGGATTATATTATTTGCAATCCTTGGATCACACAGGCTGGTGTGCTTTTTCCACGTGGACGTAGTTGCCGACATCAGGTCCTCATTTTTTCCCTCCCTCCTAGCTCCTCCCTCCCTCATGAGCCCTTGATAATTTATAAATTATTATTTTGTCATATCTTGCCCTGTCCAACGTCTCCCTTCACCCACTTTTCTGTTGTCCGTCCCCCAGGGAGGAGGTCACATATAGTTCCTTGTAATCGGTTTCCTCTTTCCAACCCACTCTCCCTCTACCCTCCCAGTATCGCCACTCACTCCACTGGTCCTATAGGGATCATCCGCCCTGGATTCCCTGTGTTTCCAGTCCCTATCTGTACCAGTGTACATCCTCTGGTCTAGCCAGACTTGCAAGGTAGAATTTGGATCATAATAGTGGGGGCGGGGAGGAAGCATTTAGAAACTAGAGGAAAGTTGTATTTTTCATCATTGCTACATCGCACCATGACTGGCTCATCCCCTCCCCGAGACCCCTCTGCAAGGGGATCTCCAGTGGCCTACAAATGGGCTTTGGGTCTCCACTCCACACTCTCCCCTCTCATTCACTATGGTAAGATTTTTTGTTCTGATGATGCCTTACACCTGATCCCTTCGACACCTTGTGATCGCATAGGCTGCTGTGCTTCTTCCATGTGGGCTTTGTTGCTTCTGAGCTTGATGGCTGCTTGTTTACCTTCAAGCCTTTAAGACCCCAGACGGTATGCCTTTTGATAGCCGGGCACCATCAGCTTTCTTTGCCACATTTGCTTATGCACCCATTGGTCTTCAGTGATCCATTCGACACCTCGTGATCACACAGGCTGATATGTTGTTCCATATGGGCTTTGTTGCTTTTGAGCTAGATGGCCGCTTGTTTACCTTCAAGCTTTTAAGACCCCAGATGCAATATCTTTTGATAGCCGGGCACCATCAGCTTTCTTCACCACATTTGTTTATTCACCCACTTTGTCTTCAGTGTCGGGAAGGTGAGCATCATAGAATATAGCTCCATATCTTCAGTGGTCCTTTCATGAGAGTAAGTATCAAGTAGGGCCATGTCATAAGAACTAACTGTTCTTAGAATGAGGCTACAATTTAGTGTGAGCCCAAAATCCATTTGTATATCTATGGTTTATATATGTCTCTGGTTCACCTTGGAGACATCACTGTCATTTTATGTTAGAGAACATTATCGTTACCCTGGGGCATAAGGTAATTCTATTAATAGTATCATTAATTTAGCCAGTGGTATAGAATTTAAGACACAGTTGAGAAAAGGAGATTATACAAATATAGGCTGGCTATATATACAAATATAGGTTGACTATTTATTTTTAATACAAGAAAAAATAGTGATATACTGTGTTCACTTGTATATCTTGCTTTTTCATTTATCAAGGTATCTTGGGGATTGCACAAATTAAAATTTTTAAGAGACCCTCAATCATTTTTATTGACTATATTGCATTTCATTGCACAGTTTAAACCAATTGTTTTTAAGCAATATCGTGTTGAGCCTTGGCATAATGGGTTGCACATTGGGCTGTTAACAAGCGGCAGTTTGAAACCACTAGCCGTTCCATGGGCCAAAGCTGAGGCTTTCTGCTCCGGTAAAGACTTACAGTCTCTAGAAGCCCACAGGGGCAGTTCTACTGTAGCCTGTAGAGTAACTATGAGTCAAAATCAGCTCTATAGCAATGAGGTTTATTGAGTTTTGGAGTTGGGGTTATTTTTGGTAATTTTCTTAGGCATTAATATTATTTCTAACCTCTTTGCTATTACAAGCAATGCTACAGCGAGGAGCATTATTTGTAGGTCATTTTTCACATATGCAGCTTCATCTTGATAAATTACTGGAAATGGAAATGCTGCTTCCGAGGGAGGAGCTTTTGTAACTTGGATGGGAATTGCTACATGGCCCGATTGCCCGTTCTAACAGGTAACTTCGTACTGTCAGTGGTTGAGTAACTGGTTTCCCACAGTGTTGTCGACATCTCTGGCGTTGAACTTTTCTGACTTACTGGGTCGTGACTGCTCTGCTTTGCTCTCACAGGGGTCAGCAGAAATGGCTACAATTAGATCTCCGGGTTCTTGACCACGATTTGCCCAAGAAACCAGGCCCAGCCACTCTGCACTTTGCCGTGAGGTACGTACGCACAGGTGTGTCTAGAACGTCTGCTTTTCCCTCACCTTGCCTCTCCCCTGTCCCCACTTTTTTCTTTTTACATTTCTGGTGATGAGAGATAGAAAGTAAAAAGACAAGAGACTTACCAAAACATTATTATGTAAAAGATTCGCTGCTGTTTGTGCCTGGGGACCACGTTCCCATAGATACTGTGTAGGAGTGTCGTCTTTGAAGATGAAGGACAGACCTTCCTGTATTCCTCAAAGCCACTTGCATCCACTTAAAGCTGAAAAAGTAGGCAAAGCATTTGAATATATAAGCCTCCTTCCCACTCAACATACCAATACTTTTAGCATGCTCATTACTATTATTTGAAATGTGGCAAACATTTGTGAAGGAAGAATGTTTTCTAGAGACTAGGGGAAAATAGAACTTTACAAAATTGCAAACCTTCATTTAAGTGAAAGATGAAATGCAAGCAAATGCTCCCAGGACGAATGGGCTTAACGGAGACCTGAATTCTGCTTGCTCACAGTGAAGCTTGGGAGGACGATGCCAGGGCTCTTTGATTTGCTGTCTGAGTTCTGTTTGGGCAAGTCGCTCTGCCATCTGGTCGCTGTTGCTCCCTGCTCTGGAGCTGGCCCTGACTCAGCCCTGGCTCCTGGTGGCCCCCCATGAAAGGCACAAAGAAAGGAAGAAACGCTGCCCAGTCCCGAGCCATCCCCAGGAGGAGTTAAGGATCCGACACTGGTTCCTTGTGAGTTATGGAGCCTTGGGGGACTGGTTTTCAGAAGCCCATTAGCAGTCCAGCCTTCCTTTCTAGTCTGTCTACGTCTGAAAGCTCTGCTGAAAAACCTGTTCAGTATCACAGCAACACACAAGTTCCTACTGACAGACGTGCCTTTTGATGGAAGGCCAAAATCCCACCACGTACCACCCATGCCTCCACCCACGTAGTTTGTACAGGAATTGTTCCGTGTCATTGGCTTCATCCCACGGCACCCTCCCTCCTTCTAGCCTCGGGTCTGCCATTGCCTTTTGTCTGAAGGTTCTATCCCTTTCCACCTTCTTGTCTTTGCTGTGGGTCAAGTGTTGGCTTGACGACTCAAAGAAAGGAGCCCTGGGGCATCGTGGGCTGCGACCCACAAGGGCGATATTTTGAACCCACCAACCACTCCTCGGGAGGAAGATGAGGCTTTCTTCTCCTATAAATAGTTACAGCCTCCGAAACCCAAAGGAGCAGTTCCGCCTTGTCCTTCAGCGGTGCTTCTCTACCTGCCTCCTGCCAAGACCCTTTCATACTCTTCCTCATGTGGCGGTGAGCCCAACCATAACATTACTTTTGTTGCTGCTTCATCACTGTCATTTTGCTACTGTTATGAATTGGGTGACCCCTGTAAAAGGGCTGTTCGACCCCCAAAGGGGTCGCGACCCACAGGTTGAGAACCGCTACCCTATACGTAGGTATGTATACGTTAGAGCTGGCTCAGTGGCATTGAGTGAGTTCTTTTGAAGGAACTCACTTCTTTCAGTGTTATTATGTATTCTTATGTACCTGTCTACTGTTTGTTTGAAAGTTAGTTTCTGGGCTTCAGTTTCAGGTTAGGAGGGCCACAGTCAAGGGGGTTCCCCATGTCTGTCAGAGGGTGTGTGTGTGTGTGTGTGTGTGTGTGTGTGTGTTGTGAAGTTGATGTTCTGTTCTACGCTTTTCTCTTGCTCTGCCTAAGGCACTCCACTGTGCTCCCAGTCAGAACAGCCAGTAGCGAGAGCCAGGTTCGATCTAGTTCTTTTAGGTCTCTCGGTACCGGAGGCTGCGGTTCATGTGGTCTGTTCCCCCTAAGGGCTACTTACTCCCTTGAGTCTTTGGCTTTCCTTACTCTCCTTTGCTCTGGACTGGAAGAAACCAACACTTGTATCTTAAAACCTTCCAAGACTCAGATGCCACTCACTAAAGTAGGATAGATGCAGTGCACTGTCTTTAAGTCCTGTGTTGTGCCAATTACTGTCCATGCCCCCCTAGCCTATGGTCCTTTGCCTTAGAGCCTAGGAACCCTGTCCCTCAAGGTGTGTGGTTATATCTAAGTTTCCATGACTGTGCCCCTGTGTACTCTCTTGCCTATAGTAATCGACATGCAGCACTTGCATTTGTGGTTGCAGCGAGTGTGAGCTCACTCCGACTGCCCTTTGAATGTCCCTGTTCTTTTCTCCTGGTGCACATGGGGGAGCTGCTAGAGGAAGTTCCTAGCAGGGAAATGTCTGAGTCACACACGTACTGTGCCTTTAGAGAATGGAACAATTACTGTTTCTTCTTTCGGAGCTGGATTGTGTAGTGGTTCTTTGACAGCTAATATCTGGTTTATTTTCATTCTCAAAATAGCAGGCGAGAAAACCTTGTCTTGCCCTGTGCAGTGTCAGGCGGCTGTATCTTTTCCAGGCAGAGTTCCCGAGATTCCGGCAGCCTGGTGCTTGTTCATGAGTTTCAGCACTTACTTACACAGGGCTATCTTGAGAGTGCCCGTAATCACTCAGCATTTCTCTTCCTTAATTGCTTACATGTTCAAAAGCCTTATCCGTTTTTTAATTATTCACTTAGTTCTTCCTCCCAACAGTAGAGTAAGATTATAATCCTTATGGTTATTATTCCAATTAAGTATTTGTTGTTACTCCAATTCACTTAACGAAATGATAAAGCAAAAGCACACTCCAAAACTTAAAGTGGATGAGCCAAGTTCACTGAGTGGGAAATGTAAGTTGACGTACCCGCCATGAAGTAAGAGGAGCCCTCGTGGAATAGTAATTACACATTGGGCTGCTGACCTCCTGGTCAGCAGTTCAAAACCACCAGCCACTCCTGAAGAACAAGATGAGGCTCTGTACTCACGTAAAGAGGTACAACTTCAGAAACGCACAGGGACAGCTCTGCCCTGCCCTATAGGGTCACCATGGGTCCGAATCGACTCAGTGGCAGGGAGTGTGCTTTGTTTTTCTCTTTTGAGTTACGGATGCCTCTGAAAATGCAGGAGATTTCTTTGGATGGTGAGGCCCTTGCCTCTTGCATTAGCAAATCTCGCCTGCATGCTCTGAGACAAAAACCCTCCGAATCCCACCTTCATGGACGCTGAGGGGGACAGCCACTGAGCAGTTGACATGCAGTGTTATTTGTTATGCAAACAATTAGAAATATCTAAATGCCCAGCAATGGGAGATCAATTTTTAAAAAAGACAAGCCAGTCAGGGAGCAACAGAAACATACCGAAGAAACATACAACTTTCCTCTAGTTCTTTAATGCCTCTCCCCACACCACTATCATGACCCCAATTCTACCTTACAAATCCAGCTAGATCAGAGCATGTACACTGGAACAGGTAAGAGCTTGAAACACCAGGAAGCCAGGACAAATACGCCCCTCATGACCAATAATGAGAGTAGCAATACCAGGAGGGTAAGGGAAAGGTGGAGGGAGAAAGGGGGAACAGATCACAATGATCAATGTATAACCCTCTCCCTGGAGGATGGACAATAGAGTAGTGAATGAAGGGAGACATTGGTCCGTATAAGACATGAAAAAAAAATTATAAATTATCAAGGGTTCATGAGGGAGGGGCTCACGTAGAAAGAAAATATTTTGAAAATGATGATGGCAGCATATATACAAATATGATTGACACAGGGATGGATGGATGGAATGTGGTAAGAGCCCCCAATAAAATGTTGTTTTTTTAAGTTGATCACATTATTTTAAAAGGTTAGATTTTATTTTATTTTTTTAATCGTTTTATTAGTGGCTCATACAACTCTTAACACAATCCTTACATACATCAATTGTGTAAAGCACATTTGTACATTCATTGCCCTCATCATTCTCAAAACATTTGCTCTCCACCTAAGCCCCTGGCAT
>NW_022103928.1:10420472-10424565 GCF_000313985.2 Echinops telfairi
TTTGTTGGCCTTTAGGAGTGTTTTCCAGTCCAGTCTGTTGGGGCACCATGCCCTGGCCCCAACGTCCACCTTCAGCATTCCCTGGGACCTTGCCGCTCCATTCTCTTGCTGTTCCACTGCACTCACCCAGTGCTTTGCCTCGGTGTGGCGGGATCAGATCGGGTGCAATTCCCACACTGTGTCTCCGGTGCTGTCCCCTGCAGGACTATGGGTCAGTGAGGGGCATCATGTCTCATAGTAGGGCTGGCCTTGTGGTCTTCTTTGTGGACTGGCTGCTCTAATTGGGGTTATCGTCCTCAAGGCCTGGTAAAAGGTTAGATTTTAAAGCACATTACATTTCAACGCTCTTCAGAGCATTATCTAAATCATCAGGGAAAGTGTTCAAACTACGTGTTCACTCCCTTGCAGTGTGTGTGTGCCTCACTCACCCACATTCCTGACCAGATTCTGATGTCCTGTCTCGGGGGAGAGGAGAGGGGAGAGATTGGCAAGTCCCGCTCTCTGTCCTGACCCTTCTAAATTATGACTTTGACAAGCCACCATGACAAGAGATGTTATAATGTACATATCTTATCTCTTGGGCATCTTGGCGTGGCTAAAAAACACAAGTTTTGGGGGTTTTTTTATGGTTCAGCCATAGCATATTGTTCCTGCTGTTTACCCTTGAGTCAATCCCACTCACAGTGACCTTCCGTGAGAGTAGCAGGAGCCCTGCTGGTTCACAGGGTTGCACATTGGGCTGCAAACCTCCTGGCCAGCAGTTCAAAACCACCAGCTGCCCGTATGGAGAAAGATGAGGCTTTCTACCCCCAGAAAGTGCTACAGTGTCAGAAACTCACAGATCTACCCTGCCCTGTAGGGTCACTCTGAGTCAGAACCGGCCTGATGGCAGTGAGATGGTAGAGTAGACCTCCCCTAGGGTTTTCCAGGCTGTAATGCTTAAAGGTCAGATTGCCAACTCTTACCTCCCGTGGTGAAGCGGGGTGGAGTCAAACTGCTGATTCTTTCATTAGCAGCCAACATTTAACCATGGCACCATCAAAGCATCCTATCTGTACCACACACAAAAAAAAGCCCAACCCATTACTCTCAAGTCAGTTTGGATTCAGTGATCCGATGCAGGGTTTCCATGACTGTCAATCTTTACAGGAGCAAGAGAGCCTCGACCTTCTCCCAGGTGGGTTTGAATCACTGGCCTTGCAGCGAGCCACCCAGCGCTGCCCTGACAATGCCACCTGCGCCCCGACAAGGAGTTCAAATAATCGTGCTCCTCTGATTGGTGTGTTTGTGCAGACTACACACGTTAGGTTTCTGGGGTGCTGTACCTCGGCGATTGCTTGGCAACGCTGCAGGAATCCATGAGGCAGAAGCCTGTTTATGAGGGATGGGAACGTTTCAGATCTCGGTCTCCAAAAGTGTGCAGGCCTCCCGGTGGACCTGAGACTGGCCTTTGCAGGGGAGCACAGAAGCCAGGTGGCAGGAATACCAGAACGGGGGCGGGAGCCAGGCGCTTTGGAGCCAGGAGCAGGAAATCCCAAGAGCGAGTGGGCGTGGGAGGCACGAGGGGGGGTGGGGGGTGGGACCGCGTAGGAGGAATCTCCACCACAGAAAGCGGGGCTGGGCCTTCCTGTGGCCGGCTTTGACCCCACTGGCTGGGGAGGCGTGGTTGAGGGTATTGGCTGATGAGTTTAGGCGCACCCGTGTGGTGTCATACAGCTGGTGCCTAATATTGAGTGGGGCCCAGGTTGGATTTTCCCAAAGGTGGCTAATGAGTGTGCCTGATTTCCTGCCACCCCTTTAGTGTGGCCCTGCCAGCCGATTTCCCCTAGGGCAGGCATTCGGGAAGACACCCCCCTTTATCCCTAATCTAGCAGCCCCCCACATAGATCTGCAGAGGTACTTCAGAAGGTCTGTGGGAACATGGAATGAAAAGATCATCGAATTTCCCGTGAGCTTTATGAAACCCCCTCCCATAGCTGCTTGGAAAGGAGGGGCTGGAAGTGCTCCACCAGGCTGTGGGTCCCTCACCCCGCCCTTCCTTTGTGGACTGAGCACCTACTTTGTGCTCTGCCAGGTTCCAGTGTAGGAGTGCAACAGCGAAGCGAGCAAGGTCAATGCTAGGGCCATCCGAGGCAGCGAGCAGATCCACAAAGAAATCCACTGAAGAATGCCAGTTATTCTTTGAGTCTCTAAATGCAGAAGATACCCCACTGCCATGCAGTGATGCCGACGCAGAGGGACCGGACCTGCCCCTGTGGGTTTCTGAGACTGTAACGCTTTACAGGAGTAAAAAACCAGTTTTGGTCGCTCAGCTAGCTGGTAGCTTTGAACTGCTAACCTTGCAGTTATCAGCCCAATAAGTAACCACTGTGCCACCAGGGCTCCTGGATGGAAGTGATAACAGTGGTGGCAAAGGAAAATGGCCAGTCCTACTCAGGGAAAGCTTACGTCCTAATGGAGGGAGCTCAACCCAAATAAAGTAATTTATACCCACTCCTGGTTTTAGATTCCAAATGGTTTTAGGTTCCACGTAGTTTTAGGTTCCACAGACCATGTAGTGTGATAAAAAAAAAAAATCAGCATTATGTGAAAATGGAAGACTTCTGTTTTCTGACCATCCATTGGCCCAGTTTTTCAAATTGAGAACGCAGCAGAATAGCAGCTAAGATTTACTGAGTTGCTCGGCACTGTGAGGAGCCCAGAAGGCGATGTGATGGAGGCCAGGTGGGATGAAGCCTGGCTGTGGGACCTGAGGCCCTGGCTTAACCACTTTACCTTCCTCTGGTGCTGAGTCAGCTTCCCTTAGGAACTGCCCCAGGGCTCCGCTTCCTCCCCAGCTATCCCAGAGGCTGCTCTGCCCCAGGGCCTGGCCAGTCACCAGTCTGAACTTCCTGCTGGAGCACTGGGAACCTGGCAGCCAGCAAGCGGGAGGGGAGGGAGAGGCTGTGCAAGCACACCCAGCTTGGTCAGTTCAGTTCAGTTGGGATCTCCCGAAACTCACAGTGATTGCTTCCCAACACCCTCTCTGTTGCCCCTTTCATTCTCCTCCCCCCGCCCTCTCATTCCACTGCAGTTTTGAGCTGCAGAGTCTGAGAAACTGGAACTCCAGACAGGTGCCCACTGCTGTAGTGCTGCCTGTGTGTCCACCCAGAGGCCACGGCCATGGAGGAGGTTGGCCTTGCTTGGCAGCTGGAGACCGTGCCCCTCCCAGCAGGAGGGAGTGAAGGTCACGGCAGCCACTCCAGCCTCTCTCCTGGGGGGAGAAGATGCTCTGCAGCCCTGCTGATGCACACAATAGTCCGATGGCAGACTTGGGACTATTCCTGTCGATGAGAAATGTCAGGGAAGAGATGACGGATAAAGTGAGGAATACATGTATGAAGAGTTATCTTTTGACAGGGCTGCTTATGGACAAACACGCATCTCCTAGGATTTGGTTCCTTCATGTGAAGGTTTGGAGTCATGGTTTCATGGGACAGCCCTGCTCATTGTCCTACTACAGTGCTTAGTGCTTCGGTTCGACCTCCTTCTTCATCGTGTAGTGTCTGGAGTCTTCAAGGCTTGCAAGGAGCCACCCAAGTCACAACCATCGATCCCAGTTCACCTGGAACAGCAGAGGAATGAGGCGAGTCAGGAATATTTGGAGGGGGCCACACATGGAATATGTGTGCTTAACTGCCTTCATGAACAACTGCCTCCTTTGCCGGGAGACCAAAAGAACTGGACCCTGCTCAGCTACCATTTCTGAATATTTTGACAGTGATTCCAGAGCAGAATCCTGTCCAACAGGGGGACAAGCCCACAGTAGGCTTCCCTATTCTCAGGAGGCCCTCTCAACTTCTGGGAGCCACCGAGGCTGGCTGTGAGAAATGTGATGGAACCAATTTGTTGTGAAATTCAGAGAGACCAAATGATTTTCAAAGCATGTTGTTGTTTTTTAAATCATTTTATTAGGGGCTCATGCAACTCTTATCACAATGCATACATACATCAATTGTGTAAAGCACATTTGTGTAAAGCACATTTGTACATTCATTGCCCTCATCATTCTCAAAACATTTCCTCTCCACTTAAGCCCCCGGCATTAGGTCCT
>NW_022103928.1:10425464-10431784 GCF_000313985.2 Echinops telfairi
TAGAAGAAAGTATTCTTGCATTGAGGGAGTACTTGAGTGGAGGCCCAATGTCCTTCTACTACCTTAATACTAAACCTATAAATATAAGTTCATAGATCTATTTCCCCATCCTCATATAAATATATTTGCATATGTACATGTCTTTATCTAGACCTCACTAAATGGCCAGGACTTGTTTAATTGCAGCGTTCATGAGGAAGAAAAGTGCCCTGAGGTTTTGCTCTCAATAGGTTTTCTCAGTATTGAAGTGCGCGTTGACCCTGTGGCTGACAATGAGCTAAACATTTTATACGTCTTGTCTACTTTGGAGTCCTTGGGTCATGCAACGAGGAGTCCAGGTAGCACAATGGGCTGCTCACTGCCAGGTTGAAGGTTCAAACCCATCAGCAGCTCCATGGGAGGGAGATGAAGCTGCCTGCTCCCACACAGACTTGCAGCCTTAGAAAGCCTGCATGAGGCCACTCTGAGTCAAAATCAACTCTATCGCAACGGGTCTGGTTTGGAAACTGGTTAACATCCATGACTGCTAACCTAAAGGTTGGAGGTTTGTCTTCCTAGAGGTGCCTCAGAAGAAAGGTCTGGTGATCTACTTCCAGAATATCAGTCATTGAGAAACCCGTGGAGGACAACTTTGCCCTGGCACCCTGGTGTCACCAGGCATCAGAATGTGGTTACTGGGCTCCTTTAGTTCTGAAGTGTGGTGCGGAGGTGTGTACTGCTCTGCACACAGGAAACAAAACATTTGATGTGGAGGCACAGCACGCCATTCTTATGACCTTGTAGTGAACCTGCATCTCTCCTGCAGTTTTGCAATTGTGCAGACCTGTGCTCGTGGTCTGTGTGACCGACGCATGTAGATGTATGTGCCCTAATGCACTCAGCCTGCGCTCCCTGCCCAGGATGGTCCACACGCCCCCACATTTCTGAGGTGCTTCTGCAGGCTGAGGGATGTAAGCTCCGTGCTGTAAATTATCTTCGGAAAACATATGGGTGTCTTCTGTAATGGAGCCCAGATGGGGGCACTTGCAAAGCCTGATAAGGAGCAGGCGCAGGCAGTCAGGCAGGCGTTTAAATGGAGGGTGAGGCTTGGCATGATCTCATTGGAAAAGCACCCTCTCCCTTGAGGAGGGCAGCCAGAGGTGTCTCCGAGTGGTACCACTCCCCCCTCTCCCAGCAGCACCTCCCAGCATCCTGCAGCCCCTATTCTAAATGCCTCCTGCTTTTTTGTTCTGTTTTTCTCTTTTTGATCATCCCTGCTGCCCTTCAACTTTTCCTTCCACATCACCATTGGGTCTTCCTGCCCTTATCTGCCCTTCTCTTTCCACATCATCTGTGCCGTGCCCGTGAACCCTAAGTGGGCACTTGGTGGTTCTCATGGGCAGTGCCTATGATAAGTGCTGAGAGCAACTCATATCATCTCAGTGGGGGATTCAGAAGGAAGTGTAGGGGAAGACTTCTCTGTTTATCCCAAAGATGCCGCGTCTATCCAAACCCACCCTCTACTGGGGAGCCTCACACGATGGCGTAGAGTGGAGCAGCCCGATTGGGTTGCCAAGGCGGTAATCCTGATGGGCAGAGAGCGGTTGGTGGGTTCTGCTGCATATCCTGCGGCTTTGAAAGAAGCCTGAAGGCCTTTTCACCGCTCTGCCTGATTTGGGAACTTTACTGGTCGCCATGGGGCCGCTGCGACTCAGGGCAGCCCCGTGTGTCAGAGGAGCTCTGTGCTCCACAGGGCCTTACAGTCTCTGGCTGTTCCAAAATAGCTCACCATGCCTTTCTTCTGAGCCACCTCCGGGTAGACTCAAATCTCCAACCTGCCACTTAGGAGCAGAGCACCCAGGGGCTTCTGGGTGTGGCTTTGGTAGGAATCATGACCACACCTCGGTGGCCCCATCCTTCTGCTAGATTTTTTGTTTTGCTTTGTTGTTTTCTCCTCTTTAATATTATTGGGATACAAATATGTGCACCATATATTTGACATTTTAATCGTTCTTAAGTTTGTACATGAATTGCATTCATTACGTTTATGATCTTGTTCACCCCTTACCTCTATTTCCCCATCCCTCCCTCCCTCCTTCCCTTCCTCCTCCCTCCAGTGGGTTCCAATATGCAGGGACCCACAACCCAACACAACGAAACACTGCCGCCTCCTGCATCTTCCCTACAATCACGGCTACATTTGAGCCCATTTCTGTAGTCACTGTGTCAGTCCGTCTCACTGATGACCCTCTACAAAACCCGAGATCCTTCTTCAGAAGCCTTGGGTAACCTCTAATCAACCTTCTGTCTGTTTGCACCGCCTGGTCTAGATGTTCCCATAGATGAGATCACCCCCTTTGTCTCTGGCTCATTTCACTCGTCAGTTCTCAAGATGCGCCCACATCATGGCATGTATCAGAGTCTTACTTCTCTTTGTGGCTCAATGATGTTCTGTTGTGTGTGTACCCCACTTTTTAAATCACTCACCACCAGATGTTTAAGAGCGCCCTTTATAGGAAGCACCGCACAGCATGTAGGGATTATGATGAGTAGAGCTTTGTTGATGCAGAGAGAGGAGATGTTCCCGGTTTGTCGTGGGTGAAAGAAGAAGACGGCAAAGCAGCATGTGGGGATGGGTGGATGGGGGGAAAACAAAAGGTGAAAATGTGAACAGCTGTTCATCCTGAGTAAAATGAGCTTAGGAAACGTTTTTATTTTCTTCTTTTTGCTCACCAATAGCTTCCCCCCTACAATGAACGTATTACTTGAGCAATGTTTTAAAAATTAACATGTGAGGAACAGTGAAAGAAAGATAAAATGCTTGTGGCTGGGTCCAAACCAGAAAACCAAACCCACTGCTGTCCTTTCAGGTCAGACTCCGAGCAACCCTTTAGCACAGAGTAGAACTACCTTTGGGTTTCTGAGACTTTACATCTTGACGGAGATAGTCTCATCTTTCTCCCATGGAGCGGCGGGTGCGTTCAAACCACTGGCCTTAGGGCTATCAGTTCAATGTGTTACCCCTGCGCCATCAGAGCTTGTGACTAGATAGTCAAGAGTTATTGTAAAGCTATCAGAGAGCGAGTCATATGAAATAACGAGGACAGCCCAGTGTCCCCTCGTGGAGTAGTGTGAGTAAAAAGCCCAGAGAAACAATGATTCTCCCAGTGTCCGGTCAGTAGAAGCCACTAGAGCAGCCAAAGCTCTTTGCCCATCCAGCACCCGCCCTCTGAATGCAGAGGTCTCAGACCTGGGGCTAGGGGGCTAGATCTTGTTGGCTAACTTATTATCTGTGGCTGACTGACTACGTAGCCAATCTACTCTGAACCTCCAGACGGTGTACTGACTCCACTTTGAGGATCCAGCATCCTAACCACAAGAGCATCCAGACAGTGTCTTTCAAAACGTGTGCTCAAGCTTGATTCCAGTTGCTCCAGGATGACCGGCTCCCGTGTGCTCCCTCCCGGATCAAATGTCAGAAATGGTTCGAGGTCGTCCTTTGGTAGTTGTGCCCAGTTGGTAGTTGTGCCCAGTCTCTCAGCAATTGTAAGAAGTAGACTAGGCCAAGAATGCTTACAGAAAGTGTGTGTGTGTGTGTGTGTGTGTGTGTGTGTGTGTGTGTGACTTAAGGTACCCTCGAAAAGGCAGGAGGAAAGAATTAACATCATGAATCGTGATGGAGCATTAACAGCTCGCCCTCAGCACAGGGATCTCGATAGTGGCCCTGTCGCTCTTGGGACTAGATCATTCTTTGCTGTGGGGCTGTGCTGTGCATGTTGGCTGTTTAGCCACATCCCTGATCTCCACTCACTAGATTCCAGTGACACCCCTGAGGAATGACAACTGGAAAGGGCATCTGTAGACATTGGTACATGGCCCTGGGAAGGACTTTTCCTCCCCATCCCTGCCCTCTTACGGAGAACCCCTGCTTAGGATCATTCTTGGGTTCACGTCCCAGTGATCCCACTTATTAGCTATGGGGCTCTTGGCAGCCTCTTTGAGTCTGTTCCCTCACTGGTAACATGGAGCTGGGGATAATAGCTACAGCCTCCATCCTGGGGCTGTCAGAGGCTTGCACATAGTCCCATAGAACTGAGCACAGAGGTGACCTTCAGTGAATGCTAGCTATTCTTACGTGATAAATAACAGAGGTTGCCTCCATCACATGGTCAGTGGGTGGGAAAAAGCCATCGTGTGATTGCTCTCTGGCCTTTGAATATGGAAGTGGAGGGATTGTCATCTTTGTGCTGGCTGGGGCAATTTCTCTTGCTCTTCATTATGGCCTGCTCTTCCCTTCTGCTCCAGCTTGCCTCTCCTGTCTCTGCTTTCCTCCTGGGAGGCTGGAGGCAAGTCCCTGGAATTCACATGCCCTTGCTGCTTCCCATTGCCCAGGTGTGATAACTCGCCCCTTTTCGGACAGGTCACAGCAAGGCCTTTGTGCTCCAGGGGCGCCAGCCTTTACCCAAGAGAATTCAGAAAGAGCCACACTGTGTGAAAGTGTAGCAATAGAACAGGTTTCTACACGCATCCCTGGAGAGCCCTCTGTGGTTCTTCTACCGATTCAGAAGTAAGGATGGGTATTTCTGACAGAGGCACGTGTGGTAGAAGTAAATAGTGCTTCCCTGGGGGTTTTACAAAGCCTGCTGCCTTCCCAGAGATGAAAGGGAACATCTTGGGTCCCCATAAGTACCATGTAATTGGTTGGAGAAGGGAGAGTACACTTAAGTTACACTCTCGTCTCCATCATGCCTTATTAAGTGAAATGATGGTGTTCTGCGGTCCACAGAGATCTGCTGCTCAGAATCTCGATGGGGATCAGACAGAAAGCTACTTAGGCAAGTGGCTGCGGCAGGTACCTGCAATTACCCTCAGTGGCGAAGCGAAACCTAGGCAAGCGAGGTGTTTTAATTTCACCCTCACTGAGCGCCAATCACACTCAGCAATATTTAAAATGCAAAACAATTGCGCAACCCTTCCCTGGTCCACCTGCACTGAAGATTTCAGCCAGACGTAGCAAAGGTTCCTGGGAAGCTACGAAACCCCCTCTTTGTGAGGGGATAATGAAGTCAGAGGAGGATTTGTTTGCGAGTCGGTTTCTGTTTTGTGGCATTTTGCTTCCTTGAGGGAAAGAGTTGCGGAAAGACAAGCTGAGACTGCCATCCGTGTTTTGGCAGTTCCCGTGTTAGCCGGGGTCCCCACAGAGCGGGAACAGTAATAGGTGGCCAATCCCAAGCATCCGTTTGCTCTTCAACTACAGCCACCTACTGGGTGGAGCATGTTCAACACATCTGTTTTCTTCGATGTTATCTTGGGGGATGGAGGAGAGGCAAGTGAGGGACCCCCACCCCGCTAAGTCCCGTCATTGTTGGAGGCAAGATTCCTAGCTGGGTCCCAGTGCCAACTTTTGACCACAGGATGGAAATATTGGCTCCTGAAACATACCTAGGGGTTGGCTATTGGTGGTTCCGTGCAGGAATCCAGACAGGGTGCCCATGCAGAGGTACCATCCACCTGTCACCAGGCCTTGTGCGTTGCTGTGATGCTGACCAGGTTTCAGTGAAGCTTCCAGACTAAGAAGGACTAGGAAGAACGGTCAGGCAGTCTATTTCCAAAACCCTGCCCATGAAACTCTGTGGCTCACCATGGCTAGATGGACCGCCAGTCATGGTGGGGGTGCAGAATCAGGCATGGTTTCCTCCATGAGTGTGGGACCCGAGAATGAGAGTTTGACAAGGGGAAGTCACTGCTCGTGGGACAGCCCGCCACACAGCAGCAGCCGTTCTCCTTGTTGAACCGCGTGCCCTGTCATCTGGCTGACACCTGGCACCAAGATTTCTTTGTCCGGATGCATGCTGTGATTTCGGCCATCGGTGAGTGCTTAGTGAACACTGTGTCCTGTCAAGAAAAGAAAGAGAAGTTCCATTTTTTGGAGAAAAAAAGAAGAAGAAGAAGAAGAAACACTAGGTTGTGGCAAAGGCCAAGCAGCGAGGCCCGGCTCCTTGAGAGAGCAGTAACCTGCCCCTGGGGTTCACCAGGCCCTCCGACCTGGCCAAGAAGGAAGCAGCGAAAAATCAGGAAGCTGCCAAAACCTAGCAGTGACCCAGAAAGGGACATGAAGGAAACAGATGCTGTCCCTGAACTGCCTCAGGGGGCAGAGGAGAGAAAGGAGGAGTCCGGTGGCAGAGAGACCCCAGAGGTGGATTTGCTGACCAGGAGCAAGAGGACTTGGAGGTGAAGAAGGCTGCTGCTCGAGCTGTCCCTGGCGTCCTGGGCTCTCACCCCACAGTGCTGATGTCCACATTGTCAACCTCGCACTCACCTCGCATGGCCGAGAGCTGCTC
>NW_022103928.1:10431884-10435620 GCF_000313985.2 Echinops telfairi
CGCCCTCGCCCTCTTTATTCGGCCCTTTGTGCTGCTCCTGGACGAGCCCACCAGCCACTTGGATCTCAATGCCTGTGTGTGGTTGGAGGAAGGACTCAAGACTTTTAAGCATATCCTGCTCCTCATCTCTCGTTCCCAAGATGTCCTGAATGGTGTGTGCACCAGCATCATTCACGTGCACAACAAGAAACTGCAGTATTATACGGGTAATTACGACCAGTACGTGAAGACTGGACCGGAGCCAGAGGAGAACCAGGAGAAGCGCTTCCACTGGGAACAGGACCAGATGGCTCGCATGAAGAACTGGATCGCCAGGTTTGGCCATGGCAGGGCTAAGTTGGCCCGGCAGGCCCAGAGCAGAGAGAAGACACTACAGAACATGATGGCATCAGGACTGACAGAGCGGGTTGTTCGTGACAAGACACTATCGTTTTATTTACTCCCCACCATGTGGCAAGATCCCTCCGCTGGTCATTACCCTACAAAGCGTGAGCTTCAGGTATACGAAAGACGGGACTTGCAGCTACAACAGCCTAGAGTTTGGTATCGACCTCAACACGCGTATGGCTCTGGTAGGACCCAGTGGATCAGGGAAGTCAACGCTTTTGAAGCTGTTAACTGGAGAGCTACTCCCCGCAGACGGCATGATCCGCAAACACTCTCATGTCAAGACCGGGCGTTCCCATCAGCATGAACAAGAGCAGCTGGATGTAGGTCTCTCTCCTTTGGAGTACATGATGAAGTGCTCCGGAAATCAAGGAGGAGAGAGAAATGAGGAAGATCACTGGACGATATGGTCTCCCTGGGAAACAGCAGGTGAGCCCAATCCCGAACCTCTCTGATGGCCAGAAGTGCTTTGTGTGCCTGAGCTGGCGGGCCTGGAAGAATCCACACCTCCTCTTCCAGGATGAGCCTACCAATCACCTGGGCCATGAGACCACTGATGCACTGGCCGACGCCCTCATGAATTTGAGGGTGGCATGTTACTGGTCAGACATGACTTCAGACTCATCCAGCAGGTGGCACAAGAAATGTAGGTCTGTGAGAAGCAGACCATCACCAAGTGGCCTGGAGATAGCCTAGCCTACAAGGAGCACCTCAAGTCCATGCTGGTGGATGAGGAGCCGCAGCTCACCAAGAGCACCCACAATGTGTGAGCCCTCTGCCCAGGCTTGGGTCAGGAGTTTCCCTGGGGACTTGACAGCCGCTTCCCTGACCAGCCGCTCAGGATGGGACCCCAGGGCTGCACTCCTGCCTGGCTTCAAACCGCTCCCCAGCCTCACCTGCCCCTCAGCCGGCCTTAGCTGCACTCTTATGTACAGCTGGACAGTACCTGTCCATTTCCTGTCCTCTTCCCAGTGACCTTTGTCCGTGTCTGGACTCGGCTGACTTGTCCCTTCCTGCCCCTGTCTGGTCACCTGGATAGTGATGTAGCTAGAGGCATCAAGGGTTAGTCCAGGGGCCCAAGCCCTGGATTTGACCCATGCAAGAGCTTAGGATCCTCATTTTCTGGGTTTGGGTGATGTTGATGGAAACCCCCAGCTCCACCACCCCATTCTTTCTGCTTCTCACTTGGAGCTCTAGACCAGGACTTTAGTCCTGGTCAGTTTTAAATAATGATTTAGCTGTCATCTCTAGACCTGTGTGATACCTACAAAGCAGCCAATAAAGAGAGAAGAATCCGTGAAAAGAAAGAAACACTAAGGGAAGAGTTTAAACAAAATCTGCTGCAAGTTCTCATCTCAGGAAACAGTGCTTTTTAAACGGTGTGAGGCGTGTCTCCAAAATATATGCCTATTCAGAAAGACTGGGTTCAATTCAAGGTCAGAAATGTAACCGTGGGCTTCATTGAACTTGCTCGCTCGCTCACTGGCGGTCATGAAGCATGCAGGCAGGGAATGGTATCCTTGTGCAGAAGGAGGCTGAGACAAAAGATCTTTATTTAGGTGTCTGGGATAGTCCTTTTTATTTCGTTAAGAAGCCCTGGGTTTTATTTTCAGTTCATGGGACGTGTTGATAGGTGTCCCTGGAGAGTCGTTTTCCCCAGAGACCATATGTACTTTTCATACACTGCCTAAGTGGGAAGCCGTTACAAAGGCCCCCTTGAAGGAGAGATGGGATCCTGGACTCGCAGAGCAGGTAATCAGATGCCTAGGTAAGAAAGGCAGAAGGGACTTGGGCAGGTCGCCAGAAAGGAGTGGGAAATAAGATAGGGGCCTGTTTACTGGGACTAGGTGCTGGTCAGGGGCCTGGCCTGGAGAAACAGGGTGAACCCAGTGTTAGTGCAAAGGTATCTGTTCAGAGTTGGACAGGCACACGTTGACTTGGTGCTGCGCCAGCAGTCTCCCTGCACATGGTTTCTTAAATTCTCCGAGACTGGCCAGGGTTTGGTCTAGATAAGATGCCCTCTCTTTGGAATGCCCTCCCTAACTCAGTTACCTGGTAACTCATGCATTCTTTAACATTCGGCTCAGATGCCCCCTCTCCTATGACACTGAGTCATATGGATTTCAATGTGATGCCATTGTCTCTTGATCCCTAAGCCAAGTTACCTGCATCCCTCCCACAGGCCCCCATCGCATTTGATTGTGCCTGTTATCGTCAGAAAACATGACATTACATTGTTTGGAATACAAACTCAGAAGTCTGACAAAGCTTATTTTAAAGCATCGCTTCACTACCTCCTAGTCAGGTGGCCTAGAGAAGGTGAGTTAACACCCCAACTTCTCAGTTTTTTCAACTGTAAAATGGGTTCATAGTTAGGCAGTACTGAAGAGTAAATGAAAGGATAGGTGTAGAGAACTTGGCATCACCCCTAGCACCCTGAAGCTGCCAAACACTTGCTGTCAAGTTGAGTTTGATTCAGGGTGGTGCCATTTGCATCAGAACTGAACTCTGCCCCGTAGAGTTTCAAGGGTGGATTTTCAGAAGTAGATCACCAGGCCTTTCTTCTGAGACAGTTCTGGGTTCAAGTTCAAAGTTCAGTTCAAAGTTCAAGTCTTTGAACTTCCAACCTTTGGTTATCAGCCAAATGCATCAACTGTTTCCACAAACCAAGGCCTCCAATCCATTGAATATACTCTATTAAGCTGAACAATTTGGTTGCCAGCAACAGAAACCAATTGAGACTAGCCTCAATGCAATTGGAGAAAATTGAACTACCAAGGGAAAGATAAGAATCTGAGCTTTTGCGAAGATCGAGGGAGCAGAACTACCTAGCGAGTTTAGTTCCATCGGGTGCTGCTGTCAGACTAAATGGGCTGCAGCCATTTGCCATTCTTAGGTCTTTCTGATTCATTTTTAGCTTAGGTCACATGCCTGTGCCTTAAGACAGCACTCTGCTGAACAGCAGGGATGTGCCTTGCTGGCCCCACTAGCCTCACCTGGCCAGTTTCTTACATTTATATCCAGTCAGTGGCCCTTATAGAGGCCCTGCTGCTGCAAGCAGTTAAGCCACTGGCCACAAACTGAAAAGTTGCCAGTTCAAACCAATCCAGGAGCTCCAAGGGAGAAAAAAACAGACAATCTGCTTCTATAAAGATGACGGCCAAGAAAGCCTACGGGGCAGGTCTACTCTGCACATGTGGATGGAGCTGAATCAAAGTCGACTCAAGGGCACGAGACAACAGCAACAGTGACCCTTAAGGAGTCTGTGCGTGTGTTTCCAGCTGTCGGTCCATGCAACCTTATTCATTTTATAACACGATCAAGGACCCAAACCATCGATTTGAGATGA
>NW_022103928.1:10436814-10438021 GCF_000313985.2 Echinops telfairi
CCATTAGAACATCTTGGGTAGAGTAGGGGGAAAAGATGGAATAAAACTCAGAATCACAGAAAAGACCAGGTTTACTGACCAAATAGAGACTAAGAGAACCCGCAAGACTATGGTCCTTAAACACCCTTCAGACCTGGGACTGAACACACCCCCATGGCTCAATTTTCAACCAAACCATCAACAGGCCTTTAAAGGGAACAGGAACACTAGATATAACCTACACCTTCGAATGGGCTGACCCTTTGAGACAAGAAGGGCAGAATCTGCCCAAGGACCAAGTCCAGAAGGCAGGAAGGGGGTAAGAAAGAATGGGGACAAATGGGGCACACAGGGAGGAAGCGGGATTAAGGATGTTAAATTGTGGAGATTGCATTCAATGACATGAAGCAATGTGTATGTTGAAGGGAAAGCAGATTTGCTCTCTACTCCTCACCCAAGCCACCATAAAATTTTGTTTTGTTTTTAAATGAAGATGAGGGACAAATCGTAGGATCCTAGAGTAGAAAACAGGCCCTGAGTCTTGTGCTCAAACAAGGGATCTTTGGGGGGGGCAAGAAGATCACTCCCTGCAGGGAAAGCTTTTTCTCTGTGAGACTGCTCCAGCTTTTAAAACTGTTTTTAGTATAAGCCAAGATTGGTCTCCGACCCCATATTTTTTGGTCACTGGTCCCCTCATTTTGGTTTTCAAAGCAATAGAGAAAAACGCAATTCTCTATCAGTAAAGATCCACTGCTCTTGTTTCTCTGCCTCTTTTCACACAGTTATTGAGGCCTTTTCTGGTTGAATTAACAGGAGTGGATGTCCAGAAACAGGTTCTAATCAAACAAAACGTCTCCAGTATCAGAGGAACCCAAGTTGAGACCTAGTCCTGCCACATGGGCAGATCAGCTCTGTTCGCTACAGCTCATTTTCTGCAGCTGTGCAATGGGTGTAATGATCTCACCAGGTTGGTGTGAGAAATCTGTGAGACCACACATGGAAAGCACTTAGCACATTGCCTGGCCCCAAGTAAAGAACTCAGTCAGTAGTAGCTGTGACACCCTTGCTACCTTTGTAGGCTGGCAACTGGGACTCTGCTCAAGTTGTTTCCATTGATAGGGATTAAAATACATGAGAAAGCAGATAAGGAAGGGCGTGACTATCACCACTTCACTGAAATGAAATAGCCTTTGGGAAGCTAGGAAGCTTGAGTAACACGCGTAATGCC
>NW_022103928.1:10439447-10471708 GCF_000313985.2 Echinops telfairi
ATGCCAGCTCTGCAGAGTCTCAATAATGATAATGTTTCAATCACTGTCGAGTGCGGTGCAGCTCACTCCATTTGGAACATCTCACTTAATGGCCTAACAGAACTCCTAAATAAGCATCATTACCCTCATCTTACACACCTTGCACTAACACAGACAACAACACAGCTCCAAATACCAGCCAAGGCAGTCCATTAAAAATGAACAAGTATTAAAATACAATGAGTGCTTCATATAGTATCTAATTTAAGCCCTGTGAGATTAAAAGCAATCATATCTATTTTAGAAAAGAAACTGTGTACCCTGCCCAGGGCCACACAGTTAATAAAGGATAAAGGTTGGGATTCCGTTCGTATTCCAGATCTTGTAGATTCCAATGGTTTTTGTTTTTCTCTAACTCCTTCCTTCCCTCCCAGCCTTAGTATTCAACCTCCTTCTTTTCACAAACCTAATATTCTCCAATCTTTCATTCATCTTGCTTGTTAACCCTTCCAGACCAAAACCCAACTCACCGCCGTTGAATCGATTCCCACGCATACTGACCTTCTAGAATTGCCCTAGGGGTTTCCAAAACTGCACCTCCACGGGAGTAGGAAGCCTTGGTCATCTTTCTGCTGTGGAGCCGCTGGTGGTTTCAAACTGCTGGCCTTGTGTTAGCAACCCAACACTTAACCACTATGCCATCAGGGCTCCCACTGGCAGGCCTTTAGTCAAAGTATAAAGGATTCATTCTCTTTGTGGGACTTCCCTGGATGATTCAACTGTAGAGTTGGAATTTTTCAAATGACTTTAGCATCCTAGAGATAAAATCTTTCACAGGCTTGTTCAGCCCTACTTATTTATCGATTGTTCCATCATTGCTGGAGGGGAAAGAAAGAGCCCCAAGTCATCACATGAGTGTACCGAGTAGGGTGAGCTTTTCTTGCACCTTTTTGCCATTTAGCCTTGGTGTCTGTTGACTCACCACGAGTCGGAATCCACTAGATGGCAGTGACTTTGGTTTGGTTTGATTTCTTGACTCTAAGGATCCCTGGTGGCCAACAGCAAGGCCGGCATTTAAATTCCATCCGTGACCCTCAGAAGAAAGACAGGGCTTTCTGCTCCTGGAGAGATTTACAGGCTCAGACACCACAGGGAGAAGTTCCACTCTGTCCTGTCCCAACAAATCACTACAGGTCAATCAACTCCGTGACAGTGACCTTTTATTATTTTTCCTTTTGTTGACTCTCATCTGTCAGAGCAAATTATCTTCCATGACCTGAACTGGGAGCTATTTGGAACCTTGAGTCTCTTCGTGCACTGTTCACCAAGCAAGGCTCCAGCACGGGACTCGCATTTATAGGACGAACCCACCAGGCAGTGCCTGCCTTTGTAAACTGGTTTCTCATGGGCCTGGGAAAGCATGAGGGTATTTCAAAGGGTTCATGGGAAATTTTTATGATCCGTTTATTCCATGTTCCCACAAACTTTTTGAATCCCTCCTCCCCAATGTAATCATTAAGAATCAGTTCCCCCAACCATGGGACTGTCAGAGCTCCCCAGAGAGCGAGAGAGAGAGGTGCCCATGGCCTCAGAGCGCACCAACTGGTTCCAGAGAAGAGCGGCTATATGGGGATCCTCAAGTACATACACTGATTTGCATGAAAAAAAAAGCTGTAATGGAGTACTTCAGACTGAGCTTGGCATGCAACCCATGGGAAAGCCTGGCACCTCCAAGCATGAGTGGGAAGGAAGGAGGGTGTGATTGAAACTCCCCTGGTGGATGGGGGCAAGGTAGGTAGCCTTGGGGCCTCAGATCTCCCATCCCTTTCAAAGTCTGAAAACCGCTGACAACAACCGGTGGCCTCCAACCCTCGGAGCTCACGGGGCTTTGTTCCGAAGCTGCCCGAGGTCTTGTGGGCTCTCAGACCTGTGTCCAAGCAGGAGCAACGCAGACAAATAGGTGCCTGTAGACGAATACCTTTGGGGGTTTCTCTGTACCTCCCCTTCCAACACCCAAGAACATGTCTCTAAGAGGCTTTAAGTTCTGACTCAAGTCCATTACTCTCTTGATTTTATTTTTATTAACATCATGATTACCTTTAATTATCAGTATCTTTATAAATTTGATCTTTGAACATCTGTGAGTGAACACCTGCGAATGATAACAGCAGGTTACACACCGCAACACTGTCTGCAGCACACATTAGGAACGATGAGGCAGACCCCATTGTGTCTCTGCACTCTCCATCATGAACGAGCACATACACCCTTCATCGGAAGCGATGTGTAAATACACACATCAACTGCGGATTGCTTTTGAAAAGGAAAAAAAATACATCCCTTCGTTCTGCTTTTGGGCAACGCTCAATGGCGCCATGTTGATGGAGGAAAAGCAAAGCTAAAGACGCAGCCTTCTGTCCTGTTTTCCAGGTTTTACATCGAGAGCATATCGTTTTTAAAGGACAAAACGACCGTGGAGCTGTTTTTCCTGAACGCAAAGTCCTGTGTGCACCAGGTAAGGCGCTGGGTGGTACCTTCTGTCAATAAGGCAAGCTGCAGTTGAAGCAAGTCTTGCCTGTGTTTTCAAGCCAATGGAAACAGACCATAACTGTTTCTAGCAATAGCTTTTGTCCTCCAAAGAAACTTTAAAATGGCACCTCTTCTCAAATTCTGAGCGGTCTGCACATTATTCGTTTAAAGGCATCCAGTCCACCACGTGTGATGACTCAGAAAGACGCAGCATGTGACCGGAGCCTCAGAAAAAGTCAGACCAGTAATGGCTTTTAACAAGGTCTGCCTTGCCTTTCCCCAAGGCCAGTGTTCATAATTCAAAGCCAGTCTTATGGAAGTCCAGTGCTTTTGATCCTGCACCTTGGAGTCACCTTACCTCCCTTACCTCACTATGAGTGGATGTCCACACACAGTGACCCTAGAGGACAGAGTAGAACTGTTTCCAAGGCTGTATATCTCTGTGGAAGCCGAACGCCTCGTTTTTCTCCCGAGAAGCCCCTAGTGGTTTTAAACTGCTGACCTTGTAGTTAGCAACCCAATACATACCCCACTGAACGACTAGGGCTCCGCAGCCTCGTTTCCCCTCCTTCTCGTCTTTACCTGTGGGCGTGCTCTTCGGTAGTTGATTGTAAATTGATCATTCTGCACACACTCACTGCCACGGAGTCGATTCTGATGCAAACTCGTGGGAGACATTATTTCTTTTCTAAGCCAATTTGGCCAGAAGGTGACCTCCAGAAACAGCTTCAATTCCAAGTTTAAAGGATATAAAATAGGCTTGAAGGCTATAAAATTGTTTCAGAGGGTTCTCTAGTATCTCCCAGTCCAAGTAAGTCTGACCTTTCCTAGGAAATTGAATTTTATTCTACATTTCCCCCTGCAATCCAGGACCTTCTATGATGTCGCTGGTCAGAATGATCAGCAGTGGGAACCAGGCACCGACTAGTCCTCCTGGTCCAAGTAGGGACCTTTTTCAGGCATTGTTTCTCCAGATGTGTCATCTGCCCCCATCCCTGGCTCTTTTACCGACGCTGTTTCCCAAGTATCTGGTCACCTGAAGGTTTCCAGAGCTCAGGCTGCTCTTCCTTTCTGCTTCTTTCGTTCTTTTGTTTTATCTTTGACGGTCACTGTGGCTAAGGCTGCAAATTCATTGTTTTCCTTCGCAGTCTGCTGTCATTAATCCCGTCCTGTACGCTGTAGTTCTTACCTCTAGGAGCTTGATTTGGGTCTTTTTAAAAATATCTTACCTGTGACTATTTAATTTTTGAACCTAGAAATACAGCCGATACAGCAGTAATAACTATTTTAATAATGTCCTGGTTCTAATAGCTGTGTCAGTGAGGACCGGTTGACTTTTCTCCATAGATAACTCATGTTTTTCCCATTGGTGCCTGCCTAGAAATATGTGTTTGGATGCCAGATATTGATAGCTTACCTCTTGGGGTGTTGTATACTTGGGTCTCCATCTACATAATCTTGTACTGTGTTCTGGGGTGCAGTTTAGTTACTTGGAAACAGTTCGACTTTTTCGAACTCTTGTGTTGGTGATGTGTTAGGCAGACTCAGATGGTTGTTCATTCTAAAGCAAATTCGTCCTCATTCCTGAGACCAGACCTTCCTGAGCAGGCCATTCAATGCCCGTTTCCAGCCCTGTGGAAGCAGTGAGCAACCTTCTCTCTCATTCTTTGGGCTAGTCTCTCCTCTATCTTGGGTAGTCTCCTCCCTCACATATAATGATCAATACCCTGCTGAAGACTCAAGGGAGTTGAGGTGCCCCCTTGACTCCTCAGTAAGACTCTTCTCTCAGGGCAGTTCCTTCCTCTCCAGCTCTCTGTTCTCTAAATTCTATCCAATTTGGTCTCCTCCCGCTTCTCAACACAGAGAGTCATCTGTGCTGCCCTCCCTGTAGCACACCTTTCTGAGGGGCAGGGGTAACCCTCTGCCGGCAGCAAGTGAGGGTGGATATAGAGCTCACTCAAGCCAGGTTCACTCTCCCTCATTGCTTGTCAGTCAGTGATTTGAAAGTTATTGTTTTAGGTAAATGTGGAGGTTTGCTTGTTTGTTTTTGTTTTCTAAGTTGCTTCATATAGTCAGGTAAATCTAATCCCTGTTGTTCCATCTCGGCAAGAAGCAGGGATAGTTATACCAGAGTTTTTTGCTAGGTCTTTAGGAAAAATACAACAGCCCCAGTATCAAAGACTAGATTATAGTTTCTCTTCTCTAAGAGGTGGGTTTCCCTATGAACTCCAAGGGATGACTGTGGAGGAGACGCTTCTATGGCAAATTCAGTCTTTATTGGGGCAGGAAGTCATTCCACAAACCACAGTTGGCCATCAGCCTCTATGGAGAAGTATAATTAACCAGTGTGATATTTTTCCCTGCCTTGCTGGCCATGATCCAAAGAAAGACTCATTGATTTCTTATTTGCTCTGTTGCTAATGCAAAGATAGATAGGCTGCAAACTTGATCTCGTGATATTTCTGTAGTAGCTTTGTATGCTAAATTCTGTTGGACTTGAGAAAGTAAGAAAAAACAGCCTTTTTCTCCCCCTTTTAAACTCTACTCTATCTTATGAATATTGGTCCCTGGGAGCTCTTTTTGAAATGGGCACGTTGTGTAGCTTGCCAAGGAATTTAGAACTTACTTTTGTAAAATCTAAAACTGTAACAGTTGAGAGTTTTTTTCTTAATGCAGTTGTAAGAATCTAGTGTTGAGGATTTTCTGTCTGAGCCATGTGAGTGACAGGCAGCACGCGATCCCAAAGATGTTATGGGGTCAGACAGACGATGCCATCGCAACTGGGTCAGGGAAAGCAGCGTGCAAGGTTTGGGGTTGGTGGATTAATTAAACTTTTTATTGTGTTAAGTGAAAATTTGTGGATTCAAGTTGTTTTCTTTTTTGTTGTTAAGGTCAACATGTTAAAAAATCATTTTATCGGGGGCTCGTACAACTCTTTTCACAATCCATACATACATCCATTGTGTGAAGCACATTTGTGTATTTGTTGCCATCATCATTTTCAAAGCATTTTCTTTCTACGTGAGCTCTTGGTATCGGCTCCTCATTTTTTTCCCAACCCTCCCTCCCTCATGAACCCTTGATAATTTATAATTTTTTTTCATGTCTTACACTGACCGATGTCTCCCTTCACCCACTTTTCTGTTGTCTGTCCCCCTGGGAAGGGGTTATATGTAGAACATTGTGATTGGCTCCCCCTTTCTCCTCCCACCTTTCCCTTACCCTCCTGGAATCGCTACTCTCGTCACTGGTCCTGGGGCTTTTATCTGTCCTGGATTCCCTGTTTCCAGCTCTTATCTGTACCCGTGTACAAACTTATTTTCTTCAGGTGCATGGTTTAGTGGAGAATTCTCACCTTCCACAGGCCTAGCTGAGGTTCAGTTCCTGCCTCTCAGGTGCAGTTGCCACCGGCCTGTCAGGGGAGGTCTCTGTGTTAGGGTATCGAACAGGTTTCTGTGGCTTAGGGTGGCCTAGGATGACAGATCTGCTTCTCTAATTCTGAAAATCGCCCACTGAAACCCCTATGAATGGCAGTGTCCCTAGCTGCAATTAACCATCAGTGTGGTAGCGGACTGACTGCCTTTTGTTTTGTTACATAAACGTGGCATGAGGGCTGTGTCTGACTGATTCTAACTTCTCAAAGGCGAGCAGAAGAGCCAGCATCAGGTCAGGCCTGCCTGTCCCTTCCAGCCACTTACCAGTGCTGACGTCAGCCGTCCCTCCCGTGTTCCTCTTATATCTCTGCTGAGTTCAATACTATGTTGCAATGGCCACTCAGAACTCACTGACCATACTTGTTAAATGGAGTAAACTGTTTACCATTCAGGATCAAGAACGCTCAGGATGCAAATGTTTGACCAGAACGGTCTCTTCTTAGCACTGCAGAAGGGCCCTGGCCTGACCCCTGCATTCCTCTGATGCTTTGGGTTCTGCCGATTGTGTCCCCAGAGGCACCCCACTCCACCAGTCAGCCTAGATGCAAAGCTCATCTGCTCTCGCTCTGGGGGTCCACAAACTTAGCTCTCCAGACAGATATGGGAGTGGGGGCGGGAACACCCACTCTGCCAGCGTTACACAGCTCTTTTAACGCTGTCAGTGCCCACTAGAGTACACCACTCTGCCAACAGCCGTCCTTCCTGAAGGCACTCAGCTTTCGTGCTCCTTGGGTTGAGAAGCCCACCGTCTGTCTCCTGATGGTCTCCTAGTTCCACTGTCTCCGTTGCCGCTGCTTCTCAACCTGTTTCTCGCTCACTCTTGTCTGTGACACCACAAAACCATTCTTGGCTCTGCTTTCTTGATGGCTCTGAGATTCCCTTTTTCCCCCCTGTGAAGGTTCATTTGGAGCCTCATTAGATGACAAAACTAACCCATCTCATAAGGGTTCCATACCCCCTTATTTGCATAGTCCTACCCCACAAGGCTGCTGTGAGCCTTATTTGCATTATTAGTAAGCTACTCAATTCCCTCACTGGACCACAAACATCTCACGTTTGCCTAGTCCTCTGCAGTCATTGGCTGGTGGTATACTGGGTTGTGCATGGGGCTGCAAACCACAAGGTCCGCGATTTGAATCCACCAGTGACTCCTGGGGAGGAAAATGAGGCTATCTCTTCTAATAAAGACTGACAGCCCTGGGATCACTAGGGAATGGTTTTGCTCTTACCTATAGGATCTCTGTGAGTCAGAATTGATTGAATGACAGCTACAAAACTGGTGAACATTACAAAAACTTTAACTGGATGGGCCATGTTGAATAACATCCACTGACATCAGCAACATGGTCATTTAAGAACATTGCATCTAAGGACTCATCGAAACCACCACCATAAGAGTAAATACGTTTTATGAGAACAGGTAGGCCCAGCTGTAGAACACGCGTAGGTGTGTTATTGATTGGCACAAGTGAGTCACTGGTTGTGGGTAGCTACAATTAATGTAGGGCTCACTGTTAGATCTGAAAGTATCTCTCGGTGCTCAGAAGACAGTCTTCCCTCCAGTGGCATGTTCAGCACCTCTAATAACCTACACGCATGCGCGCGCGCACACACACACACACACACACACTTCTTCCTCCCTGCCAGAGAGCTTTCCTCGGCTGCTGGCCTTTTCCACTGAGGACAGAACCATAAACCAGGAAGAGAGGATTCTAATGTGTAAATACTGACAAAGCCATGCGATCTTCTGGCGTACTTGTCTAGTAGGAACTATTATTAATAATGTAACATTATGTCACTTCTTCAAAAAGTTAGAAATAGAAATACCAAATGATCAAACAATCCCTGCATTCATGTCTTAGAGAGATAAAAAGTGACCCCCATCGATATATGCTCACCCATGTTCATTGCAGCATCATTCACAGTAGCAAAAAGATGGAAATAATCCAAATGCCCATCAAAAGATGAATGGATGAACAAAACTATGCAGTGATAAAAAATGAGCCCATGAAACGTGTTATCACAGGTATGCATCTAGAAGATAGTTGATGAAATAATTCCATCACAAAAGGACTAAGATTTGTATGAAAAGGCCTTGACCCCCAAAATTCAAGAATAAGCCTACAAACAGAGAGTAGTGTTCTCTGATGTTTACCTGGGCTGGGAAGGCGCAGGAGAGAGAATCATGATTAGATAGTAGACGCCTGTTAATTCCAGTGCAGGAACAGGCCATATACAAGATAAGAGAAATCAGTCCGTGACTACGGTCAATGAAAACACTGAGAAGTACACACGAATAGATTTGATTTGTTTATTTACTTCTCACACGAATACGTTTTAAATCCCAGAGAAAGTGCTGTAACACATGCAACCATGCAGGAGGAGGAACAAGCCCACTGCCGTGGAGTTGGTCCCAACTCATAACGACCCTTTGGGACCTGCTTCACAGGGATTCCAAGACTGTAAATCTTTCTAGAAACAGACTGCCTCATCTTTCTCTTGTGGTGTTGCCGGTGAATTCAAACCACTGGTCGTCTGGGTAGCAGATCAGCACATAACCTACTGTACCAGCCAGGCTCCATATCAGAGTAACAACAGCCAAAAATGTGTGAGTGGCTGCAGAGATGGGTATGTATGCTATATAGGTGTGGGGGTATGTGGGAGTATATGTACACGTATGTACCAATATAATTGTGGGACTTTGTCTATATTTGTATGTGCTGCATATATATTCATCTATATACACATACATATACAGATATATAGATATAGATATATTAGAGTTACCCAGACATATCCAAACACCTCATGGGCCTTGGAAGTCTACAGACCATTGTCTGCGAGGACATCAAGGTCAATAAACATAACATAGTTTATAAAGATAATCTTCTACATCCTACTTTGGTGAGTAGCATCTAGAACAGTGTTTCCCTAAGCAAGGGATACAGCCCCCTATGGTTACTGGATTGATCCTGGGTGACGGTAAAAAGCAGATACCTACATTTTATACTGGATTATGAATTAAAGTACTGATGTTTATAATTGCCAAGGGGGCTTTGAATAATTTCTTTTCTTTTCTTTTTTTTAAATCATTTTATTAGGGGCTCATACAACTCTTATCACAATCCATACACACATCAATTGTGTTACTCTTTTTTCTAAAAAGGAGGCAGTAGACAAGTAAGTTGGAGGACTTATATTTGAAAAGCTGGCAAGTGGCCATCTAAGATACCACAATTGGACTCTTTGTCCTGGAACAAAGGAGAGTGAAGGAAGCCAAAGTCTCAAGGATGCAGTTAGTCCACACGAACGGCCACCTCCTCTAACCTGAGGACAGATGAACTAGGTAGTGCCCGGTTACCACAACCAACTGAACTGGTTGGAGGCCCAACAGAAGCCCGAAAATAGACGAAAAATGTAGAACAGAACTCAAACTCATCTAAAAGATCAGACTTACAAAACTGATAGAGACCAGAGAACACCCCTAGACTATTAGCCTTAGATACCCTTTTAAGCCACTCCTGTCGGTCACCTGTAACCAAATAATAGATTGTCCTATGAAGTAAGAGACCTAGCAATAAAAGATGTTCTCCTTAGACCATTCAACTATACAAGCCCAATGGGCAACATTTCGCCCTAAGCCAAGAATGAGAAGCCAAGGAGAAAGCAGAGAAACCTTTTGAGGGACAGAGTGGAAATGAGAAAAGTCTGTCAGACACATTGTGGAGGGTAGCAGCCTACCTCAAGGAGCAGTTTATCTGTGAAATGTTCAGAGAGAAACTCACTTGATGTGTAAGCTTTCACATGAAACATCGAAATATTCAAAAAACTAGATATGACTTGTGAAAGAGTTTGCTTTAGTTGCTGAAGCATTGTGTGTATATGTGATTGGATTCATAGTCACGAAAGTCACGCGCGGGTGCATGTCATTTTAAACACTAGCTGGTCCCCATTGATTTTGTAAATGCCATGGCCCTACTACAGACAGAAGGCGCAGTGAGTGCCACATCGATGTGTGGAAAGAAATCGTGCTTCTCATTTCTAACTGTGTGTATCCAGATAAAAACCTTTCAAGTGAGTCCCCCATTCGTCTGAGTCGCAACCGACCCCTAACAGTGGGTAATGATGGTGGCCTTGTAAAGTAACCCCAGTGACCAGAAGCTCCTGTTTGCTGCCTTCCCGGCCCCACCATAATGTGGAATGTAAGCAGGACTTTAGAACTCAGACTGTGTTTTGATCTTAACAAGGACCTATAATTCAAAGGAGAGATCCTGGGACCAAGGCTACCTTGAGCTGTACCAACTGTGTGATCTTGGGAAAGAAACTTAACCTCTCGGAGCCGCTGTTTTTTCCCCTTTGAAAATGCTGCAGTGAGATTAAGTCAGCTCTGGTTACCACATGACCCTTGATTTTTCTCTGTCAGATTTTCAACAAATGCTTATTTTCAATGAGAGGGGTCCTCAGCACAAGAATTCAGGGCGGAAATAAGAAACCTCTTTAAAGAGGCTTTCATGCAATTCTCAGTATGGTTGGAAGTGCCACTCAGCTTTCTGCGTATTCAACAAGCACGTGCCAAAGATCTGAGAGCAGAGAGATTCATTTAAGAAACTTGTGTTCAGAGAAGACTCTAGAAAGATATCTTTCAGTTTGCTCCTTCTTTAGCCCATTGCAGTCAAGTTGACTTTTGGCCACCCATGTGCCTCCGAATTAACTCTGCCCCTCAGGGACTCCTCCCCTTCTATCCAAAGCCCACACTCACTGCCATCAAGCCAATGCTGGCTCATAGTGATCTTATAGGACAGGGAAGAGCTGCCCTGTGAGTGTCAGAGACAGTAACTCTTTAAGGGAGCAGCGGATAGTTTTGAACTGCTACCCTTGTGGTTAGCAGCCTAGCATGTAACCCATGACACCACCAGGGCTTCTTCCCTTTCTTTCTCGCCTTAACAGTCACATAGTCAATTAACAGCAAAAGAGCACTTGTGAAAGTGATGTTTAGCCCTGAGACTCATGGGTACAAAAGGAATGCCAAAATAACCATCTTGAGATCGTTCTGGCGTGTAGGCCCTGTGCTAAGTGGAATACACTTAATTACATTTGATCCCCACTATAGGGCTGATGGCGCTGTGGATTAGGTATTGAGTGTTTCAAACCCACCAGTCACTCCTGGGGAGAAAAAGAAGGCTGTCTGATCCCATAAATATTTACAATCTCAGACACCCAGTATATGGTTGTTATGAGTCAGAATCAATTTGAGGGCAGTGGAACTGGGTTTGAGGAGTCCTGTGTGGTACAAATGGTTCACACCATTTCATGGTTTTAGCTGCTAACTGAAAGGTTGGAGGTTCAAATCTACCCAGGGGTGGCTCAGAAGAAGGGCCCAGCAACCTATTCTGAAAAAGGAGCCCATGAAAACCCTGCATTGAAAAAGCACAGTTCCACAGGTGACCAAGGGCTGGGATGGACTTGATGGCAACTGGTTTGGGGAGGCCCAAGAAGAAGGAAGCTTATCATCCCTGTTGATGAATAAAGAACTCAGGTTGTAGGGCTTGCGTAAGTTCAGACAGCTAGTAGGCAGGCAGTTTCCTGGGTCAATTATGTTAGCATGAAACACTGGCCCTGCAAGGCCCCTCTCCGTCATCTCAGCTTCCTTGTAGTCCTCACTCCTCCTCGGATCCTAACAGTGTCCTGTATAGGTTGCCATTCAGGGGTGTTGTTCTCATGGCTTACAGAGGAGGCAAGGCATAGCAGTCAACATGTATTGAATATGGCTGATTTGCTAAGCTCTTCTCTGTAGGCTTATTCATTTTATTCTCAGTCCCACCCCATTGAGGGAGTACTGGCCCTGTCCTCCACGGTACAGATGGAGACAGCAAGATATGAAGGTAAAGTAACATGCACAAGGTCACATAGATCACCAGTGGAAGTAGCTGGGACGTAACCCAGGCAGAACGCTGCCAGAGCCTATGAGGTTAACACACGGATGGATGGCTGTGGGGTGACCACCTGCTGCAGCTGGTGGAGTCATACCCTGAGCGCCCTAAGTGTAAGCTCCCACCTTTCCCTTCATTCTGCACATTGTTTCAAGCCTTGTTGCCATTAGTCAAAGGGGGTTAAAAATGAGCCCAGGTGCACTAAGGGCCAAGTGGCCTCTGTAGGATGGGCCAGGGCATGAAGGACCACCTCTGGCAGATGTTTCAGAAGTTCACGAGCGCCCACACTGAAACTCCCAGCGAGTAATGAACAGCCCATACAGGTCAGCATTCCGTGGAGTGTGCAGGCTATTGTTAGAGTTGTTCTTCAAGTGAGGGTTCTTGAACCTGTTTGGCATCCTTAGTGAGGCTGCGTAGGGGCACACCTTGCCTACTCAAAACCACCACCCGGGCCAGATGGGGTGATGTGGAAATGCCGAAACTGACAGAGAATTCTGCAAGTGATCTGCCTGAAGGCTGTGGGCCACTGTGGGCAACGCACTGCCTGCTGGGTAAAGCCAATCCCAATTATTATTCTTAGCGGTGTCCTTGGCCAGGTCTATAATTTTAGTAACCAGCCAGTCTTTACCGCTCCCTCCTTTTCTATCAGTGATTCTAAAGGCATGCTTAGAAAGGTAAACATTGATGGATGGATGGATGGATGGATGGATGGATGGATGGATGGATGGATGGATTGTGATAAGAGTTGTATGAAACCCCAATAAAATGATTTTTTTTAAAAAGAAAGATAAACAGGTACTGACCACCTGGCCTTTTTTGGTGTGGGTAAAATCGGGGTAGTAAGGAAAAGGCAGAACAGATCTGGGGGACCCTGAGATACTCTCTCTGGTAGCAATCACACCCAGCCTCCGCCCCTCCTCTGCAGCAGAGAGAAGAAGGAGCAGGGTGTGGGGCAGGAGGTTGACTTGACGGGCAGCTTATTAAGTAGCAGGCACAGGTTATTTTTATTTTTAATTTTAATAGTTTTATTGACATATAACTCACATATCATAAAAGTTAGCCTTTCAAAAACATCAAAATAGTTGTGCAGTCATCACCACAATCCATTTTAGAACATTCTCTTCTTTCTTATACTCATTATTATCTTTCTTATGCTCATTATTATTAGTGCCCCTTACCCCCACCCACCCACCTTCCCTGCCATACCCCTATGAAACTATTACTCTGGTTACTGCCCCTGTAGGTTTACCACACCTGGATGTCATGTAGAGAAACACATGCAAAACAAAACAAAAAAGGAAAGAAACCCAACAACAATAACAAAACAAAACAGAGGAACACCGCAGTTGAAAAGAAAGCAGAAAATAGTAAAACCTAGAACAAGTTTTAAATGTGTCAAAAAGGAGAACGCTGTCAAAGGTATTCAATTCTGCATTAGACCACTCTCCAATGTACTGTTTCTGAGGACAGGGCTTTTATGTCCCTTGTCAATGGGCAGAGGATTTATTGGAAGATTAATCCACCTGGGGACCCTGTAGCTCAGTGGTTCTCAACCTTCCTCATGCCTTGACCCTTTATACAGTTCCTCATGTTGTGGTGACCCCCAACCATAAAATTATTTTCATTGCTACTTCATAACTGTAATTTTGCTATCAATCAGGCAACCCCTGTGAAAGGGTCATTTGACACCCCCCACAGAGGTCATGACCCACAGGTTGAGAACGGCTGCTGTAGATGGATTTTGGGCTTTCACTATTATCCATAGCCTTCTGCAAACCAGGTGTTCAGAATCTAATACTGTTTCCTCCTCTGGTCTTGGGTTTTACTACTTACAATTAATTCTTGGACTGCACAGGCTGGTGTGCTTCTTCTACATGGACTTAGCTGACACCTCACTTAGATGCCTGCTTGTTTTGAGACAAACCTTTAAGACACCAGACACTATTCTTTTTGATAACAGGGCACCATCTGGTTTCTTCCTCACTCTTTGCTATAGCACCCATATCTTCAGTGATTTTGTCATGAGGGCAAGTTTGGAGTAGGGCTACATCATAAGAACTGTTCTTAGATTAGAGCTATGATTAAGTGCAAGTTCAAAATCCAATTGTTAAATTTATGGTTTATTTATGCCCCTGGTCCACTTTAGAGGTAACATTTATTATTTTATTGGGGAATATTATAAATCATACCCATGGAGAATATGGTAATTAATGATAGTATCATTAATTTAGCCAATGGTATAGAATTTAAAATACTGTTGAGAAATGGGAGGTATACATGTAAGGGATGGCATTTTAGACTAAAATAAATGGGTTGTTGACTTGTATAGATTAAAACCATAAGTGACTGAACACGACTTAAACAAACAATGGGGGCTGGAGATAAGGCAAAACTGTCGATAACACTCATTCACAAAGGAAGAACATTGCAGACACTGCTTTTTTGGGCTTTTTTGGGTGTGTATTAACACATAGCAACAAGACTGTATTTGATTACTACCTTAACAAGTGAGTAAATGGAGGTATAAATAACTTAAATCATTTGACCAGCATTAAACAGCTCATTGAGAGTGGAGCCGTCAGACTCAGGCAATCTGGCTCCTGAAACTGTAGTTTCCTTTCTTTAGTGGCTCAGCCGGTAAAAGCAATGTGCTCCACTTTCTCACCAAAAGGTAGAGGGGTCAACCCAGAGACATGGCCATGACTCCTTACTAGAGTTCATGGCCCTCTTCTTTTGTAGTAAGTACTTATCTGTGTGTGCTTGGAGTAAATGTGGAGATATCAGGGAGCCAAACATTAGCAACCCTACTTTAAAAGAGAGTTCTTGCAAAGCATCGAACCACATTACTTTTTGTGCTTCCTCATACCCTTTATTCAACCTTTTCAGGTGTGCCCTTTCGTTAGTGTGCTCAGGAGAGTGTCTTGTATATTTGTATATAAAAAGAGAAATTTGTATCAAGAAAATGGCTCTCGCTGTTGTAGAAGTGGACAAGTGCAGGTCCAGGCAGGTTCCAGGTCTGTATTTCAGATCTCAGACAGGAGGGTTTTCCTGGCTGTGTAGCTGTGGGGCCTGATAAACCCAAGCTCAGCACGAAGACCACAGGCGAGTGAGTGGCTGCAGAAGTGAGTGACTCCAAAGCCAGGAGGCCAGGCTTGTGGTTGCAGAGGAGAAGAAATCCAAGGTCAGCAGCTCAGACAGCAGACTGCTGGATTCCCAGGGTCAGCAGGCCACATGGCAGGCCACGGACTTAAATCCAGAGAACCAGAGGTTGACGAGCCAGATGCAAGATCTAAACCTATCAAAAGCAAGCAAGCTTTTCCACATCGTCCACTTACCTGAAAGCAGGCCATACACCTAAGGAAACAGCCTTTCAATTTATTGCACCAACTGAATTGAGTGGGCATGTTGCATCCCCCTCCCTCTCAATCTTCTTGACTGCTTGACTGCTCATTGCAGATCCTATTGTGGAGATGATTACAATGTATTAGAGCACGTCATGGGAAATTACTAGAGCTGAGACTCCTGGCCCAGCCAAGCTGACACAAACATATCACACTAACCCATGGGATATTTCAATGAAACAGGACAAAATAAACATTAAAATATCTTTGCATTATCTCTATTATTAGGAAACAGGAAACTGCCAAAATACACTTTAATAGCAGGGGGTTACTAAATCAATTCATAGATTATTCATATCATAATTTATATCACATCATAAGACTATTCATATCAAAAGGACTTTCCCGCCTCCTCTGTCATGGAAACATGTCCAGAATATGTTGCTAATCTTAAAAAGAATCAAGTTACAGAATAATAATAAGGTTTGATTCTTTTTCTTTGTCACTTCTTATGTCTATAATGTATACTATAGAAGGAAAATTTAAAAATGTATTTAATTTAAATATATATATATAACTGTTGCGTCAAATCCCATTTGCTCTGCCCCCATAGGGCAAAGTAGAACTGTCTTACGGAGGTTTCAAGCCTGGGGATCCTTATGGAAACCATAGCTTTCTCCTTCAGAGCTGCTGGTGGGTTTGAACCAGCAACTTTTAACTTAGCAGGCTACTAACTATTCTACCCCTAGGGGCCCTTTAGGGCATTATGTAACATAAAATAGATGATAATTATTTGTGAGATTGACATTTACTTTCTAAGTAATGCTTGTCCAATTTTCTAAACAAGAAACTTGTATCAATTTTAAATCCAAAAAAGAAAAGGAATTTGTTTTCATTAAATCGTACCTCTTTAAATCTGTACGGAGACCTTAACCGTTTTTGCTAATCTCAGCTCCTGCCTTAGAAAACCACTTAATCATCATTCACACCAGACAAAAGCTTGAGTGAAAGTTTAAAAATCCCAATTGCTTTGCTTAGAAAAAGAAAAGATCTTCTACTAAAGACAGCTGACTGATGTTTTTTCTCTGATTGCGAAAGTAGTACTTGCTGTTTATATAAAATGTAGACAGTGGGGAAAAGAGAATAAATAATCAAAAATGAAATTGCTCCATAACTCTGATACCAGTTGCTGTGGCATATGTTTGCCTCCTGGTGAACCCTTGTTTGTCAGTGTAGAAGTGTGCTCCACTAAGTTTTCAAGGACTGAATTCTTGAAGATAAACCACCTTTTCCCAAGGAGCCTCTGGGTAAACACAAGCTTTCAAACTTGTGATTAGGAGCCAAGCACGTCAATTGCTTGCATCACCCAGGCACATAACCCCTACACACACACACACACACACACACCACACACACACACACACAACTGCCATCCAGTTGATTCCAGCTCTTAGGGACCCTATGGGACAGGGAAGAACTTCCCCAGTGGGTTTCCAAGACTGCAGCTCTTTACAGGAGTAGAAAGCGTTAGCTAACTCCCACAGCGGGATCAGTGCTTTTGAACTGCTGACCTTGTGGTTAGCAGCCCAATATGTAACCACTAGGGCACCAGGGCTCCTCAGAGTAGCCTATGAAAGGCATTCACTGGCCTATGCCGTGCATGGATTTGCATATGCTTTTTTCTTGGTTACTGTCCACAGTTTACATTTTGTTTGACTTTTTATTTTGTTCTCATCATGCCCATTTTTTTTCCTGTGCTCCATCTATGTGTCTCGTACTATGAGAATCTGTGGGTAGCATGGGCAAGGAGGGCAGGGACTCCTTAAATTTTACATTTTGATTTCATTGACTACAGAGTAGCACGTTTAGAGTAGGGGCCAGGTTTTCTTTATCCTGAGCTCTGGATGTTGGGTAAAAGGTTGCTGAATGGGCAAATATATGAACAAGTGAATGAGGAAAGAATGAACAAATAGAGGGCAGGGTGGAGACCTTTGACAAAGTGCCTCCCCAGCCTAGCCAGGCTACCTATAGCGAGTCTGTGTAGTGGTCAGTGGTCAGCGGTTCAGACTCTGAAACCAGGCCACATGGTTTCAAAACATGGCTTTATTGCTGACCTGGGCACCTTAATGAACATTTTTAACTTTTGGTTTCACTGACTATAAAGTGGGGCTCATAACAGTTACTACCTCAACAAATAGAATTAAATGAGTTAATTTAGGCAAAGTTAACACAACAGTGTTTGGCACAAGCACTGTTTTTCTATTATTATTATCATTATTGCTGCTATTATTGCTACTACTGTGGCATACTTCATAAAACATGCAAAACCAGTTTCTGTCAAGTTAGTAGGTGGCAACCCCATATGTGTCGGAGCACTCTGTAGGATTTTCGACGGCTGTGAGCTTCCAGAAGCCAAGCACTTGAACCCCACGCTTGACGTAGACATGCAAGTGCTGGCCTATCTCTAGCGTTTCCCAGCCCTCACCCTATGGTCACAATGGAAATCACTCCTCGATCCCCGATTACACCTCGCTTTCTCAGCCTCCATGACTTTTGATTTACTGGTTCCCCTGCGGAACGGCCCTCCCCTTCCCCTTACCTCCCTCTAGCACTTTTCGACTCATCCTTCAGAACTCCGTTCCTGAGGCTGTCCCCTTAAGCAATTCGTTCTTTACTCTGGATCCCACCACCTTGGATGCCTACTGGAAGTTAGCTTCTTCCTCCCTGCAAACCCTCTGCTTCTCTTCTCATTGTCGAATTGTTTGTTTTTGCGTTTGCCACTTCCACTTGGCCTGGCTCCTTGGCAGTAATTGTCATTGTTCGCTGCTGTCAAGTCTTCCCCCGGCCCACAGCAGTCTCGTGCCTCCTAGAACAGACCTCGGCCTGCCCTTGCACCTGCTCCGTCATCACTTGTGACTAGACAAGGTTCTGCTGCGATCCATGGGGTTTTCAATGACTGATCCTTGCAAATAGATTGCTCAGCTTCTCTTCCTAGTCTATCTTATTGGAAGTGTCACTGAATCTTTTAAGCATCATAGCAACACACACGCTACACTGGGGTCAGAGCTCATATTCCAACCACGGGCATAGAAACTGCCACGCACTCTAAGCCTTCAGCAAGTACTTGCCAAGTGAGCAAAATAAATGTAGTTTACACTGGCACCTCCATGGATCAAATTCTGCAAAGTGGGCTTGGGAAAAGATCGAGTGAAATTGAACATCTGTTCTGAGCATTAACCATAATATTAGACATTTGAAGCTCCGATCTTATTTTGTCTTCAGTACCTACGTTAGAGCTACTGGTTCCAAATTCCATTTTCCAGAGTTGATGTGGTACTTGCAATCTTGAAATTTAGCATAAAGAGTCTATTGGGATAGAATTTTTTCGATTGCAAGATCCAACTTTACAAGATCTCTGCACATCTTTTGTCACCTCTTGTTATCACGTCCACGCTAAGTACCTTTGGAGACATTCTGGAGATCACTGTGAGATCAACCACAGGAGAGGCTGACACGCGCCTCTGCTCCTAGGTGCAAGGGTCTTTTCTTAGGATCCCAGGAAATAAGTTTTCGACTTTTGATTACCTCTAGGACAGAGAGCTTCATTTTAGTCAAGGGCCCAGTGGATTCTCCCACGCAAACTTTTCCACCAAACCATCCTGAATAATAACTGTCTTTACTCTTTCATCTTACAAGGGTGAAAGTTCTAAGTAGGCAGCAGAACAGTGGGCCTGGAAGAAAAATTGGGTGAAAAATGTCATCATATGAAAGTCAATGGTGAGCTCCTAAAAAAATCAAAACATGACAGTTGTTGGAAAGGAAAATGTTTTTCTAAAATCCTAGAAAGGTATTTAGATAATTAGTACTGTTTCTGCTGTCCGATCATGGCACAGAGACCTTTTCTAAGTACACATTCATGGAAAGACCTGTTACTATGCATATTTATAGTGCCTTAAGAAAGAGGATTTAGTCTCAGCTTCATTTAACCTAACAGAACATGAAGCATATTCCTCTGTAGCAAATCCATTACTGTCAGCATTAAATTCATGGGTTTTGTCCTGGAATTATTCCATTTAGTTCAACAGCCAACAATTTGAGGAGTTGCCAAGAACAAAAACTATATTCAGTTTATCAGCTAACCTGGTTGAGATTTAGCATTTGGGATTTCAGTGTTTGCGTATGTGAATGTGCATGTGCGTGCGTGCGTGCATGCATGCATGTGTGTGTGTGTGTGTGTGTGTTTTAATCCCAAACTTATTTCAAGATGCTAACATACGTAAAGGATCAGTAACAGAAATTGTCATTTGCAGACTGTCCATGCTGTCTACAGAGAGGTAGGTGTGTCTCTTCATAATAACCAGCCATCAGAAGAGCCATATTTACCAAGGGAAGTCACTACAACTAACCATCGGAGTTGATTTGAAGATTAGCCAGTCCATGAAGAACAAACAAATCCAGTATCATATTTTCTCAAGGGCTATTGAAAGTTTTATTATATTTATATTTATATACTTATATTTCACTTCTTTCTGTTTCATGTGGCTTTCCTAACATTGGAAATCATGACTGTCTTAAAAAATGAGCATTCCAATATATTTTGCCCTATGTGTCCATGAGAATCACAATGTTCATAATAGTCTCTAACATATGCCACTTAACCCCACACCTTCAGGGACTTGTCATACACAGTGTGGCATTTGCCTTTGCCACCTTTCTGAGATAATGGTCCTCCTTTCCATCAGTAAAAAACCCAGAGGTCAAAGAGCAGGGTCATAGAGGAAAGGATGAGGAAATGCCCTCCGGCGGCGTTGGTTGTTGGCTGCCACTGGGTCCCTTCTGACTCTCTCGGATGGGGTTTTCTTGACTGTAATCTTTACAACAGTAGATTCCAGGTTTTTCTCCAACAGAAGTAGTGGGCTAGTTTAAGCCATCCGCTTTTCCGATACCAGACCAGCGTTCAACCTTTTTGCCACCGAGGCTCATTTCCATTGGCACAAGCCAAGTGAATTTAGCCAAAATGAAAGATTTCCTCGCAAATGGGTCCTTCCCTAGAAAAAGTAAGCATTCACAACGTGTTGCCTCCAATAAGGAGAGCTACTAAACTGCCAGGTGGGAGAACTGCATTGTTCTTCTAAACAAGTGCTTCTAAAATGCCTCGTAGGAGAACTACAAGGGTGCCGTTTAGGATGAAGTCTCTTGAAACCTGTAAACTCAATAATGCTATTGTTAATGAGTCCCGGTGACTCTATGCTTAAACGTAGCAGTCAACTGCTAAGCAAATGGTTGTAAGTTCAACCCACCAGCTGCTCTGTAACAGAAGCATATGGCAGTGTACTCCCGCCTAAATCGTAGCCTTAGAAACTTTATGTCGAGTCGGACCAACCTGAGTCAGAATCAGCTCAGTGGCACACACAGTGACAGTGCTATTTTTGGTAAACCATGGGCTAGCTCCCCAATAGGAGAAGAATTATAGTCAATATGGAACTAAAATATAATTATATAAAATATGTTAAATATTTTAAGCAATCTTTAAAATTACGAATTCGTTTAGAGGTTTTAAATTTTAGCTTTTCAACTTTGCATACAACAGTTTCAAGTACTTATCAAACCCCAGTAACTTATTCTACCCCAACCCCTTACATTTCTCTTTTTCTGTCTGGCTTACTCTGTTCCCCTTTACCCAAGTCAGTATCTGTCCACCCTTGGGCCTGCTGCTTCATCCCCCCTCCCTTGCCCTTCTTGGTAACCTGCAAATTCTGCCTCCTGTGGTAGGAAAGTCCTTGTCGTGTTGTTTTGTTTTTATCTTTATATGGTGTTCTCATCCAATATTTGTCATTTTGTGCTTTACTAATTTTACTCAGCAGGTTGATCCTTGGCCACGAGGTGCTTTGAGGTTTTAACATTGTTTTTGTTAGTGATGCATAGTATTCCACTGTGTGTGTGTATCAAAGTTGTTTTTTATCCATTCTGCTAGAGATTGGAATTTAAGGTGTCTCCCTCTCAAGATGAATTATAGACCCAGAGCTAGAAGGATCTTTAATGAGAAAACGGGGGCACACGATAGCCTTTATTGCAGGGCATAAACACATGATCAAATATGATGAAGGAAATACACACGGTAGAAGACAAAAGCGGTGACTGGGACCTAAGAGATGACCAGACACTAATGGGCATCAAAAGACGTCATCCAAAGAGTAAAAGAGAACTCAGAGATGGGTGGGGGGCGGCAATGACACAGTGAGCAAGGGGTTAATATCTAAAATCTATAGAAAACTACAATGCCCCAACAAGAAACAAATAACCCAATTTTTAAAATGAGCAAAGGATGTGAACACACAGTTCACCAATGATGACGTCCGAAGGGTTAACACGCATATGGAGAAATCACTAGCTCTCTGGGAGATGCCAGGCAGCGCCATGAGATGCTGCCCTACCGTGACAATGACCCAGCTAGATTGAAAATATCAGAAAACAACCAGTGCTGGATGAGGTTCAGAGACTGAACATTTCATACACTTCTGGTGTGACTGTTCCTACAGATGTACAACCACGGTGGAAAGCGATATGGTGCTACCTCAAAGAACTGGGTGTAGAAATTCCCTACAATCCAGCCACCCTTCTCCCGGGTGCATTCTGTGAAGAAGTAAGAGTCATTGCCTGTACTGACATATGCACACCCACACGATTGCAGCACTGTGCACAATAGCACGATAACTATTTTGAAGAAGGAGAGGCGAAGAGGTGGCCTGATCCTTTCAGCTGAAAGTGCAAAGTCTTATAATCCAGTACTTTTGACACTAGTAGATAACTGGCTCTGAATAATATTTTCTCTATTTTAAAACTCAGATTTTGTATGTTTGCTATTTGTAGAAATGCCTAGAGAGACATACTTCAAGACACGAATTTTATATTTCAGAAGGAATATGGCATTCAGATGGCCACCAGACACATGAGAATGTATTCAGCTTGATTTACCATCTAAGAGATACAAATCAAAGTCACAATGAGATATGATTTCACTCCCACGTGGATAACTAAGATTCAAGGATATGGGACAATTAGAATCCTTATCCATTGCTGGTGGAAGCGCCAGAGGGCACAGCTGCTGTGAAAAACGGTGGTGAGTCCTCACAAACTACAGACGGAACTGCCGTATGCCCTGTCACTTACACTGCGGGGTAGGTAACCCAAAAGACTTGGAAACAGACTAAAATAAATACTATCTATTTACTGTAATACTATATAGTATATAGTTCATTTCAGCCCTGCTCACAATAGCCAAAAGATGGAAACATTCATGGATGACTGGATAAGCAAAGTGTGGTGTCTATATACACAATGGGATACTCCTTATTTAGTACAGAAACTAGGAGTTGATACATGTTACGGTACGGATGGAGCTGGAAGACATTCTGCTGAGTGGGATAAGTAAATCACAAAAGGGCAAATACTGTATGAGCCCATTTATATAAAAAAGATGAGAAAAAACTAATGCGTAAGAGACCCAAGTTCCTTACTGTTTACCAGGGTAGGAGGTAGGAGGATTAACAGTGCTGGAATAATCGCATTGATTTTTAGGTTTGTACAGCCAATTATTTAAGTGCTATTAGTAAGTTCATTTGATAACAACTGCTTGGGGTTGTTTTCTTTTGTAACATAAGTTCATTAGGGAGTAGAATGAGGACTCTCCACAAATAATTGTTAAGCAAAAACTATTTCATGTCCACAAATAAGCAAAAACTATTTCATGTCCACAAATAGTTGAGATTTTAAATGTGCTAAGAAGACACATAATTTATGAGTATAATTTACCTCTGAACTAAAGTTGGTATGTCAGAGATGTTGTTTATTTATTCATTGGAGTACCCAAACTATGGGGAAATGCATGTGAGACCCTAACTGCCTGACTTTGAATCTTCATTTCATTTACAACTTCATGGCCTTGAGTAACCACTTTAGCCTCTTGACTCAGTGCCCCCACCTGCAAAATGGGCATAGCCCACACCAGGGTGTCCTGAGGACTCAATGCATCGACCAGATGATAAGACCTTAACAAAGGCTTTTGGAGTTTTGTTGTTGTTGACATTTATCGCACAATTCCCACAAGAGGACTTCGAGAATGTTCTCATCTATGAGATGTACTTGAGCATAAATAATAGCAATTACAACAGAAAAGGACAATGTTGGTGAAAATATTTTAAGCATGCAGTGCCCCATGAGGAAAAAATAAATGAAAAGATAAATGGAAGTCCCAATTAGATGAACTCACAATCACCCTGAAAAGGAAATCATCATTCCACACGCACTCATGCACAACATCCAGACAGAATATTAACTTCGGCAAGGCTTCTGGACTCAAAGGCTTACTGTTGAACCATAACTATAACTTTCTTTCTTCTGATTCATCCTGTTCTCCCTCTAATCATCCTCGATTATCTTGTAAGCCCCTTGCCTCTCTCTCTTTCTCTCCCCACCCTCTCTAAATCTGCCTGGGTTTTCCATCAGGACACTGCTGCTGCAAACTCAAATTATAATCGTGAATTGGTGCCAGGGTGCATTAAAGCAATTAGGATGCTGTAATTAATGTCTGCTGTGTGTATAATCTTATAATGTGGAAGGGTAAGTACAGAAGTTTGACAGCTTGGTTCTCACTATTTGTTTAATAATGGTTATTCATCCCAATTGTCTGCCCATGGAGTTATCAGATGTGGGTGCTTTGGAACCTCCTTGCTTATTAGAGGATCCTGACCTATTTAGACTCCCACCTGTCTTGCCTGGCATAACAATTTGGCCATAGGTCACCACACCTCTAATTTTTAGGGCAGGCTCATAAACGTTCACTCCCTTGCTTTGAAAACATGTTGGCAAAAGAGTTTATAAAGAGGCTTCAGATATTAGCAGAACAGTGGAGCCGGCTGAGCTATTTGGCCATGTGACCATCTCATTGTCCCTGGGCTTATAGAAGTGTCCATTCACGTTGAGCAAAGAGTCCTTGGAGCAGAAGGAAGTAGAAATAAGAATTAGGAGGGATGAGAAGACTCATCACCCTGATTATTTCATTTCCAGTGTCATCTGCAACGTTCGTAGAGGCTTCGGGTTGCTGTTTGCTGTTTAAGAAACTGTAGGTTAATTCTCCCTGCTGGGCATGATACAGGTTCTGTGTGTACCAACTACCAGCTGTAGCCCAGTTGTTTCTGACTCATGGTGACCCCTGTGTGCAGAGTAAAACTGTGCTCTCTAAAATAACACACACACACAAAACACCAAACCCACTGCTTTCAAGTTAATGCCAACTCATAGTAACCCTGTACTGGGTTTCTGAGGCTGTCTATCTTTATAGGAGTGAACCACCTTAACTTTCTCCCTCAGAGAGGCCAGTTGATTTGAACTGCTGATCCTGCAGTTAGCAGCCCAGTACCTGACCAACAGCGCTGCCAGGGCCCGTTGTGCACCTTAAGCATCTTGAAAAGTATTATTATTAGTGTGATCACTGAACAACCATGCAGTATTTCATCTGTTTCTGCATGTATACTTCAGTGGCGTTGATTACATTCTTTGAGTTATGCCAACAAATTTGCTTGCTCTTTCCAAATGATGCTACCACCCTTACTTGTTTTGGTGCGTTCTAAGCAAAAAGCACACTGAATTGTGACCCTGTTCCCTCATCCTCCTGCTCCTGGCAACTACTAACTACTTTTTGTATGTATGTATTTGTTTAATTCACACAAACAGTATCTTACAAGGGGATACCAAAACAATGGATTTTTTTCAAAGCTATGTTTTTTGTTTGTTTTTTTTACAAAACAACCTTATCACCTTCAAAGTAATCTCCATTACACTTAATACCTTTGTCAAATCTGTGATTCCATTCTTGGAAACATTTTTCAAACTCATCTCTTTGGATGGCTGACAGTACCTCCTTCGTTTTTTTCTTTCTTTCTTTTTTTTTAACATTTTATTAGGGGCTCATACAACTGTTATCCCAATCCATACACACATCAATTGTGTAAAGCACATTTGTACATTGTTTCTCAAAACATTTTCTCTCCCCTCCTTCGTTTTTTTCTTCACCTCTTCTCGGTCGTCAAATTGCTGTCCTTTCACGTCCCTCTTCATTCACGGAAAGAAAAAGAAGTCACACAGAGTGAGGTCTGTTGAGTAAGGTACGTGGGGCAAGAGAGGCATGCTGCTTTTTGCCAGAAACTGGCACACTGAGATGGCTGTGTGAGCAGGTGCATTGTTGTGGTGGCAAAACCAGTCCCCTGTTGGCCACACATCAGGCCTTTTTTGTGGCACGCTGTTGGGCAATCTTTTCAGAACCTCTAAATAGAAAGCTTGATTAACAAGTTTGATCATTCTGACCGGGTGGAACACACTCCAGATGCACTAGGAGTCGACATTTTCATCCTTTGGGGAAGTTGATGGACATCCAGAATGAGGTTTGTCATCAATCAACAGTTCACCTTTTTTGAAATGAGAAAGCCACTTTTGTATACTTGGGTTTTTCCCATAGTGCTGTCCTTGTAAGCTGTGTTCAACATCGTTTCTGTGACATTTTTCCTGAGCAGGAAATAATTTCACAGCCACACACTGTTCTCTTAAGTCACGAAAAACGAGGTTTAAGCAAAACTGCTGTTATGAAATCATTCTGTGGCCAAAGAGAACCTTTCCAGGCAACACCACAGGGTGCACTAACTCAGAGTGAGGTGGTCTATGCTCACTGTGGTACTTACCTAATCTGGTGTCAATTTGGGACTTGAGAGGATTAAGAGTGAAGGGGTGGAATCCAGTCTGTCAATCAGATCATAGCCAATGAGGCCTCTGTGTGGGCATGGCCTCTCCTAAGAATTCTGGGAATACCTGGTATTTCCTCCTTGGAGGTGGGAGACACTTCTCTCTCTCTACTCACTCCCTTGGAGAGTCTCTACTAACAAGGCTCACTCCCTGCGAGACATCCCTAAGGAGAAGCCACATGGACCTACCTGATGCAGCCCTGAAAGCTGGGGAAGCCACATGGAGACCCCTGCCAGCGCTGAGATGCTTACACCACCACTGGATCCAAAGACGTTCTACCCACTGGCCTGTGCTCATCCTGCATTCAGCGTCATTGCGCGTGTTTTGTGAGTCTGAAGAGGACTTTATAGATTGCTATTGGACTTTATAGATTGGTATTAGGCTAATATTGGACATATGGGCTTAGACTGGACTGGGTTGGGATGCCTTCTAAATCTACAATTACCCTGTATATAAAACTCACTCTTATACACACATGAGTGTCTATGCAGTTGTTTCTCTAGTCTACCCAGACTAACACACTCGCCTAGCAGGAAAAATGCGAACTATGAAAGCTCCACTCCACCCAGCGCAATTCCAGTTTTTGGCGGTACCCCTGCATATATTTGTCTTTTCTGACTTTTTTCTTGCAGCATAATGTCTTCAAGGTTCATTCATGTTGTGGCATGTATTGAGATTTCCTTCATGTTATGGCCTAACCTGCAGGGTTTTCAGTGACTGGTTTTCTTAGAAGTAGATTTCCAAGTCTTTCTTCCAAGACACTCCCAACCATTTATCTGGCAGCCCAGCATGCTAGCCCTGAGCATCTCCTGGGACTCCAGTGTGTGTCCAGTGGGGAGTTAAATAAATGCAACCCTGCCTGTATGGAGTTTGGAGCTTTAGGAAATTAATGCCACATTTCCCAAGTGGTATAGCAGGCTGCACACTGAATTGCTGACCAGAAGGTCAGAGCTTCAAGCCCACCAGCTGCTGTGCAGGAGGAAGATAGGGCTGTCTGCTCCATTAAAGATTCAACAACCTTGGAAACCCAAAAGGGGAAGTTCTACTGTGCCCTATAGGGTTTCAATGAGTCACAATCCACTTGATGGTAATGAACTTTCTGGAAACCTGTAATGATGCACCCCAGTTTTAGATTAAAATTGGATGGGGAAGCATTGAGAAATGTATCTTACGATAGATCAAACAGAATAGGTCATTTTTAAATGTTGAGTTCTTAGCTGCAAAAGTAATACGAATTTATTTTAGGCATTTTAGGAAACGGTCTATTGGTATGTATGAAAATCTTTGCTATAAGCTTTACATTTGTTTTCTAATGTAGTCCTCACAAGGACTCTTTTTATAATGAGGAAACAGAGACACAAAAGGTTTGATAACATGGACATTGGCAGAGCCAAGATTCAAACCTAAATTTTTCTAGCCAAGCCTTTTAACACTGAGAAAATACATATAATTCATAACTCCACTCTCCAGAGAAGTTACCATGGTTACTCTAATCTTCCCCCCACCCAGATAGTTCATTTTGAAAAATATAAAACTTACAAAATAGTTCCAAAACTAGTACAATGAGCATGTATTTGCTCTTCATTCAGAGTCACAGATGTTAATATTTTGCTGTATATTCTTGATCGGTATTTCTTTCTTTTCTTAATTTTTTTTTCTGAACCATATTCAAATTAGTTGCAGAAATCATGACCCTTTTCTCTTAAAAACTCCAGGACTCCTGTGTGACAGGCACTCAGCAAATTGAACATTGATATAATATTATCGGATATACAACTCTTGAGTCAGCTGTAATCTGATACACAGTCCTTGTTCACATTTCTCCAATAATGCTTCAGTAATGTTCTTCATAATTTTGTGGGTTAATTTTTCTTATCTTTTCTGATCTAGGACTGCGCGTTTAGCTATCATGTCTCCTTAAATCTGAAATCGGTTTTGAGTCCCCCTGTTGGCACTCATTACACTGCGCTTGTTGAAGAGCGAGCGCAAGCCAATGGACTTGCAGAGTGTCTCTTCTTGGGGCTGTCTGGTAGCGTGCTCCCCAAATGGAGGACTGTCTCAGAACCACCTGGGAACGAGGTGAAAGTACAGTCTCTCCCCAGTCTACCTGGGTAAGCTTAAAGAACTCCCCAGGTGATAGTACTGCACATCAAAGTTTGAGCCCACAGGCTGAATTCTTTCTCCTTGGAAGGAATACTACATAGGTGATGTGTGTCCTTCTCAGTGTACCTCACAAGGAGATAAGTAATGTCAGTTTGTCTTGTCTGGAGTTAAGGTGTTAGCTACCAGCATTCTCCACTCTGAAGCCATCTTTTCTTGTTGGTGATGAATCTGTTTTCTGGAGTTGACATATCGAAGCTATTCAACCATCCTATTTCCCAGTAGTTGTAGACCCAATGGTCTTGGCCTCCACCACGTCCCTGGTGAGTTTGACTAATTCACTGAGTACAGTACTATGATCTTTATAAATGGTGACGCTCAGACTCCATCCCCTTCTTTATTTATGAATTAGCAACCATTTGTAAAGAATAGCATTCCCTTCTCCATCCCCTCACATTAATGTTTTTCCAGCGTGAGCATGCATTCATTTTATTCAGTGTACTAAGATGCACTCCAGTGGTTCACTTTGATGTTCAAGAGCTTGCAGGTTAGGCAGCGTGAAATTCATTCATCCCCCAGCTCCAGCGCCTCTTCGGCTTGTCCCGTCAGTTTGGAACACGTCCTTCATTTCAGGCACAGGACAGCCAAGGCTCTGCCTGTCTTTTTGAATCATTTCTGCAAATAGCCATGGTTATGGAAACAGCCATGGTTCCTTCTGGGGGAGACTGCTATCTAGAAACTAAGATCTCGTTTCCATGTAAACTAGTTAGAACAACATCCAGGAACAAAAATGTGTGCGACCTGTTCACCTGAAAATAAATGTGCATTGTACAAACCATACCTGGACTGAACCTCAGGAAGGGATAGGTCTGGCTAGTTTTCCCTCCTTTCTCATTTCCATACTCATATATTCCTTTAGCTTAGCCTCCCATGGTTAAACACTGATTCACATGCTGCAAACTTTCTCTCTCTTCGCTCCTATCTTCATTGTGATCAAGTTTCAGAGAAGCTGCCTGCCCAGATACTGTAGAAATAATGCTTATGTCTTTGAAACTGATACACACCCACAAAAACACTTGTATTTGTTTGCCTTTCTTAGAACACACACACATACGTATGTGTGTATCTGTATATATAGTTAACTTTTTCAATGCATTTGTATATCTTGGGTTTGTCTTTTGTTTTTTACTTCAGAAGCTCGAAGCTTGAAGACAGCGATTGGTATTGCTCTCTAACGTGTGGAGAAAGGGAAGGTCGAAGCATACCTGACTTTTGGCCGTCTCACACCTCTTAGTGCTCAGTGCCTTGAGGTTGCTTGCCCACTCATTGCCTCCTGGGTGCGGAGCCTACAGGTCCCAACGGTGGCAAAGCCTGGACTATACCCTCGGGGCCAAAAAGCTGGGGTACTCGTTCTCAGAGGAGAAAACTCAGCGTACCAGCCATCGAATGAATCAAGAAGCACAGAAAGCATTTCCTCTTAGACGGGAAATACAAAAGTACTCCCATCAACTTTTCACTTCATTTCTCTTTTAGTTGGTAACTCCGCGAAGGTTGAGCCTGCTGTGTCAGATAGGCTTCTAGGTACTAGAGGTACCTGTGGCCAAATGTATTGTGAATATTCATGCCCTCAGGGAGCTTAACATCTAGGTACGGGCACTGGAAGGAGGAGAGAGAAGCAATAAAGTAAACAAGGCGTGTATGAGAAGCTCCCCACAGGGTCATCATCTACAGATGTGCAGGTTGCTCCCTGCCCCACGTTGTGCTCAATAATGCCATGAAGGAACTGGATGAACAACCAAGGATCAAGTTCAAAAGTTGTACTTCGTTTAGTTTTTAACATTTTTATTGAAATAGGGTTTCAATGAGTTGGAATTGATGTGATGACAGTTAGGCTTGGGGGGTGGGTTTGAGATATTATACACACAGAAAAAAGGCACAGACTTTTGTGTAATTTGATGAAGTTTCATACATTGGATTCATCTGTACAACTAGCACCAAAATCAAATTGACAACCTGGGCAGCCCCCAACACCATTACTTCTAACAGCATCCACTAGTTTTCCTGCTTTTGGACTTCCTGTAGCTGGAATCATGTAGTATGACTAGTCTTTAACATCTGGGTGGCATAGTGATTATGCATTGAAAGGTCAGCGGCTGAAACCACTCTGAAGCCTCTCTTGAGAAAGATGAGGCTTTCGACACCTGTAAAGAGTCACAGACTTGGAAAGCTCTGCCCTATAGGGCCCCTATGCGTGGGCATTGACTGTAGCCATGAGCTTTAGTTTTTTCCCTTTGCTCTAACTATGCCTATGAAGTGACCTCATATTGTTGCATATAGTTGCCGCTGATTTGTTCATTGTTTGCTAATCCTCTATAGTGTGACTATACCACAGATCATGTACCTAGAGATTTGGGTGGTCTGTAGACTTTGGTTATTGCAAATAGGGCTGCCATGGACATCCTAGTGCCTGCCATTTAATGGATCACTTCTGGGTCAGAAGTGACTCAATGGCAGTGAGTTGTTTGTTTGTTTGTTTGTTTGTTTGTTTTTTGAGATGCTATTTTTATTTCTATTAGGTATGCAATACCTAGGAGCAGAATCACTAGGCCATATGGGGGTACCCCCCAAAATGGATTTTTTTCAAAGCTATGTATTTAATTTTTTTTGTACAAAACAACCTTATCACCTTCAAAGTGCCCTCCATTCCACCTAATACATTTGTTAAATCTGCAATTCCGTTCTTGGAAACATTTTTCAAATTCAGCTCTTTGGATGGCTGACAGCACCTCCCTCGTTTTTTCTTCACCTTTTCTACATCATAAAATCGCTGTCCTTTCATGTCCCTCTGCATTCGCAGAATAAAAAAGCAGTCTCACAGAGCAAGGTCAGGGAGTAAGGTGCTTGGGGCAAGAGAGGTATGCTGTTTTTTGCCAAAAAATGGTGCACTGAGATCGCTGTATGAGCAGGTGTATTGTCGTGGTAGCAAAACCAGTCCCCCATCTGCCACAAATCAGGCATTTTTTTGTCACACACTGTTAGGCAATCTTTTCAGAACCTCTAAATAGAAAGCTTGATTAATAGTCTGACCTGATGGAATGAACTCCAAATGCACTATCCTCCTCACATCAAGAAAAACAAAGGAGCATCGTTTTCTGGGGGGTACCCCCTCATATATAGTCTCTGTATGTTTTAAACTTTAGTTGACAATATGAGAGAGTTTGTCTAAAACCAACTTATATTCTACCAGCAGTAGAATTCTACTGTTTTGATGTGTTCAGTAAAATGCCTACTTTATACAATGCAAGACGATACATCATGTACACTGTAGAAATGATTAAATGCAGCCTAGAGCAAAGTTAACATCAAACAGTCGGTTTGGGTCATATACACTTGTAAAAGAAGGCCCACCAATTTGAAATGGGAAATTCTCCTAACAGCTGATGCGACGAGGGAGTTGCATGTGATGGCTTAGAGCAGTGGTTCTCAACCTTCCTAAGGCCACGACCCTTTGATACAGTTCCTCATGTTGTGGTGAGCCCCCCAACCATAAAGTTATTTTTACTGCTATTTTTCCCTGTCATTTTGCTACTGTTAGGAATTGGGCGACCCCTATGAAAGGGTCATTCAACCCCCAAAGGCGTCAGGACCCACAGGTTGAGAACCGCTGGCTTAGATAGCTCACCGTGGTCTTAACGTGAAGATGAAGTACGGAGCTTTTCAGATGGAGCAGTCACTGCTGATGCTAAACATCACAGAAAAGCTTCTCCCGGGGGTCCGCATAAAGGGACCTTCTCCTTACAGAGCCTTATCACAGTCACCAAATTTAACATTGAACCTCTAGCATTGCCGAACATGCAGCCCATATTCAAATTGCCAATTGTCTCCCTACTTTCTTTGATAACAACTCTCTCTCTTGCTTGAGACTAGTTTATGGTGTAGCATAACCTATTGCATTTAGTCGTTATGACTTTTTAAGTTCCTCTGCATAGGTACAGCCCTTCAGCCTTTCTTTAGCATTCATGACATTAACATTTATGAAGAGTACAGGGGGTGTTTTGTGGACTAGCCCCCCACTTAGATTTCCTTACATTCATCATTAGATCGAATGATATACAATGGGGTACCCCTCAAAAAAACATGAAAATGCTCCACTG
>NW_022103928.1:10471808-10490165 GCF_000313985.2 Echinops telfairi
GCAGCCTAGAGCAAAGTTAACATCAAACAGTCGGTTTGGGTCATATACACTTGTAAAAGAAGGCCCACCAATTTGAAATGGGAAATTCTCCTAACAGCTGATGCGACGAGGGAGTTGCATGTGATGGCTTAGAGCAGTGGTTCTCAACCTTCCTAAGGCCACGACCCTTTGATACAGTTCCTCATGTTGTGGTGAGCCCCCCAACCATAAAGTTATTTTTACTGCTATTTTTCCCTGTCATTTTGCTACTGTTAGGAATTGGGCGACCCCTATGAAAGGGTCATTCAACCCCCAAAGGCGTCAGGACCCACAGGTTGAGAACCGCTGGCTTAGATAGCTCACCGTGGTCTTAACGTGAAGATGAAGTACGGAGCTTTTCAGATGGAGCAGTCACTGCTGATGCTAAACATCACAGAAAAGCTTCTCCCGGGGGTCCGCATAAAGGGACCTTCTCCTTACAGAGCCTTATCACAGTCACCAAATTTAACATTGAACCTCTAGCATTGCCGAACATGCAGCCCATATTCAAATTGCCAATTGTCTCCCTACTTTCTTTGATAACAACTCTCTCTCTTGCTTGAGACTAGTTTATGGTGTAGCATAACCTATTGCATTTAGTCGTTATGACTTTTTAAGTTCCTCTGCATAGGTACAGCCCTTCAGCCTTTCTTTAGCATTCATGACATTAACATTTATGAAGAGTACAGGGGGTGTTTTGTGGACTAGCCCCCCACTTAGATTTCCTTACATTCATCATTAGATCGAATGATATACAATGGGGTACCCCTCAAAAAAACATGAAAATGCTCCACTGGGCAGAACTTTCATAGTATGCATTTCCCCTGCTAGACAAGCATGAGGAACTTGCTCTGAGTTAGTGCACCTAGTGGTGTCACCTGGGAAGGTTCTTTCTCTCTGGTAACAGTGAATTTTTTCATGAAAGCAATTTTTCTTGAACCTCATTTTCTGTGATGGCTGATTTAAGAGAATAGTGTGCAGCTATGAAATTTTGTTTTCCGCTTGGGAGAAATGCCACAGAAACTGTTGTGATGTTGAACACAGCTTATAATGGAAAAACTCAAGTGAATGGGTGGTTTTCTGGTTTTCGAAAAGGTGAGATGTCGATTGATGACAAACCTCATTCTGGACATCCATCAACTTCCCAAACAGATGAAAATGTTGACAAAATTTGTGCACTTGTGCTCAAAGACTAATAACAACTACAGATAATTGAAGAGATGGGGAAGTTATCTGGACTATCTTAGAGCTCAGTTCAGCAAATTTTAGCGGAAGAGTCAGGAATGAGAAAGGTTGCTGTGACATTTGTGCCTCGGAGTCTGAGCAGGAAAAAGAGCATAGAGTGAAAGCATACCGTGCTTGAGTGAACAGCAACGGGACCCAGACTTTTCCCCAAGGTCATTAGTGGTGATGAGACGTGGTGCTACTCTTATGACCCCAAAAGCAAACATCAATCAAGCCACAATCATCACCTTGCCCCCCAAAAAAGCTCGTAAAGTGAAATCAAAGATCAAGACAATGCTCATTTGTTTTTGTTTGTTTTTTGTAATTATTGTTCTTAATTAATCATTTTATTGGGGCTTCTTTCAGCTCTTCTAACAATCCATACATCAATTGTATCGAGCACATTTGTACATATGTTGCCATCAAAATTTTCAAAACATTTTCTTTCTACTTGAGTCTTTGGTATCAGCTCCTCTTTTTTCCTTCCCCACCCACCCTGGTGACCCCTGGATAAATTGTAACTTATTATTATTTTCATATCTTATACCGTCTTCTCTCTCCCTTCACCCACATTTCTGTTGTTCGTCCCCCTCAGGGTGAGGAGTGTGGGTTATACATCAACCATTGCTATCGGTTCCTTCTTTCTCCACCATCTCCCTGCACCTTCCCACTATCCTCATTGTATCGCTACTCCCATTATTGTGCCTAAAGGGCTTATTTGTCCTAGATTCCATGTGTTGAGATTATTATATGTACCAGCTTACATGCTCCAGTCCAGCCAGATTTGTAAGGTAGAACTGGGGTCATGATAGTTGGGCGGAAGAAGCATTAAGGAACTAGAGGAATGTTGTGTGTTTCATCGGTGCTATACTGCACCCTGGCTCTCTCATCCTTTCCTTGTGATCCTTCTGTGAAGGGATGAACAATTTCTATAGATGGGCTTTGGGTCTCCACTTCAACTGCCCTTATTCACATCAATATTATTGTTTGTTTTGGGTCTTTTGATGCCTGATACCTGCTCCCATTGACACCTCATGATCACACAGGTAGGTATGGTTCTTCCATGTGGGATTTGTTGCTTCCCTGATAGATGGCCACTTGTTTAACTTCAAGCCTTTAAGATCCCAGATGCTATATCTTCTAATAGTCAGACACCATCAGCTTTCTTCACATTTGCTTATGCACCCATTTTTACTTCAATGATCATGGTGGGAATGTGAGCATCACAGAATGTGAGGTTATTAAAACAAAGTGTTCTTGGTTTAAGGGAGGACTTGAGTAGAGGCCCAATGTCTGTCTGCTACCTTGATACTTAACATATAAATATATGTACACAGATGTATATCCCTATCATTATATATTTATATATATTCCTGACTATATTTATACCTCTATAAATGTCTTTTACCTCCTAGTTATTTCCTCTTTTTCCTTTTACTATTGTCCTGTCACGCTACCACATCCTGGTCCACCAAGCCCCGAGGACAACAATCCTGCTCAGAGCAGCCAAGGCACAGAGAGGACTGTAGGGCCAACCCCACCATGAGACACCACGTCCTCTCACTGACCCACAGCACTTCAGGGGTCGGCAATGGGGGCACAGTGTGGGAATTGTGCCCAGACTGACCCTGCCACAGCAGGGCATAACACGAAGGGAGCACAGCAGAGCAGCAAGATGAGCCAAGCAACAGAGTCCCTGAGGAACCCTGAAAATAGACTTCACTCTCAGGGGACAGGGTTTGGCACCTCATCAGACTCTGTCAGAAAATATACATAAGGGTCTGCTGACAGACCTGGAACTATTTATAGCCTCCCCCCTTTTTTTTCATATCTAACAATATAAGATAGGCAAAATAAACAATCCCGAGTAGAAAACAACGGGACCGATGGTTCCAGAGGGTGAGGGTGAATTGACAGAAAGTGGAGTGGGAAGCCAACAAACAAGAGATCTAAAATCGATGGCAAGGAGGAGTAGAGCACCTGGTGGGATTTGATCAACTGCAGTGTACCTGAGAGGAATTACTGAGAGCCAAATGAAGGTCATATGGGGTGCTTTTTGTTGTTGTTCTTGTTTTTATGTGAGGGGATAGTGCACTTGGAGTTCATTCCACCAGGTCAGATTGTTCATCAAACGTTCTATTTAGAGGTTCTGAAAAGATGGCCTAACGATGTGTGACCAGAAAAGCCTGAATTGTGGCAGACAGGGGACTGGGTTTGACAGTCCCCTGACAATGCACCTGCTCACACAGTCATCTCAGTGTGCCATTTTTTGGCAAAAAAAAACCATGCCCCTCTTGCCCCACACACCTTACTCCTTGACCTTGCTCTGTGTGACTTTTTGTGTGTCCGCAAATGAACAGAGACAGGAAAGGACAGCGATTTGATGACACTGAAAAGGAGAAGAGAAAACGAGGGCGGTGCTGTCAGCCGTCCAAAGAACGGAATTTGAAAAAATGTTTTCAAGAATGGAATCACAGATTTGACAGATGTATTAAGTGTAATGGAGGGTACTTTGAAAGTGATAAGGTTGTTCTGTAAAAAAAATTTTAAACAGAATTTGGAAGAAAATTCAGGATGTTTTGGGGGGGCGGTATCTCCTCGTATGTTGGGTAGGAATATTACACAGTGGTGTGCCTGAGCCAGCCTAGACCAAATCACAAGAGGCAATTATGCCCATGTCATCCCAACTCCAAGTTCTATGGCACCATACTGGTACCTGGACATGGACCTCGGTGGAAGTGTGCGCATCAGCAAATGCTGAAACCAGGGGTTTCCCACACTCGAGCCAGTTGTGGAACATTTGCATTTTTAGCACCCCAAACCCAAGCCTTTACTACGGAGTCCATTCTGACTCATGGTGACAGTGATAGCGGTTTCCACAGGGGTAGGGCTAGCACAGAGCAAAGGCAGAGGGTGGGACAGAGTGGAACTGCTCCATTAGACGTCCAGTGCTACAAATAGTTCCCGAAGCAGACCGCCATGTAGTTCTCCCATGGAGCAAAAAGTCAAACCGCCGACTCTGGTCAGCCGCCCAGCACTTAATGCACGGGATCCCCAGGGCTCTTTGCTCCCCTACCAGCTTTCACTCATTGAAGATACCTGCCTGAATCAATTTGCCCGCCCACCACCATCCAGCTGATTCTGATGCTGTAAATCTTTATCACAACGGGAGTCTCATCTTTCTCCCAAAGAGGCTTGATCCACTGACCATGCAGTTAATAGCCCAGTGGTTACCAAATGTGCCACCAGGGCTCCTAATGAAGTTGCAAAATGGTGATTTTCACCCAAAACAATCATATTGATGTGAGGGGTGGGGGTCAGAGTGCAGACCAATAGAACATCTATGGACAATTGGACATCTCCTCATAGAAGGGCCACAAGGAAGCGATGAGTCAGCCAGGGTGCAGTATAGCACAGATGAAGCACACAGCATTCCTCTAGGTCTTTAATGCTGCCCCCTCCCCCTGCCCCACTATCATGACCCAAGTTCTATTTTAACAAATCCGGCTAAACCGGAGCCTGTACACTGGTAACAGATAAGAGTGCTCGACACACAGAATCCAGGACAGATTTACGCCTCAGGAACAGAAATGGGAGTAGTGATACCATGAGGGTGGGGGTGAGAAAGGGGGAACTGCAGGGAACGAACAACAGGAATGTGGGTGACGGGAGACAAAGAACCGTGTAAGATATGAAAAAAATAATAATTTATAATGTATCACGGGTTCACAAGAATGGGAGGCTGAGGGAGGAAGGGGGGGGAAATGAATGATGATTTTTCTCTTTCTTTCATTCCTTCTACATTTATTTGTTGGTGTCCATTTTTTTATAGACTCAACCTTAAAACTGGCAGATAATTAGTAATTGTCTTGGGGGAAAGTTCCCTCAACATTGTGCCAAGTAGTTCTAAATCCAAAACATGTATACGAAAGCTACCAATACCCTTTGCTCTACCACGGATTTCGTGTCCAGGCAGTGAAGCATCGCCCCAGTAGACCACGGTGGATGAGTCTTTGGAGACACCTTGCCCGTTCTGCTGTCATAGTGCGCGTTTGATGTTCTCATGCCGTTGCACCAGCAGCGGAAGTGGCCTTGGGGTCACTTTCCCACCGCTCTGCTTCATTCTAGTTTTTATCAAAAGCATGTCGTTGGAGAATTTCTAGAGAGAGATTTGCACTGGAATTATAGAACGGGAACTATCATATGGCAGAGGAACAAGCACTTGACAGGGAGTCCACAGTCATCTTTTGCTGTCGTCTAGCCGTGTGCAAGCCTCTGCATCGCCCCAGCCTCAGTGACTTATTTATGAAATAACTAGTCATGGCTCCACTAAGATGCCTCCCATTCCCAAAACTTCCTTTTATTTCCGTTCTCCTCCATGAAAATCAAATCCTAGAAGTCATCTCACTAGCATGGTGTCTTGGCCTACAAGAGGAGCCTGGGTTGCATAGAGGTTAAAGGGTACAGCTGCTAACGAACCAAAAGGTCGGCTGTTCAAACCCACCAGCCGCCCCCTGGAAGAAAGGCATGGCAGCTGGCTTCCGTAAAGATGCCCGCCTTGGAAGCCCTAAGGGGCCATTCTACTCTGCTTACAGAAGTGTGTAGAGTTGGACCGGGCATGTTGTTTATGGGTATTGGTCAATAAACAAAGTGTCCAATCTGGAGCCTGAACCTAGGACCCAGTGGTTGAATTCATGGTCCAGCTAAATTAGCATGAGGCTGTAGCCCGAGGACTTCATTCTGTGTCACATGACCTGTGCATTCAATCACATCATCTGGCTCACGCCCCTCATTCTCTTTTGTTCATCTTGGACGGGACACCAGGGGAGGATTCCATTACGCTTCTTTCTAAAGAAGCCCCCCTCTCTAGGGTGAGGCTTCCCAGAATTTAAAAGGCTACCTCTGTGGCTGGAGTCCTTTTTCGTGGGCAAAGAAGCAGGTGGGGCATTCCATCCGAGGGCAGACTGCATTTTCTAAGCAGCTTTGCCACATCTGCCAGGGACGCTGACCCCGGTGACGTCGTGGTTATGCTAAACACAAGATCAGCAGTTTGAAATGACCAGCCTCTCTTCAGGAGAAAGACAAAGCTTTCTATTCCCACAAGGAGTTACAGTCTCAGAGCATAGGGGCCGCTCCACCCTGTCTTAGAGGGACGTTATACATTATACGTCAGGATGGACTTAATGGCAGGGTTTGGGTCCCGGCTCAGTAGCTCCCAGCTTAGGCAAATCTCACCGCATGGAGTTACTGAAACTAACAAAGAGCATTATTCTCGATTGATCTGTTGTGTAATGGACTTCACACACAAGTCCAGTGAGCCTCGGTAGGAGCACTAGACGTTAAAATAAGTTGCCTTGTGTGCCTAGGGCAGGGATTGCTAACTAGATTGCCATTTTGGACCGAGGGACAGAAAAGGAGAGGGGACTTTGCCAGATAATGCATTTCCCTCTTCCCTCGGAATAAGGTTGCCACCAGCCCCAGCCCTCCACTCTCGTGCCACTCCACCACACGGAGCAAGTGTTGGAGCCGCTGGTTCACCGCCGGGGTCCCACTGGTGAATTCTGTATTTGCCTTTCCGCTCTTCCGGAGCCGTCTCCACCTGGTCCCACTCACGCTTCAGTTCCTCAGTTCAACATGTTTCATAGTTAATGACCCTCCTGAGGTAGAGAATTGTTTGGCAGTTTCCACATAGGTATCTGCTTTAGGTCCTTTTATCTGACTGGCTGGTCGTCCACTTGCTAATTGCCAAGTCAGTGTCTAGCATGGTGTTCTGATGACTCATCTAAAGGAGGGTTGTGGGGCACCGGGGGAGTTGGCAGTAACTTTCAAGATGCTTGCATCTTTAGTTAGCTGAGTAGCCTAAATAATATACTTTTTCTTTCTTTCTCTACGATGTTAAGACAGTCACTTTGACTTGAGCATTCGAGTTCTTTTCTGAGTGCTCACTCTTAGCCCCCCTTCCCCGCTCCCCCAGCTTCCCCATGAATTTCTTCTTTCTTTGAACTTCAGGAATTCACCCTTTCAACATTTTAATCTTGATCAACACCCACCTCACCTGGTGGCTTAACCGCTTCATCATCTTTCAGCAGACTAGAAAAACACAGTCTCTTGCCTGAAAGACACGGGGCAATTGATTCCTACTCTCAATCTGGCTTCTCTTTGATTTTGTAATCTGCTTCTCGAGATTATAGACGAGCTTTGAATTCCAAGGCTCCGGGCCTGTTAGGAAGCCAAAAACTTTGATGCTGATCCTGGGCCTCAGGTTTCACAGGGGATGCTGTGTGTCAGAGGAAGATACAATTATTTTGTTTTCCATTTCATGGTACAGATGAAACATGAATAATTATCACTGCTGATACAAGTTGATGTTACCCTACCCTGGGCTGCTTGCTTGTTTTATGGTCTGTCTTTTAGAAGAATGAGGGCTGGCCTTTGTTTTTGAGAACCCCAGTCCAATCATCAGGGAACCTGAGTGACCAGGCTTTCAGAAACCCTGGATGAGTGAGGGTTTCTATACACTTCCAAGCCTGCTTGGACTTGCCAGCCCTTTGTTACTCTGCACAGGTGCATATGAAGCTGTGAGGGAACTCAATGCTCAGGTTCAACAAGGAGAAGGGAGGGAAAGGGCACAGAGCGGTTTGCACCCCCATGAGTTCCTTGTCTACTAACTCTCTTCACTTTCAACAACTAGCTCTGTAGGGTTAGGCCAGGGAGGAGATTCTGGAAACCATGTTTGCATGTGTCAATGTTGACAAGCAAGCAAACTACAAAAAATATTTTTCTAAACAAAGTGCTCTATTTTGTTGGTTGCAGTATTAAATGATACAATAATAAAGGTCTCCATGTTTTTTGGTTGCAATATAAATGATGCAGTGACAAAGATCTGTTTTGGGGGGTTGCAATATTAAATGGTGTTGTAATTAAGAAATCTTTATTTATATTTTGGTTGCAATATTGAATGATGTAGTAATAGCATTTACAATTGCACTACACACACAGACATCAATAAAGGATCATGTCAGTCCTGTTGGTAGATGTTAGACCCCCTGCACATGCACACTTCTGCATCCAAGCTACTTTGTTGATGATTTTGGTTTTTTTGGCTCTACCCTGACTTTTATTTTTTTAGATCATTTAATTGGGGGCTCTTACAGCTCGTTTAACAATCCATACATCAAGCATATTGTATCAAGCATATTTGTACATATGTTGCCATCATTATTTTCTAAACATTTACTTACTATTTGAGCTCTTGGTATCAGCTCCCCTTCTACCCTCATGACCCATTGATAAATTATTATTATTTTCATATCTTATACCGACCGTGGTCTCCCTTTCCCCTTGGTTTCTTCCCTCTCTCCTCTCCCCACCTTCCTCCTCCTCTCCTGGTATCGATGCTCCCATTTCTGTTCCCGAGGTGTTTATATGACCTGGATTCAGAGTGTTATGAACTATTATCTGTACCTGTGTACATGCTCCAGCCCAGCCCACAGTGAAAGGCAGGACTGGGGTCATGATAGTGGGGGGTCCGGAAGCCTCAAGGAACCAGAGGAATAGTGTGGGTTACATGGGTGCTATGCTTCCCCCTGGTTGACTCATCCCTTCCTTGGGACCCGTCTATGGGGGGATGTCCCATTGTCTACAGATGGGTTTGGCCGTAAGGTGACCAGATTTTAACATTGGTAAAAACGGGACACCATTGATAAAACTCATATCCTGGCGCAATAGCCACATGGCAGCCGAAAACCGTATACCCTAGCTTGTCGTGCATTCTTTCCAAACATCGGGACACGGGAAAAATTGTTAAAAATCCGGACTGTCCCACCAAAAGTGGGACATTGGGGTCTCTGCTCCAAGCCCCCTTGTTCTCAACAATATGGTCTTTGTTTGTTTGTTTGTTTGTTTGGGGGTCTTTGATGCCTGTCACCAATCCCGTCAACACCTCATGATTGCACAGGCCGGTGAGTTACTTCCTGGTGGGCTTGTTGCTTCTCTGCTAGATGGCCAATTTAACTTCAAGCCTTTAAGACTGCAGACGCTGTATCTTTTGACAGTCAGGCACCATCAGCTTTCTTCACCACATTTGCTTATGCACACGTTCGTCTTCAGCGATCGTGTTGGGAGGGTGGGCCTCACAGAATGCCAGGTTGTTAGAACCAAGTGTTCCTGCATTGAGGGAGGGCTTGAGAAGAGGCCTCAAATCCATCCCCTTCCTCAATTTATTGCTATATAAATATATGAACATATGCCAATGATGCTATTTTTATGAATTAATATATTTACATAAGCACACACTTATGTTGATACTTCCATCCATAGCTTTGCTTCCTAGATCTCCCCTCTGCTTCCTTTTACCTTCCTCCTTTCCCACCACCATGCTCGCCCTTCTTCTGCCTCTTCGTACTTCCTCTCAGCTAGATTGCTGTTGTTCCAACACGCCCAGGATCGCTACCTCCTCCTCGTTGTTGGTTTTAATTCCCTAGTTGTTCCCTGTTTATAGTATTGTCTGCTCACCGCTCCCTTCCCTGCCTCCTTCTCCCCCCAAGTCCCTCCAGAATCTCCAGTCCAATTTCTTTCTCCTCAGGCTTGCTTCCCATGCCTATCTTACATAGGTAGGCAAACCAATAATAACACAGACAATCCAAAAAGAAACCAAAAATTTGAAGAAAAGAAGAAAAAGAAAAACAAATATATAAAAATAATAATAACTAGCAAAAAGAACCTGAAAAAGCTTAGATAATTCCAGGTCTGTTCCCTGACCTTTATGACTATCTCCCCACTAGTCCTGGGTGGTTCTGGGAACTGGCCCTCCTAGCCTGGTCTGTTTGGGGGCTCCTCAGGGGCTTTGTGGCTTGGCTTTGCTCCTGTTGCTGATCTGTTATGTTCCCTTCTTGGTTTGCCTCGCTGTGGTGGGTTCAGACTGGACTCACTCCCCACCACGGGTCCCCAGTATGGTCCTGTGTTGAAGTATGCTCCAGCGAGGGGACATCATGTCTCAAGCTGTTGTTGGCCCTGCAGTCCTTCCTGTGCCAAGCTACTTTTTGTAAATCAAACTCCAGATCTCTTATTTTGAGGGAAGAGAAAAGATGATATAAAAATTAATAAATTAGAGTTCATCAAACTTCACTACAAAGAAAAAGAATTTCAGGCTATTGAGCATTTGCCATAACTGGTTTTAAGGCTTCACAATGTAGCTATAAGGTACACATCAACTCAGTAATGTGTCAATGATGTAGAAGTGAATTTATATTTTTAATAATATTTGCTTTGAGTATGTACAAAAATAAACATGCTATAACACAGAAAGAGGAAAAACTATCTCAAGAAAACACTCACAGACAAATCTAAGAAAATCTGCAGGACTTTCAAATGAACTTGGATAGAGAAAAATGAGCCACCGAGGCTGAATTTTCAGGCTTAAGGTCATTCATATTTCCTCCAGTACACGGCTCTCCAAACAAATTTCCCAGAGCTCACACACACACATAAACACACGCACACACACACACACACACAGAGTGGTTTCTCCTTACCCCCTCAACACTTCACTCCCCCCCTCTTTACCCTGCAGTGGTATGATCTGCATTTGATCGTAAACTGGAGGTGCCGGGCTGTGACAGCTTCCCTAACTGGACAGCTATTTGCTACAACCCAGGGTAGCACGGTGCTCAGTGATGCTTCCCTTTTCCGCCCACAGGGACAAATTGAAGTAGACAGCGAAACCACCTTCAAGTTGGCAGCGCTTATCCTGCAGGTAAGAATTTACAGACTGGCTCTTCCGGCTCCTTTTGTGTGTGTTGGTTTTGCTAACTGCCTACAACTGTGCGACTTTTGCAGGGGTCAGTGGCTGGTAGATTTTTAAACCCGCTGGTTGTTTTTGCCAGTGCGAAGTCCGAGCCACTGTCTCTGTGAGAGAGGAGATTGCATGCGCCGCAGAGTAACCCTGCGTGTCTCAAAACCAAGTGAACTTTAGAGCTGGCACGGGGAGACAGGGAGGACCATCTTCCTGGGAAAGACCTTCTGGGGGCATGAATTCTGGAAGGAGGGGTTGCTGCAGCAGCTGTAATTTTCATTTAAATTTAGTAACTTGAATAGATTGTTTTGAGGTTGGGCTAAAGAGAGCCCTTTAATTTTTAAAGGCTTCAGTGTCTGAAAAACAAAGTCTGTTTCCATTCTAATTTTAAAAGTAAACGCAATCGTGTGTGTTGTTTTACCTGTGTTGTGGTTTAAAATCTGTGTCCAGAGTTAAAAATTTAAATAAAAAGTGCCCCTTGAATAGAGAATCCTTAATTATGCGAGCTTTGGAAAGTAAAAAGAAGGCATGCTCCTTTGTGCTATTTTTGATGCATTTGCCTCTTCCAAAGGGAGAAAGCAATATTGCAGATATTCGAATATGCTGGATTTCCAGTCTGTTAGATGTCACTTGTCAATGTCCCACTCTCCCCCACAGCCATATAGGGATAGTTTTGTTTCTGTCAAAGCACAAACATTCTTCCAAACAAAACTCAGAGACTTTAAGGGACTTCCTGGATCAAGAAAACTCGTTGAGCTTGACAAAATCCCTATCAATTATTTATCTTTTTTCTTTCTTCATTTTTTTTTTCAGGAAGCCAAAGGAGATTATACCAGGTAAGGGTTCCTTTTCTGTTGTCTGGTGCAAAAAACCCAAGCTGAATTATTTAAAGCTGTTATTTTAAATAACAATGGTGGCAAACTCAAAAGAAAGCAAATCCCAGGGCAGGCAGGCAACTTCCATCTCTTCTCTCTTCAACTAGAACCTAATCTCTTGGTGTAGGAACCTGGGAAAGAGGCTGCCTGACCATTTTCTTCAAGCCAGGGTGACAGCGGGTTGTAACGGGACTTTCCCAAGTACTGTTTGCTGTCATCTGTTAGCAAGATGAAGGAATCTATTTTTAAAAAATCTACGATCGGCTGTGCTGATTCTTCCTTTGCTTTTTAAAAGTTCATAATAGCCCAGTGTTCGAAGAGTGATAACATATGCGCAAAAAAATTAAATCCATCAGCTGCTTAGTTAAGGGATTAATAGAGGGCTTTCTTGTGGCAGCTGCCCCAGGGGCCTCACCCTTCATACACACTTGACCTGATAGTTGCATTGTTGCTGCCAGACACTTGCTGGTTCCAACCGTCCAGACTGGCTGCAGCCCCAGAGCCTGTTTACATTTGAATTCACTTTCTACCTGCTCCAAGCAGGCTTTCAATGCAGTCCTTGTGGTTGGGGGTGTAGAAACGGTTACAGAATGGGGAGAGGCTTCCCCTTAGAAACCGCTCCTAGGCCAGTGGCGCTTTGGAAAGCCTGGTCGCTGACATGTGAATGTTCCACTCCCAGTAAACTTTCCCCGCAGATTATTGACAGAGTGCCGGCCAAGTCCTTTGAGGAGTGTGCTCCTTAATGAACTGAGAGTAAAATAGTGCTTTCCTCGCCTGCAAAACCGCCCACGCTTATCCAAGCCCCTGGGTCGTGCTTTACTGCAGACTGGCCAGTCCCTGGCCTGGCCCTCATGAGCATGGTCAGGGAGTCCCGGTAACACCCCGTGTGACCACCGCTGCATTCTCCCGTTAGCTTGGGCTGCTCTAAAAATGATCTTTGAAAGGTTAGGAAAGATGCTCTGAAGGAATTCTAGAAATCCCTTCGTTCTTTTCTTTTAATTATAAAGAAAACATGTTGGGGTGGGGAGGGAAGGTGTAGGGCTTTCTAGGTCATGAAGCAGCATCCAGAGGCGCCGTAGCCCTTGCTGCTGTCTCTCCTGGAGAAGCCCAGTGTCCTCGCAGAGCAGCTATTCCAAGAATGCCATCCTTTATGGGGGTGAGGCTGAAGTAGATTTACACACGAGGCCCTCCGGGTCAAATGCTCAGACTCTGCCGCCTGTGGCCTGCTCGCCTTCCCTCCTCCACCTTCTCGCAGTGGAACGGCCCTGGAGCAGGCCCCTGGTTCCTGCGAGCCTCCGTTTGGGCATCAGTAAAAGGAGCCCTGCCCAATATACCTGATGTTTCTGCGGAGTCACCCACGACGCGGGCACATTGGCATTGTACTGCTGTGATCCTGGGGGTTTCAATGGCTGATTGTCAGGCCTTTATTCCTAGCGCTCTTCAGTATAGCAGGCCAGCTAGAACCTATCCAGCATCACAGCAATGACCGGCATCCTTCGTTAATGGATGGGGGGTGGCTGCACAGGGGGCGCATTGGCTAGGTGGAAAGTAAGAATTCTGTAGCTATGACACCACTGGGTCATAGTGGGTCTGTTTGAAAATCAAAGGCCTTTATGGGTCTTTTTGAAAATCAAAGGTGCCCTAGTGGCACAAGTAAAGCCTCCACAGTGGGCACCCGCCAGTGTAGCCTGAGAAAGACCTGGGGATCATTCCCGGAAGCCTTAGCGCCCTGAAAAACTACTCTGCCCTAGAGGATCACATGGGAGTCAGAATCGATGTGAGGGCAGACAACAACAAAATGAGAATTGAATGGACATCAGCATTGCCTGGGGCGTTATAAAGGATAGAGCAAGCTCTCCCTGCAGTTTGGTTATTAGTCTAGTGTCATTAGCTGGAGAAACTGCCCCCCATAGGGTTTCCTGGCTTATCTCCCCAAATTATACTAGTGTGTTGGAGAGAAAGGAGAGAGAGAGAATTATTTCGTCAGCTTTCCTGCAGGAAGGTTCTTTGCCTGTACCACAGTGGGGCAAAGGCCAGAAGTGGCAGGCTGTAGCTCAGGCTTTCTTGCTTCAAAAGTTAGTAAATTCATCTGGCTCAGTCTGATCCAAACCTTCCCCTTAACTTCAGCTCCTTCTCGGTGCTTCCCTAGACCGAAGAGGGGGAAGACACCGGGGTGAAACGATCTAGACCATGCGGAGGAGTAGACAGAGCCTGGGGTTGGGGATCAAAGAAACCATCTCATGCCGTCCATGAGAATGACGCGTTGACCTGTCTAAAGTTCACTTTCCTCGTCTGTGAATTGAGTTTTTCCAGTAGTGATTTCTGTGGGGTGGCTTTAAGGGGGGAATTAGTGACATAGAAAAGTTGTGGAAATTATAAATTGTTGCACAAGCATTTGTTATTGCTATGGGGGTGGTGGTGAAAGAAATATATGGGGAATGTGATTTTTTTTTTTGGTCACTAGGCTTAACATTCAAAAAGATTTGAATTTGTTGCCATCACTGCCTCCTTGTCTGTCTTCCTTCCCTCCTGAACAGAGGGGATTTTTTTTCTCCAAAATATTGTTATAAAAATTATTTTTAAAACCAGGCAAAATAAAAATACCAGGCGATGGCATATATACTGGTTAGAGCAAAGGCTCTGGAGCCAGCCACCGTCGAGCCCATTGCCGTTGGGTTGGTTCCAGGGCCCACGGCCACAGACAGAGTGGAACTTACCTGATAGGGTTGCCAAGGCTGCCGTCTGCCTTCTCAGAAGCAGGCAGCCACAGCTTCCTCCCACGGTGCAGCCGGTGGACACCATGCGCCAACCTTTCCATTAGCAGCTGAGCATGCAACCACTGTGCCATCAGCATTTCTCTAGAACCAAAAACCAAAACCAAACCCATGCCATCACTCATAATTGAAAGTTCTATCTGTCTCCTAAAGAGCAGCTGGTAGTTTTGAACTGCTGACTTTGGAGATTGCAGCCCAATGCACAACTACTATACCACCAGGGCTCTCTAGAACCAGTGGAAGCAGGGAGGAGAGGAAATATTGCCACTGAATCAATTCCAACTCACAGTGACCCTATATAGTGTCTCTGAGGCTGTACATCGTGGTGGGAGCAGATAGTTTCCTCTTCCTAAGAGAACCCTAGTTTTCTCAGCCCCCAGTCTCCATTTCATAAACATATGTATGGGAGCAGTTTATTTGAACTAACAACTAAGTGCTTGCTATGACACTGTTAAGTAACACTGGTGTTGTAGCGGTTACTCATTGGGCTGCTAACTCCAAGGTCAGCAGTTCAAACCACCAGCCACTGTGCCTGAAAAAAGGGGCTGTGTACTCAACATAAACAGCTGCAGTGTCAGAAACCCACAGGGGCAGTTCCACCCGGTCTCTACAAGGTGGCTATGAGTCGGCATCCCCTCGATGGCCGTGAATGTGGTTTGGGTTTATGACATTGTCAAAAACCAGCCTGATTTCATCCAGTTCCCACAGCCCATGGAGCCACTATGACTCATAGCTGGAGAAACTACTCACAGGGTTTCCAAGCCTGTGTTTCTCCTTTCTATGGGTTAGTGTGCTTTGAGCAAAAGTTTACAGAGAAAACTGGTTTTCCATTCAATAGGTCCTACACATTTTGTTTCGTAACTTTGATTGCAATCTTCACAACAGAGCCACACTCTTCCCACTGAAGTATGTTTACCATTTTTATTTTTCGTTCCTAGCCTTTCCTGCCTTCTGAGCTTTATCCCAGGTGCAAACGCTGCCTTTTTGATTGTTCTAAGGAGTATATACCCTTCTGGTGCTATTGTTCGCCTTATAGGCCTGTCTATTGATGGGCGGCAAGTTGAGCCACTTGTGAGTGAGTCCCATTCCAGGCCTGGAGGTGACTCAGGACCACAGTCTGTGTCCAGGCTTCCACCATCACTGTCAGACCAGGAAGCCAGAAGCAATCTTTAGGGAAACAGACTGCCACATCATTTCCCTGTAGATTGGCTGACAGCTTCAAACAGCTGACCTTTCTGTTAGCAGCCGTGCACCTTAACCATTGTGTCAGAGGACTCCTTTCCTTGCACAATTAAGAAAAACAAAAAACAAGCTTGAGTTACCTCCCAAGACAGTTACTTTCCTATTCAGTGTTGATTACTGGTTACAAACCACTCTCTTAGTTTCTCATTGCATACAGACCCCCAGACGCCAACACCTCACCCCGGCATTCAAGCCCCTACTTGATCTGCATTGTGAATTTGAGCTTCCCATAGTCTATTGTCTGTGAGTCTATATATCTGTCCATGCATCCATCTCTTCTCAGTTTTTCCCCCACGTCCACCAAAAGCCAGTGCCTGTGGAGCTGATTCCAGCTCACTGGGGAGATTTTCAGTAGATGATTTTCCAGAAGCAGATCACCAGGCCTTTCTTCCGAGATGCCTCTCGGACACGTCCACTCACAGACGCCTCTCCTGTACACATCATGTACCATTTTGCCTTCTTGACTTTGCGCCAGTTTTTCTTCCTAGAAGGCCTATCAAAGTAACAATTCTCCCCTCCTCATTCTGCTTCCTGCCATGTTTCCTTCAGAGTATGTTAAGTGAATGTTATCATCACCAGTAGGAATCCCTGCTCTCTGATAGTTAATTAAGCAGTAGAGTAGGGACTTCCATTTTCTTTAAATAGAAGGCGGTCTGACTTTCTATGTCTGCCCTACAGCTAACAGCTCACAGGCTACTAAAGATAAGAGGCTACTTGGGTAACACCACACAGACAAAGCTCCTTGAATTCCTGAGCGCTGACAACACCCAGGGAGAAGACCAGCTTTTAGCACTGAATTGGCTGCAAATGGACCTGTAAATGCAAAGCCTTTGGGGATTGAGGGGGGTGGGGGGTGTTGTTGTTGTTACTTGGTTTGTTTTTATTTTTTTAAGTGCTGAAAAAATGGAAGTTACCCAGTAACTGTGTGGCCAGGAGTGTGGTTAATACGCTTTGCTGAAAAGAAAACATGAGTGACTATGTTTTACAGCTTAGTGCGGGGTCAAAATAAGAGTCCATTAGTAGCAACTGTAGAGGGGAAGTAAATAGTCACAACATTCACAGCTTTGCCTCAAACTGTGGCTTTGTCTCCTGAGGAAAGGGGCCTGTTTGGGTGCTCTGAGGGTCCTTTCTGAAGGGAAAAGTATTCAAGGACATTAACGAAGTCCCTGCCCCCTGTCTCACGTTGGAGAACCCATAAAGCCATCGGTCCCTTTCCAAGACTTGAAAGTCAGTGACAAGAATGAAAATTACAGCTCTCGTAGACTGGGCCACAATAATGGGGTCAAACATGACAACCATCGTGAAGCTCTCATAGGGCCCGTGGTGTTTCGTTCTGTGGTACAGGGCGTCGTACGAGTCGGAACCTGTTCCACAGCACCTAACAATGACAGACGGAGACTGGGCATGTGCTGAGCCCTTACTCTACTGGGATCCACTCTGGAATTTGACTTCTTGGGTTCAAACCCAGGAGCAGTCACTTGTGTAACTATGAGTTGTTTGTCTGGCACCGACTTTGGGCTGCTTAGGTTGACCGTTCAACCAACCAACTCCTTGACGGAAGCAGGACAGGGATAGCATCTTTGGAGCCTTGTCTGTGGCACAGCCAACTCAATGGAAGTGGCTTTGGGGTTGTTCTCTGGACCCTGGTTTTTTTGTTTTGTTCGTTTCTATAAATGCATTATAAATAAGTACCTATTTCATAGAGCTGTTTGTGACACCATCCATTGCAAAGAGCTTTGACATAATGGGGTGGAGCATTATTATTATGTTTAGCCTTCATAGCCACCCTGTCCCCATAGGCACTATGATTATCTTCATTTTGTTGTTATTTCCCTTTGCCTCATAGTAACCTCATGTGACCCACCAGAACTACTGCCCCATAGAGTTTCCTAGGATATATATATCACTATCATCTTGTAGGAGCGGATTGCCAAGTTTTCCTCCCAGAAAACCCTTGCAGGGTTTGAACCACCAACCCTCCAGTTAGCAGTCAAGTACCTAGCCATTGCACCTTATCCTTATCTTTATAGATGGAAAATGAGCTTTGGGGTGGCTAAGTAGCTTACTGAAGTAGCTTACGAATATATACAGATTCTGGTACTGGCTTTAGGCTGCTTAAACCGCAGCTTACTGATAATAAATAAATAAATGAATGATTTATTATTCCTCTATCCGACCCAGTTTGCATAGCTGCTGTTGTTCCATGCCATCCAAGCAGTTCTGACTCACAACAGTCCGGGCAACAGGGGCCGAGCTGCCCAGTCCGACACCACCGCCCCTGGTGCTGTGCTTGAGTCCAGTGTTGCAGCCACGTGTCCTTCACACACCGAGGGTCTTGCTCCTTTATAGTGCCCACTGCCGGAACAAGTCCCTCGTGATGACATGTCCACGGCACATGAGATGACCGCTCTCCGTCCTTGCTTCCAAGGCG
>NW_022103928.1:10492162-10494774 GCF_000313985.2 Echinops telfairi
CAACTTAATGTGGGGACCACAACAAACGGTATCTGAAAGGTTGCAGCACGTGCAACCACCAAAAATTAATTCAGAATCAAATGTGTAATGCTCCTGAGATGTTTCTGGCAGTGCTCGCCCAGGTTGCAAATTTCTTGGATGAAAAGAGAGTAGGACAAGTTTAAGAAGCCCTTGAGTAGAGACTCTTTTTTAGTATTACAACACAAATTTGCAAGGCACTTATTGGCAAAATATAGACGTCTGACTTGCGAAAAATTGAACATTCCTATGCCACATTGAGGCATTAATGAATCACCAAAATGCTTTTGTGAAAATTTAAAAAGCTCCCTGAGAAGTTTTTTATGAAACGGCCCTATTTGGAGGTTGGATGTAAAGACAGAGGCAAGTCCTTTGGTAAACCAGTCAGCGTGGTGCATTAGTATTTTACTTACCATATATACTCAGGTACGAGCCGAGTTTTTCAGTACATGTTTAATGCAGTTTTTGTGGTAAAGTTAGGTGCCTCAGCTGATATTCAGGCTGGCTTATACTCAAGTATATACAGTACTTTTCATAATTTATAAGTACTTGCAAGTATCAGGATATATTCCATGTTTTCTAAATATTAACTCAGTTAATCTTATGATCTTGTGAAGCTTGTATCTCATCGTTCCCATGTTATAAGCTTGTTACTAAGTTAAGAAATGTAATCTGACATTATCATTATTTATAGTATACCATTTCCCAGTGCTAACGCGTCCATTTTACAGATGGAAATTTTGAGCTTTGGTGTGACTAAATAACTTACTGGTGCTAAAAATAATCAAAACTGAAAAACTAGTGTGACCACTTGCAGAGTTGTTATGTTAAAAAAAAAAAAAAAACAGAAACCAAGAACTGTAATAGCAATGAAACACAGGGGAGTATGAACAAATAACAATGAGAAATAGTTGATTAAATGTTCACCAGGTTTTCTTCCACAAGCTTTCAGACCGCTCTTGTACACAGTGAACCTCCAAAAAGAGAACAGGTATGAAGCAATTCCTATAATTATGTGTCCCCAGTGCTTGGAGGAGGAGCCGTGGTGGCACAGTGGGCTGTGTACTGAGTTGCTGACCACAGGGTCAGTGGGTTGAACCCACTCTTCAGAGGAGAGAGGTGATGTTTTCCATTCCTGTAAAGAGAGTGTCAGAAACCTAAAAGGACAAGTCTACCCTATGCTGTAGGATCTCTATGTGCTGGAATAGATTCATGGCATTAAGTCTTAATATCTTGTTAATGCTTGGAGGTGGGCGCAGTGGTGGCTCAGGAGTAGAATTCTCACCTTCCGTGCAGAAGGCCCAAGTTCGATTCCTGACCAGTGTCCCTTATGTGCAGACACCAACCAGCTGTCAGTTTCTGGTTTCATTGAACCCTCCAGACTAAGAGGGACTAGAGGACAGGTTTGGTAGTCAATGAAACAGCTCGTGGATCAGCTGTTTCCTACCAGTGGGGACAGTACCTGACCAGGCAGCCTTTCCTCCTGGTGTTCCTTTGTGTGGGGTATCGCCAGGAACCAGACGCCCACTGGACGGCAGCGAGCAATAGCAACAGCGTGTGGAGCATCTTGCTAGACAGTGTCTCATGGACTTCACCTTATGAAACATGACTTGATTTATCAAAAACTCAGGGTTCAAGTATCTTTAAAAGATGCAGTCTTGGGAACTATATTCTCCAACCTCCCTGCCAGGTTCACTTCCCCCTTTGTTTTAATTTCATTAACTCTTCTCATTGCCATCCAGTTGATTCCAACCATGGGGCTCTGTGGGCAGAGTAGAGCTTCCCCAGTGGGTTTCTGAGGGTATTAGTCTTTATGGAAGCGGAATGCTTCATCTTTCTCCCACACATTAACTCGGGTAACTATTCATCGAACTCTGAACCTTCTTTATCTGAAAATATATGGATTTGCAAAGAACCATCCATATTATACAGCGGGCATTTTTATTCTCATCCATTCTATGCGTAGAATGTTAGGGTGTCGATATGATGTATTTGGACCCCTTCGTTTTGTCACTGATGGAATGAGGCATGCTGTATCTACAGCAATCCAGGTAGATGAGGCAGGCTCCCAAGTCTCCCTGCTATCTTAGATTTACCGTTTTAACTTACACTCGTACAAAGAGGCCTCCCTAGATCTTTGTTCTCCCTGGTCAAATTAGGTAGCGTTGTATCTATCAAGAGGCCCCGGGTCTAATGTGAGTCACTTGAGATAGTGTACGATTGAGAAGGCAGGAGGTGCGCAGCCTAATTTGGCGCCATTGGAACGGCTCTCCCACATTCATTCTTGTAGATGGAAGTCCCTACAGTATGCAAGGCGCTGCCTGAGCCTGGGCTGTGATAGAAGCACACCGGGCTCCCAGTCCTCTTTGTATGGCTGAGCCTTCTTCACTCCTCATTCTTTAGAGGAGACACTGAGGAAAGGCCTGGGCTTTGTCATCAGACATCTGTGAGTTTGACAGCCACCTTCCTCAGCTGCTGGTTGTGACCTTGAGCCAGTCCTTTATCTTCAGGAATTTTATTAGGAAGATCCTGTGAGATAAAGAACCTGGAAGAAAGTCTGGCACAGAGACTCAGCACTTGTTTGTTTGTCTCCC